>NC_082660.1:128714186-129017186 GCF_028023285.1 Balaenoptera ricei | reverse complement strand
TGCTAGCAGTGTGAATACCCACAGGTGAGCGAAGCTAACTGGACTTTTCCAATAGAAAAAAGAGGGAACCTGAAGGATCTTGTCCTCTGATGCTCTTCGTCTTCTTCCGAGGAAAACTTGGAACCAAAGAGCAGATCCTCAGTGAGTGATGGATGCAAGTTGCAGGGCGGAAAATCAATGTGTCTCGATGCACGGAAAATTCTTCAATGTATTCAGTATGATGTGATGGGAACGAGGTGAACGCTCTATTTGGAAGTGCCAGAAGTACTGGGTAAGTCTTCCAATGCGAAGGCACGCTGTATGCGGGGCCGTGCCCAGACGGGTGATGATCTGTCAGACTTGGGCTTAACGCTGTCTGCCTGGGCAGAGCGTGGCTCCCAAGGAATATCACTTGTGGTGGCCTTTGGACCCGTTGTAGTGTTAGAGCTGCACATGTCTTTGAGTTGCTTGCCATGGCGAGAAGAGGGCCAGGGGTGCGACCAGGATCCCTGGCATTTTGAGGGTGAATCCGGTGCTCGAATATTCCTAGTAGTGTGGGCAGCCACAGTTTAGCAAAGGGAAACACAGTTCCTATCAGGAAAAGAGATAATCGGAGGAAGATTTTCCCATGGTATCCTCGTCTTTCTGCCAGTACTCATAAAACCGGCGATGAGATTCTCAGTGAGGTGGAATGCAAGTCTGAGGGCAGTGGGTCAGCACTGTCTACATCTATGGATACCTCTTGGGTACAGTCCTCAAGGTGTGGTCGGCATAGAGAAGAAAACTTCGCTATAGATTGGGAAGGAGACTCAGCATGTCCCCCACATTGAGGCCATGCTGCGTGCAGTGCCCAGCCCGGAAAGGTGCCGTTTACTAGCCTAGGGGTAAAGAGTGCCTTTGTGGGTAGAGTGCTGTGCAAGTGGGTTATCGGATGCGGTGGCCGTTGGCTAAGCGATGGGCGTGGGTCTACAGGTGATCTTCCTCCCAGAAGTCCGGAAGGCTGTGGAAGCCACGTAGACCTCAACCGCATCTTGCTGATGATTTACCTGTTCCACCCCGAGAAACTTGAACATGTGTAAAGTAAGTAAGGTAAAGATAATTGCTAATGGAGTAGCAGAGAACAGAAGCCCAGATCATGCATCCTGGTCCCCATTGTTCTCCAGATATGCATAGAGCCGTTGAGGTGATCCCCAAGGGGAAGAGAGGCAAGTTGGAGGCCAGTGGGTCTAGATATTTTGTAGCGTTAGAGATCAATCGAGATTAGAGCCATCAGGATGTGATGGTTAGACGTAAGAAAGGTACATGTGTGAGTGAGAAGGAGTTGGGCGTGTCCTCCACTTAGAAGCCGTGCTGTGTGCGGTGCCCTGTTCACCCAGGTGCTGTTGACATATACTACTCGGAAACGGTGCCCGTGTGGATAGAGTAAGAGTCACAAGAACATCGTTGGTGGTGGCCTCTGGAACAGTGATGGGGGTGGATTTGCGGGCATCCTTGAGTTGGGTGCCTTGATACCCTAATGACCCTGGGAGCCCTCTGTGTTTCTGGCATCCTCAGGATGAGTTAGGTGGTCCTTTCCTCACAAAGTGAACACAAAGAGGTTGCAGGAAGGAAAATCATTCCTATGAAAAGAAGAGAGAAGTATAATATGCGTTTTTCTCGTGGAGTCCTGACACTTCTCTATTAGGCATAGAGCCGGGGTGGAGGTGGGTGCAGATATCCAGTGAGGGAAGGATGCAGGTTGGAAGGCAGCGGTTCGATATCCTCTAGGGGTCTGGATATATCGTGGGTGCAGGCGTCAAAATGTGATGGGGGTACAGATCAAAGCTCCTCGTGAACGTGGGAATGGGACCGGGGAGATCCTCCACAGAGAGCCCTGATGTGTGTGGTGCCCTACTTGTACAGGTGCTGATTACATGTATTTTGGGGAATGAGTTCCTGTCCAGGTAGAGTAACGCTCAAGAAGAACAACTTTGAGGCTGGCCTTCGGACGCGTGGTAGTGGTGGAGATGCAGGTGACCTTGAGCTGCTTGCCATGAAGTCATGACGACTCTGGCAGCCAGCCACCTCATCACGGGAAATCTCGGCACGATTTCATTAGTCTTTTGCTAGCAATGTGTACACCGCCAGCTGAGAGAAGCTAACGGGCCTTTCCAGTAGAACAAGCCAGAACTCGGATGCTCTTGTCCTCTGATGCTCCTCCTCCTCCTCCTGGCATAAGTTAGAGCAGAAGAGAGGGCCCCATTGAGTGATGGGTGCAAGTTGCAGGGGGGTGAATCAAAGTGTCTCGATTTAGGAAAAATTGTTGAATTCATTCAGTATGATGTGGTGGGTAGAGTGGTGCCAGGTACGTTTGGAAGTGCCAGAAGTCCTGGGGCGTTCTTGCAACGCGAAGCCACACTGTTTGCGGGGCTGTGCTCAGACACGTGCTGGTCTCTCAGACTTGGTGTAAACAGTGTCTGCCTGGCTAGGGGGAGGCTCAAAAGGAACATCAGTTGTGGTGGCCTTTGGACCCGTTCTAGCAGTGGAGCTGCATGTGTCGTTGAGATGCTTGCCATGGCGAGAAGAGGGAATGGAGAGCGACCAGGATCCCTGCCCTTTTGAGGATGACGCCGGTGCTCGAATAATCCAAACAGTGTGGGCACCCACAGTTAAGGAAAGGGAAACACAGTTCCTATCAGGAAAAGCTATAAAGGGAGGAAGATTTTCTCATGGTATCCTCATCCTTGTGGCAGTACACATAGAACCGTTGATGACATCCTCATAGAGGTGGGATGCAAGTCTGAGGGCAGTGGGTAAACACTGTCTAAGGCTATGGATAAATCTTGGGTAGAGCCTCCAGGTGTGGTCGGCATAGAGAAGCCAACTTCTCTACAGATGGGAAAGGAGACTCAGCAGGTCCCCCACCTTGAGGCCGTGCTGTGTGCAGTGCCCTGCCCGGAAAGGTGCCGTTGCCGAGACTAGGGGTAAACAGTGCCTTTCCGGGTCGAGTACTGTGCAAGTGGAGTATCGGTTGTGGTGCCTGTGGACGGGCGATGGGCATGGGGCTCCAGGTGGTCATACTTCCCGAAGTCAGGAAGGCTCTGGAAGCCACATAGATCTCAACCGCATCTTGATGATGATTTACCTGTTCCACCCCGAAAAACGTGAACATGTATAAAGTGAATAAGGTCAAGATAATTGCTCATAGAGTAGCAGAGAACAGAAAGCAAGATCATTTTTCCTGTGTTCACATAGTTCTCCAGATATGCATAGAGCAGCTGAGGGGATCCCCACGGGCGAGAGATGCAAGATGGCGGACAGTGGGTCGAGATATTTTGAATGGGTAAGGATCAAGCCTGGGTACAGTCATCAGGATGTGATGGATAGAAGTAAGAAAGGTACATGTGTGAGTGAGAGGGAGGTAGGCGTGTCCTCCACCTCGAAGCTGTGCTGTGTGCGGTGCCCTGCCCGGACAGGTACTGTTCACGTATAGTAGTAGTGAACCGAGCCGTCTAGGTAGAGTAAGGCTCACAAGAACATCGTTGGTGGTGACCTCTAGACCAGTTATGTGGGTGGAGTTACAGGTGTCCTTGAGTTGGCTGCCTTGATATCCTAATGACTGTGGTAGCCATGTGTTGGGCTGGCATCCTCAGGATGAGTTAAGTGGTCCTTTCCTCCCAAGGTGAACACAGACAGTTTGCAGGAAGCAAGATCATTCCTATGAGAAGAAGCGAGAAGTACAATATGCGTTATTCTCGCGTGGTTCTGATACTTCTCAAGTAGGCATAGAGTGGGGTGGAGGTAGGTGTGGGTGTCCACTGAGGGAGGGTTGCAGGTTGGAAGGCAGTGGTTTGCTATCTTCTAGGGGTCTGGATATATCGTGGGTGCAGCCGTTAGGATTTGATGGGGAGACAGATCAAAGCTACTCGCGAGAGTGGGAAGGGGACCGGGGAGATCCTTCACTGAGAGCCCTGATGTGTGTGGTGCCCTGCCCGGACAGGTGCTGATTACTTGTATTTTGAGTAGTTAGTCCCTGGCCAGGTAGAGTAACGCTCCACAAGAAGAAGTTTTAGGCTGGCCTTCGGATGGGTGGTAGTGGTGGAGCTGCAGTTGACTTGAGCTGGCTGCCGTGAATTCATGAGGACTCTGGCAGCCCCGTGACCTCGGGAAAACTCATGGCGATTTCATTAGTCTGTTCCTAGCAGTGTGAATACCCACAGGTGAGCGCAGCTAACTGGACTTTTCCAATAGAACAAGAGGGAACCCGAAGGATCTTGTCCTCTGATGCTCTTCATCTTCTTCCGAGGAAAACTTGGAGCCAAAGAGCAGATCCTCAGTGAGCGATGGATGCAAGTTGCAGGGCGGAAAATCAATGTGTCTCGATGCACGGAAAATTCTTCAATGTATTCAGTATGATGTGATGGGAACGAGGTGAACGCTCTATTTGGAAGTGCCAGAAGTACTGGGTAAGTCTTCCAATGCGAAGGCACGCTGTATGCGGGGCCGTGCCCAGACGGGTGATGATCTGTCAGACTTGGGCTTAACGCTGTCTGCCTGGGCAGAGCGTGGCTCCCAAGGAATATCACTTGTGGTGGCCTTTGGACCCGTTGTAGTGTTAGAGCTGCACATGTCTTTGAGTTGCTTGCCATGGCGAGAAGAGGGCCAGGGGTGCGACCAGGATCCCTGGCATTTTGAGGGTGAATCCGGTGCTCGAATATTCCTAGTAGTGTGGGCAGCCACAGTTTAGCAAAGGGAAACACAGTTCCTATCAGGAAAAGAGATAATCGGAGGAAGATTTTCCCATGGTATCCTCGTCTTTCTGCCAGTACTCATAAAACCGGCGATGAGATTCTCAGTGAGGTGGAATGCAAGTCTGAGGGCAGTGGGTCAGCACTGTCTACATCTATGGATACCTCTTGGGTACAGTCCTCAAGGTGTGGTCGGCATAGAGAAGAAAACTTCGCTATAGATTGGGAAGGAGACTCAGCATGTCCCCCACATTGAGGCCATGCTGCGTGCAGTGCCCAGCCCGGAAAGGTGCCGTTTACTAGCCTAGGGGTAAAGAGTGCCTTTGTGGGTAGAGTGCTGTGCAAGTGGGTTATCGGATGCGGTGGCCGTTGGCTAAGCGATGGGCGTGGGTCTACAGGTGATCTTCCTCCCAGAAGTCCGGAAGGCTGTGGAAGCCACGTAGACCTCAACCGCATCTTGCTGATGATTTACCTGTTCCACCCCGAGAAACTTGAACATGTGTAAAGTAAGTAAGGTAAAGATAATTGCTAATGGAGTAGCAGAGAACAGAAGCCCAGATCATGCATCCTGGTCCCCATTGTTCTCCAGATATGCATAGAGCCGTTGAGGTGATCCCCAAGGGGAAGAGAGGCAAGTTGGAGGCCAGTGGGTCTAGATATTTTGTAGCGTTAGAGATCAATCGAGATTAGAGCCATCAGGATGTGATGGTTAGACGTAAGAAAGGTACATGTGTGAGTGAGAAGGAGTTGGGCGTGTCCTCCACTTAGAAGCCGTGCTGTGTGCGGTGCCCTGTTCACCCAGGTGCTGTTGACATATACTACTCGGAAACGGTGCCCGTGTGGATAGAGTAAGAGTCACAAGAACATCGTTGGTGGTGGCCTCTGGAACAGTGATGGGGGTGGATTTGCGGGCATCCTTGAGTTGGGTGCCTTGATACCCTAATGACCCTGGGAGCCCTCTGTGTTTCTGGCATCCTCAGGATGAGTTAGGTGGTCCTTTCCTCACAAAGTGAACACAAAGAGGTTGCAGGAAGGAAAATCATTCCTATGAAAAGAAGAGAGAAGTATAATATGCGTTTTTCTCGTGGAGTCCTGACACTTCTCTATTAGGCATAGAGCCGGGGTGGAGGTGGGTGCAGATATCCAGTGAGGGAAGGATGCAGGTTGGAAGGCAGCGGTTCGATATCCTCTAGGGGTCTGGATATATCGTGGGTGCAGGCGTCAAAATGTGATGGGGGTACAGATCAAAGCTCCTCGTGAACGTGGGAATGGGACCGGGGAGATCCTCCACAGAGAGCCCTGATGTGTGTGGTGCCCTACTTGTACAGGTGCTGATTACATGTATTTTGGGGAATGAGTTCCTGTCCAGGTAGAGTAACGCTCAAGAAGAACAACTTTGAGGCTGGCCTTCGGACGCGTGGTAGTGGTGGAGATGCAGGTGACCTTGAGCTGATTGCCATGAAGTCATGACGACTCTGGCAGCCACCTCATCGCGGGAAATCACGGCACGATTTCATTAGTCTTTTGCTAGCAATGTGTACACCGCCAGCTGAGAGAAGCTAACGGGCCTTTCCAGTAGAACAAGCCAGAACTCGAATGCTCTTGTCCTCTGATGCTCCTCCTCCTCCTCCTGGCATAAGTTAGAGCAGAAGAGAGGGCCCCATTGAGTGATGGGTGCAAGTTGCAGGGGGGTGAATCAAAGTGTCTCGATTTAGGAAAAATTGTTGAATTCATTCAGTGTGATGTGGTGGGTAGAGTGGTGCCAGGTACATTTGGAAGTGCCAGAAGTCCTGGGGCGTTCTTGCAACGCGAAGCCACACTGTTTGCGGGGCTGTGCTCAGACACGTGCTGGTCTCTCAGACTTGGTGTAAACAGTGTCTGCCTGGCTAGGGGGAGGCTCAAAAGGAACATCAGTTGTGGTGGCCTTTGGACCCGTTCTAGCAGTGGAGCTGCATGTGTCGTTGAGATGCTTGCCATGGCGAGAAGAGGGAATGGAGAGCGACCAGGATCCCTGCCCTTTTGAGGATGACGCCGGTGCTCGAATAATCCAAACAGTGTGGGCACCCACAGTTAAGGAAAGGGAAACACAGTTCCTATCAGGAAAAGCTATAAAGGGAGGAAGATTTTCTCATGGTATCCTCATCCTTGTGGCAGTACACATAGAACCGTTGATGACATCCTCATAGAGGTGGGATGCAAGTCTGAGGGCAGTGGGTAAACACTGTCTAAGGCTATGGATAAATCTTGGGTAGAGCCTCCAGGTGTGGTCGGCATAGAGAAGCCAACTTCTCTACAGATGGGAAAGGAGACTCAGCAGGTCCCCCACCTTGAGGCCATGCTGTGTGCAGTGCCCTGCCCGGAAAGGTGCCGTTGCCGAGACTAGGGGTAAACAGTGCCTTTCCGGGTCGAGTATTGTGCAAGTGGAGTATCGGTTGTGGTGCCTGTGGACGGGCGATGGGCATGGGGCTCCAGGTGGTCATACTTCCCGAAGTCAGGAAGGCTCTGGAAGCCACATAGATCTCAACCGCATCTTGATGATGATTTACCTGTTCCACCCCGAAAAACGTGAACATGTATAAAGTGAATAAGGTCAAGATAATTGCTCATGGAGTAGCAGAGAACAGAAAGCAAGATCATTTTTCCTGTGTTCACATAGTTCTCCAGATATGCATAGAGCAGCTGAGGGGATCCCCACGGGCGAGAGATGCAAGATGGCGGACAGTGGGTCGAGATATTTTGAAGGGGTAAGGATCAAGCCTGGGTACAGTCATCAGGATGTGATGGACAGAAGTAAGAAAGGTACATGTGTGAGTGAGAGGGAGGTAGGCGTGTCCTCCACCTCGAAGCTGTGCTGTGTGCGGTGCCCTGCCCGGACAGGTACTGTTCACGTATAGTAGTAGTGAACCGAGCCGTCTAGGTAGAGTAAGGCTCACAAGAACATCGTTGGTGGTGACCTCTAGACCAGTTATGTGGGTGGAGTTACAGGTGTCCTTGAGTTGGCTGCCTTGATATCCTAATGACTGTGGTAGCCATGTGTTGGGCTGGCATCCTCAGGATGAATTAAGTGGTCCTTTCCTCCCAAGGTGAACACAAACAGTTTGCAGGAAGCAAGATCATTCCTATGAGAAGAAGCGAGAAGTACAATATGCGTTATTCTCGCGTGGTTCTGATACTTCTCAAGTAGGCATAGAGTGGGGTGGAGGTAGGTGTGGGTGTCCACTGAGGGAGGGTTGCAGGTTGGAAGGCAGTGGTTTGCTATCTTCTAGGGGTCTGGATATATCGTGGGTGCAGCCGTTAGGATTTGATGGGGAGACAGATCAAAGCTACTCGCGAGAGTGGGAAGGGGACCGGGGAGATCCTTCACTGAGAGCCCTGATGTGTGTGGTGCCCTGCCCGGACAGGTGCTGATTACTTGTATTTTGAGTAATTAGTCCCTGGCCAGGTAGAGTAACGCTCCACAAGAAGAAGTTTTAGGCTGGCCTTCGGATGGGTGGTAGTGGTGGAGCTGCAGTTGACTTGAGCTGGCTGCCGTGAATTCATGAGGACTCTGGCAGCCCCGTGACCTCGGGAAAACTCATGGCGATTTCATTAGTCTGTTCCTAGCAGTGTGAATACCCACAGGTGAGCGAAGCTAACTGGACTTTTCCAATAGAACAAGAGGGAACCCGAAGGATCTTGTCCTCTGATGCTCTTCATCTTCTTCCGAGGAAAACTTGGAGCCAAAGAGCAGATCCTCAGTGAGCGATGGATGCAAGTTGCAGGGCGGAAAATCAATGTGTCTCGATGCACGGAAAATTCTTCAATGTATTCAGTATGATGTGATGGGAACGAGGTGAACGCTCTATTTGGAAGTGCCAGAAGTACTGGGTAAGTCTTCCAATGCGAAGGCACGCTGTATGCGGGGCCGTGCCCAGACGGGTGATGATCTGTCAGACTTGGGCTTAACGCTGTCTGCCTGGGCAGAGCGTGGCTCCCAAGGAATATCACTTGTGGTGGCCTTTGGACCCGTTGTAGTGTTAGAGCTGCACATGTCTTTGAGTTGCTTGCCATGGCGAGAAGAGGGCCAGGGGTGCGACCAGGATCCCTGGCATTTTGAGGGTGAATCCGGTGCTCGAATATTCCTAGTAGTGTGGGCAGCCACAGTTTAGCAAAGGGAAACACAGTTCCTATCAGGAAAAGAGATAATCGGAGGAAGATTTTCCCATGGTATCCTCGTCTTTCTGCCAGTACTCATAAAACCGGCGATGAGATTCTCAGTGAGGTGGAATGCAAGTCTGAGGGCAGTGGGTCAGCACTGTCTACATCTATGGATACCTCTTGGGTACAGTCCTCAAGGTGTGGTCGGCATAGAGAAGAAAACTTCGCTATAGATTGGGAAGGAGACTCAGCATGTCCCCCACATTGAGGCCATGCTGCGTGCAGTGCCCAGCCCGGAAAGGTGCCGTTTACTAGCCTAGGGGTAAAGAGTGCCTTTGTGGGTAGAGTGCTGTGCAAGTGGGTTATCGGATGCGGTGGCCGTTGGCTAAGCGATGGGCGTGGGTCTACAGGTGATCTTCCTCCCAGAAGTCCGGAAGGCTGTGGAAGCCACGTAGACCTCAACCGCATCTTGCTGATGATTTACCTGTTCCACCCCGAGAAACTTGAACATGTGTAAAGTAAGTAAGGTAAAGATAATTGCTAATGGAGTAGCAGAGAACAGAAGCCCAGATCATGCATCCTGGTCCCCATTGTTCTCCAGATATGCATAGAGCCGTTGAGGTGATCCCCAAGGGGAAGAGATGCAAGTTGGAGGCCAGTGGGTCTAGATATTTTGTAGCGTTAGAGATCAATCGAGATTAGAGCCATCAGGATGTGATGGTTAGACGTAAGAAAGGTACATGTGTGAGTGAGAAGGAGTTGGGCGTGTCCTCCACTTAGAAGCCGTGCTGTGTGCGGTGCCCTGTTCACCCAGGTGCTGTTGACATATACTACTCGGAAACGGTGCCCGTGTGGATAGAGTAAGAGTCACAAGAACATCGTTGGTGGTGGCCTCTGGAACAGTGATGGGGGTGGATTTGCGGGCATCCTTGAGTTGGGTGCCTTGATACCCTAATGACCCTGGGAGCCCTCTGTGTTTCTGGCATCCTCAGGATGAGTTAGGTGGTCCTTTCCTCACAAAGTGAACACAAAGAGGTTGCAGGAAGGAAAATCATTCCTATGAAAAGAAGAGAGAAGTATAATATGCGTTTTTCTCGTGGAGTCCTGACACTTCTCTATTAGGCATAGAGCCGGGGTGGAGGTGGGTGCAGATATCCAGTGAGGGAAGGATGCAGGTTGGAAGGCAGCGGTTCGATATCCTCTAGGGGTCTGGATATATCGTGGGTGCAGGCGTCAAAATGTGATGGGGGTACAGATCAAAGCTCCTCGTGAACGTGGGAATGGGACCGGGGAGATCCTCCACAGAGAGCCCTGATGTGTGTGGTGCCCTACTTGTACAGGTGCTGATTACATGTATTTTGGGGAATGAGTTCCTGTCCAGGTAGAGTAACGCTCAAGAAGAACAACTTTGAGGCTGGCCTTCGGACGCGTGGTAGTGGTGGAGATGCAGGTGACCTTGAGCTGCTTGCCATGAAGTCATGACGACTCTGGCAGCCAGCCACCTCATCACGGGAAATCTCGGCACGATTTCATTAGTCTTTTGCTAGCAATGTGTACACCGCCAGCTGAGAGAAGCTAACGGGCCTTTCCAGTAGAACAAGCCAGAACTCGAATGCTCTTGTCCTCTGATGCTCCTCCTCCTCCTCCTGGCATAAGTTAGAGCAGAAGAGAGGGCCCCATTGAGTGATGGGTGCAAGTTGCAGGGGGGTGAATCAAAGTGTCTCGATTTAGGAAAAATTGTTGAATTCATTCAGTATGATGTGGTGGGTAGAGTGGTGCCAGGTACGTTTGGAAGTGCCAGAAGTCCTGGGGCATTCTTGCAACGCGAAGCCACACTGTTTGCGGGGCTGTGCTCAGACACGTGCTGGTCTCTCAGACTTGGTGTAAACAGTGTCTGCGTGGCTAGGGGGAGGCTCAAAAGGAACATCAGTTGTGGTGGCCTTTGGACCCGTTCTAGCGGTGGAGCTGCATGTGTCGTTGAGATGCTTGCCATGGCGAGAAGAGGGAATAGAGAGCGACCAGGATCCCTGCCCTTTTGAGGATGACGCCGGTGCTCGAATAATCCAAACAGTGTGGGCACCCACAGTTTAGGAAAGGGAAACACAGTTCCTATCAGGAAAAGCTATAAAGGGAGGAAGATTTTCTCATGGTATCCTCATCCTTGTGGCAGTACACATAGAACCGTTGATGACATCCTCATAGAGGTGGGATGCAAGTCTGAGGGCAGTGGGTAAACACTGTCTAAGGCTATGGATAAATCTTGGGTAGAGTCTACAGGTGTGGTCGGCATAGAGAAGCCAACTTCTCTACAGATGGGAAAGGAGACTCAGCAGGTCCCCCACCTTGAGGCCGTGCTGTGTGCAGTGCCCTGCCCGGAAAGGTGCCGTTGCCGAGACTAGGGGTAAACAGTGCCTTTCCGGGTCGAGTATTGTGCAAGTGGAGTATCGGTTGTGGTGCCTGTGGACGGGCGATGGGCATGGGGCTCCAGGTGGTCATACTTCCCGAAGTCAGGAAGGCTCTGGAAGCCACATAGATCTCAACCGCATCTTGATGATGATTTACCTGTTCCACCCCGAAAAACGTGAACATGTATAAAGTGAATAAGGTCAAGATAATTGCTCATGGAGTAGCAGAGAACAGAAAGCAAGATCATTTTTCCTGTGTTCACATAGTTCTCCAGATATGCATAGAGCAGCTGAGGGGATCCCCACGGGCGAGAGATGCAAGATGGCGGACAGTGGGTCGAGATATTTTGAAGGGGTAAGGATCAAGCCTGGGTACAGTCATCAGGATGTGATGGATAGAAGTAAGAAAGGTACATGTGTGAGTGAGAGGGAGGTAGGCGTGTCCTCCACCTCGAAGCTGTGCTGTGTGCGGTGCCCTGCCCGGACAGGTACTGTTCACGTATAGTAGTAGTGAACCGAGCCGTCTAGGTAGAGTAAGGCTCACAAGAACATCGTTGGTGGTGACCTCTAGACCAGTTATGTGGGTGGAGTTACAGGTGTCCTTGAGTTGGCTGCCTTGATATCCTAATGACTGTGGTAGCCATGTGTTGGGCTGGCATCCTCAGGATGAATTAAGTGGTCCTTTCCTCCCAAGGTGAACACAAACAGTTTGCAGGAAGCAAGATCATTCCTATGAGAAGAAGCGAGAAGTACAATATGCGTTATTCTCGCGTGGTTCTGATACTTCTCAAGTAGGCATAGAGTGGGGTGGAGGTAGGTGTGGGTGTCCACTGAGGGAGGGTTGCAGGTTGGAAGGCAGTGGTTTGCTATCTTCTAGGGGTCTGGATATATCGTGGGTGCAGCCGTTAGGATTTGATGGGGAGACAGATCAAAGCTACTCGCGAGAGTGGGAAGGGGACCGGGGAGATCCTTCACTGAGAGCCCTGATGTGTGTGGTGCCCTGCCCGGACAGGTGCTGATTACTTGTATTTTGAGTAATTAGTCCCTGGCCAGGTAGAGTAACGCTCCACAAGAAGAAGTTTTAGGCTGGCCTTCGGATGGGTGGTAGTGGTGGAGCTGCAGTTGACTTGAGCTGGCTGCCGTGAATTCATGAGGACTCTGGCAGCCCCGTGACCTCGGGAAAACTCATGGCGATTTCATTAGTCTGTTCCTAGCAGTGTGAATACCCACAGGTGAGCGAAGCTAACTGGACTTTTCCAATAGAACAAGAGGGAACCCGAAGGATCTTGTCCTCTGATGCTCTTCATCTTCTTCCGAGGAAAACTTGGAGCCAAAGAGCAGATCCTCAGTGAGCGATGGATGCAAGTTGCAGGGCGGAAAATCAATGTGTCTCGATGCACGGAAAATTCTTCAATGTATTCAGTATGATGTGATGGGAACGAGGTGAACGCTCTATTTGGAAGTGCCAGAAGTACTGGGTAAGTCTTCCAATGCGAAGGCACGCTGTATGCGGGGCCGTGCCCAGACGGGTGATGATCTGTCAGACTTGGGCTTAACGCTGTCTGCCTGGGCAGAGCGTGGCTCCCAAGGAATATCACTTGTGGTGGCCTTTGGACCCGTTGTAGTGTTAGAGCTGCACATGTCTTTGAGTTGCTTGCCATGGCGAGAAGAGGGCCAGGGGTGCGACCAGGATCCCTGGCATTTTGAGGGTGAATCCGGTGCTCGAATATTCCTAGTAGTGTGGGCAGCCACAGTTTAGCAAAGGGAAACACAGTTCCTATCAGGAAAAGAGATAATCGGAGGAAGATTTTCCCATGGTATCCTCGTCTTTCTGCCAGTACTCATAAAACCGGCGATGAGATTCTCAGTGAGGTGGAATGCAAGTCTGAGGGCAGTGGGTCAGCACTGTCTACATCTATGGATACCTCTTGGGTACAGTCCTCAAGGTGTGGTCGGCATAGAGAAGAAAACTTCGCTATAGATTGGGAAGGAGACTCAGCATGTCCCCCACATTGAGGCCATGCTGCGTGCAGTGCCCAGCCCGGAAAGGTGCCGTTTACTAGTCTAGGGGTAAAGAGTGCCTTTGTGGGTAGAGTGCTGTGCAAGTGGGTTATCGGATGCGGTGGCCGTTGGCTAAGCGATGGGCGTGGGTCTACAGGTGATCTTCCTCCCAGAAGTCCGGAAGGCTGTGGAAGCCACGTAGACCTCAACCGCATCTTGCTGATGATTTACCTGTTCCACCCCGAGAAACTTGAACATGTGTAAAGTAAGTAAGGTAAAGATAATTGCTAATGGAGTAGCAGAGAACAGAAGCCCAGATCATGCATCCTGGTCCCCATTGTTCTCCAGATATGCATAGAGCCGTTGAGGTGATCCCCAAGGGGAAGAGATGCAAGTTGGAGGCCAGTGGGTCTAGATATTTTGTAGCGTTAGAGATCAATCGAGATTAGAGCCATCAGGATGTGATGGTTAGACGTAAGAAAGGTACATGTGTGAGTGAGAAGGAGTTGGGCGTGTCCTCCACTTAGAAGCCGTGCTGTGTGCGGTGCCCTGTTCACCCAGGTGCTGTTGACATATACTACTCGTAAACGGTGCCCGTGTGGATAGAGTAAGAGTCACAAGAACATCGTTGGTGGTGGCCTCTGGAACAGTGATGGGGGTGGATTTGCGGGCATCCTTGAGTTGGGTGCCTTGATACCCTAATGACCCTGGGAGCCCTCTGTGTTTCTGGCATCCTCAGGATGAGTTAGGTGGTCCTTTCCTCACAAAGTGAACACAAAGAGGTTGCAGGAAGGAAAATCATTCCTATGAAAAGAAGAGAGAAGTATAATATGCGTTTTTCTCGTGGAGTCCTGACACTTCTCTATTAGGCATAGAGCCGGGGTGGAGGTGGGTGCAGATATCCAGTGAGGGAAGGATGCAGGTTGGAAGGCAGCGGTTCGATATCCTCTAGGGGTCTGGATATATCGTGGGTGCAGGCGTCAAAATGTGATGGGGGTACAGATCAAAGCTCCTCGTGAACGTGGGAATGGGACCGGGGAGATCCTCCACAGAGAGCCCTGATGTGTGTGGTGCCCTACTTGTACAGGTGCTGATTACATGTATTTTGGGGAATGAGTTCCTGTCCAGGTAGAGTAACGCTCAAGAAGAACAACTTTGAGGCTGGCCTTCGGACGCGTGGCAGTGGTGGAGATGCAGGTGACCTTGAGCTGATTGCCATGAAGTCATGACGACTCTGGCAGCCACCTCATCACGGGAAATCACGGCACGATTTCATTAGTCTTTTGCTAGCAATGTGTACACCGCCAGCTGAGAGAAGCTAACGGGCCTTTCCAGTAGAACAAGCCAGAACTCGAATGCTCTTGTCCTCTGATGCTCCTCCTCCTCCTCCTGGCATAAGTTAGAGCAGAAGAGAGGGCCCCATTGAGTGATGGGTGCAAGTTGCAGGGGGGTGAATCAAAGTGTCTCGATTTAGGAAAAATTGTTGAATTCATTCAGTATGATGTGGTGGGTAGAGTGGTGCCAGGTACGTTTTAAGTGCCAGAAGTCCTGGGGCATTCTTGCAACGCGAAGCCACACTGTTTGCGGGGCTGTGCTCAGACACGTGCTGGTCTCTCAGACTTGGTGTAAACAGTGTCTGCGTGGCTAGGGGGAGGCTCAAAAGGAACATCAGTTGTGGTGGCCTTTGTACCCGTTCTAATGGTGGAGCTGCATGTGTCGTTGAGATGCTTGCCATGGCGAGAAGAGGGAATGGAGAGCGACCAGGATCCCTGCCCTTTTGAGGATGACGCCGGTGCTCGAATAATCCAAACAGTGTGGGCACCCACAGTTAAGGAAAGGGAAACACAGTTCCTATCAGGAAAAGCTATAAAGGGAGGAAGATTTTCTCATGGTATCCTCATCCTTGTGGCAGTACACATAGAACCGTTGATGACATCCTCATAGAGGTGGGATGCAAGTCTGAGGGCAGTGGGTAAACACTGTCTAAGGCTATGGATAAATCTTGGGTAGAGTCTCCAGGTGTGGTCGGCATAGAGAAGCCAACTTCTCTACAGATGGGAAAGGAGACTCAGCAGGTCCCCCACCTTGAGGCCGTGCTGTGTGCAGTGCCCTGCCCGGAAAGGTGCCGTTGCCGAGACTAGGGGTAAACAGTGCCTTTCCGGGTCGAGTATTGTGCAAGTGGAGTATCGATTGTGGTGCCTGTGGACGGGCGATGGGCATGGGGCTCCAGGTGGTCATACTTCCCGAAGTCAGGAAGGCTCTGGAAGCCACATAGATCTCAACCGCATCTTGATGATGATTTACCTGTTCCACCCCGAAAAACGTGAACATGTATAAAGTGAATAAGGTCAAGATAATTGCTCATGGAGTAGCAGAGAACAGAAAGCAAGATCATTTTTCCTGTGTTCACATAGTTCTCCAGATATGCATAGAGCAGCTGAGGGGATCCCCACGGGCGAGAGATGCAAGATGGCGGACAGTGGGTCGAGATATTTTGAAGGGGTAAGGATCAAGCCTGGGTACAGTCATCAGGATGTGATGGACAGAAGTAAGAAAGGTACATATGTGAGTGAGAGGGAGGTAGGCGTGTCCTCCACCTCGAAGCTGTGCTGTGTGCGGTGCCCTGCCCGGACAGGTACTGTTCACGTATAGTAGTAGTGAACCGAGCCGTCTAGGTAGAGTAAGGCTCACAAGAACATCGTTGGTGGTGACCTCTAGACCAGTTATGTGGGTGGAGTTACAGGTGTCCTTGAGTTGGCTGCCTTGATATCCTAATGACTGTGGTAGCCATGTGTTGGGCTGGCATCCTCAGGATGAATTAAGTGGTCCTTTCCTCCCAAGGTGAACACAAACAGTTTGCAGGAAGCAAGATCATTCCTATGAGAAGAAGCGAGAAGTACAATATGCGTTATTCTCGCGTGGTTCTGATACTTCTCAAGTAGGCATAGAGTGGGGTGGAGGTAGGTGTGGGTGTCCACTGAGGGAGGGTTGCAGGTTGGAAGGCAGTGGTTTGCTATCTTCTAGGGGTCTGGATATATCGTGGGTGCAGCCGTTAGGATTTGATGGGGAGACAGATCAAAGCTACTCGCGAGAGTGGGAAGGGGACCGGGGAGATCCTTCACTGAGAGCCCTGATGTGTGTGGTGCCCTGCCCGGACAGGTGCTGATTACTTGTATTTTGAGTAATTAGTCCCTGGCCAGGTAGAGTAACGCTCCACAAGAAGAAGTTTTAGGCTGGCCTTCGGATGGGTGGTAGTGGTGGAGCTGCAGTTGACTTGAGCTGGCTGCCGTGAATTCATGAGGACTCTGGCAGCCCCGTGACCTCGGGAAAACTCATGGCGATTTCATTAGTCTGTTCCTAGCAGTGTGAATACCCACAGGTGAGCGAAGCTAACTGGACTTTTCCAATAGAACAAGAGGGAACCCGAAGGATCTTGTCCTCTGATGCTCTTCATCTTCTTCCGAGGAAAACTTGGAGCCAAAGAGCAGATCCTCAGTGAGCGATGGATGCAAGTTGCAGGGCGGAAAATCAATGTGTCTCGATGCACGGAAAATTCTTCAATGTATTCAGTATGATGTGATGGGAACGAGGTGAACGCTCTATTTGGAAGTGCCAGAAGTACTGGGTAAGTCTTCCAATGCGAAGGCACGCTGTATGCGGGGCCGTGCCCAGACGGGTGATGATCTGTCAGACTTGGGCTTAACGCTGTCTGCCTGGGCAGAGCGTGGCTCCCAAGGAATATCACTTGTGGTGGCCTTTGGACCCGTTGTAGTGTTAGAGCTGCACATGTCTTTGAGTTGCTTGCCATGGCGAGAAGAGGGCCAGGGGTGCGACCAGGATCCCTGGCATTTTGAGGGTGAATCCGGTGCTCGAATATTCCTAGTAGTGTGGGCAGCCACAGTTTAGCAAAGGGAAACACAGTTCCTATCAGGAAAAGAGATAATCGGAGGAAGATTTTCCCATGGTATCCTCGTCTTTCTGCCAGTACTCATAAAACCGGCGATGAGATTCTCAGTGAGGTGGAATGCAAGTCTGAGGGCAGTGGGTCAGCACTGTCTACATCTATGGATACCTCTTGGGTACAGTCCTCAAGGTGTGGTCGGCATAGAGAAGAAAACTTCGCTATAGATTGGGAAGGAGACTCAGCATGTCCCCCACATTGAGGCCATGCTGCGTGCAGTGCCCAGCCCGGAAAGGTGCCGTTTACTAGCCTAGGGGTAAAGAGTGCCTTTGTGGGTAGAGTGCTGTGCAAGTGGGTTATCGGATGCGGTGGCCGTTGGCTAAGCGATGGGCGTGGGTCTACAGGTGATCTTCCTCCCAGAAGTCCGGAAGGCTGTGGAAGCCACGTAGACCTCAACCGCATCTTGCTGATGATTTACCTGTTCCACCCCGAGAAACTTGAACATGTGTAAAGTAAGTAAGGTAAAGATAATTGCTAATGGAGTAGCAGAGAACAGAAGCCCAGATCATGCATCCTGGTCCCCATTGTTCTCCAGATATGCATAGAGCCGTTGAGGTGATCCCCAAGGGGAAGAGATGCAAGTTGGAGGCCAGTGGGTCTAGATATTTTGTAGCGTTAGAGATCAATCGAGATTAGAGCCATCAGGATGTGATGGTTAGACGTAAGAAAGGTACATGTGTGAGTGAGAAGGAGTTGGGCGTGTCCTCCACTTAGAAGCCGTGCTGTGTGCGGTGCCCTGTTCACCCAGGTGCTGTTGACATATACTACTCGTAAACGGTGCCCGTGTGGATAGAGTAAGAGTCACAAGAACATCGTTGGTGGTGGCCTCTGGAACAGTGATGGGGGTGGATTTGCGGGCATCCTTGAGTTGGGTGCCTTGATACCCTAATGACCCTGGGAGCCCTCTGTGTTTCTGGCATCCTCAGGATGAGTTAGGTGGTCCTTTCCTCACAAAGTGAACACAAAGAGGTTGCAGGAAGGAAAATCATTCCTATGAAAAGAAGAGAGAAGTATAATATGCGTTTTTCTCGTGGAGTCCTGACACTTCTCTATTAGGCATAGAGCCGGGGTGGAGGTGGGTGCAGATATCCAGTGAGGGAAGGATGCAGGTTGGAAGGCAGCGGTTCGATATCCTCTAGGGGTCTGGATATATCGTGGGTGCAGGCGTCAAAATGTGATGGGGGTACAGATCAAAGCTCCTCGTGAACGTGGGAATGGGACCGGGGAGATCCTCCACAGAGAGCCCTGATGTGTGTGGTGCCCTACTTGTACAGGTGCTGATTACATGTATTTTGGGGAATGAGTTCCTGTCCAGGTAGAGTAACGCTCAAGAAGAACAACTTTGAGGCTGGCCTTCGGACGCGTGGTAGTGGTGGAGATGCAGGTGACCTTGAGCTGCTTGCCATGAAGTCATGACGACTCTGGCAGCCAGCCACCTCATCACGGGAAATCTCGGCACGATTTCATTAGTCTTTTGCTAGCAATGTGTACACCGCCAGCTGAGAGAAGCTAACGGGCCTTTCCAGTAGAACAAGCCAGAACTCGAATGCTCTTGTCCTCTGATGCTCCTCCTCCTCCTCCTGGCATAAGTTAGAGCAGAAGAGAGGGCCCCATTGAGTGATGGGTGCAAGTTGCAGGGGGGTGAATCAAAGTGTCTCGATTTAGGAAAAATTGTTGAATTCATTCAGTATGATGTGGTGGGTAGAGTGGTGCCAGGTACGTTTGGAAGTGCCAGAAGTCCTGGGGCATTCTTGCAACGCGAAGCCACACTGTTTGCGGGGCTGTGCTCAGACACGTGCTGGTCTCTCAGACTTGGTGTAAACAGTGTCTGCGTGGCTAGGGGGAGGCTGAAAAGGAACATCAGTTGTGGTGGCCTTTGGACCCGTTCTAGCGGTGGAGCTGCATGTGTCGTTGAGATGCTTGCCATGGCGAGAAGAGGGAATGGAGAGCGACCAGGATCCCTGCCCTTTTGAGGATGACGCCGGTGCTCGAATAATCCAAACAGTGTGGGCACCCACAGTTTAGGAAAGGGAAACACAGTTCCTATCAGGAAAAGCTATAAAGGGAGGAAGATTTTCTCATGGTATCCTCATCCTTGTGGCAGTACACATAGAACCGTTGATGACATCCTCATAGAGGTGGGATGCAAGTCTGAGGGCAGTGGGTAAACACTGTCTAAGGCTATGGATAAATCTTGGGTAGAGTCTCCAGGTGTGGTTGGCATAGAGAAGCCAACTTCTCTACAGATGGGAAAGGAGACTCAGCAGGTCCCCCACCTTGAGGCCGTGCTGTGTGCAGTGCCCTGCCCGGAAAGGTGCCGTTGCCGAGACTAGGGGTAAACAGTGCCTTTCCGGGTCGAGTATTGTGCAAGTGGAGTATCGGTTGTGGTGCCTGTGGACGGGCGATGGGCATGGGGCTCCAGGTGGTCATACTTCCCGAAGTCAGGAAGGCTCTGGAAGCCACATAGATCTCAACCGCATCTTGATGATGATTTACCTGTTCCACCCCGAAAAACGTGAACATGTATAAAGTGAATAAGGTCAAGATAATTGCTCATGGAGTAGCAGAGAACAGAAAGCAAGATCATTTTTCCTGTGTTCACATAGTTCTCCAGATATGCATAGAGCAGCTGAGGGGATCCCCACGGGCGAGAGATGCAAGATGGCGGACAGTGGGTCGAGATATTTTGAAGGGGTAAGGATCAAGCCTGGGTACAGTCATCAGGATGTGATGGACAGAAGTAAGAAAGGTACATGTGTGAGTGAGAGGGAGGTAGGCGTGTCCTCCACCTCGAAGCTGTGCTGTGTGCGGTGCCCTGCCCGGACAGGTACTGTTCACGTATAGTAGTAGTGAACCGAGCCGTCTAGGTAGAGTAAGGCTCACAAGAACATCGTTGGTGGTGACCTCTAGACCAGTTATGTGGGTGGAGTTACAGGTGTCCTTGAGTTGGCTGCCTTGATATCCTAATGACTGTGGTAGCCATGTGTTGGGCTGGCATCCTCAGGATGAATTAAGTGGTCCTTTCCTCCCAAGGTGAACACAAACAGTTTGCAGGAAGCAAGATCATTCCTATGAGAAGAAGCGAGAAGTACAATATGCGTTATTCTCGCGTGGTTCTGATACTTCTCAAGTAGGCATAGAGTGGGGTGGAGGTAGGTGTGGGTGTCCACTGAGGGAGGGTTGCAGGTTG
This sequence comes from Balaenoptera ricei, assembly GCF_028023285.1. Classification (NCBI taxonomy): domain Eukaryota; kingdom Metazoa; phylum Chordata; class Mammalia; order Artiodactyla; family Balaenopteridae; genus Balaenoptera; species Balaenoptera ricei. The sequence continues at coordinate 128,996,786 of NC_082660.1, read as the reverse complement.
GAAGGCAGTGGTTTGCTATCTTCTAGGGGTCTGGATATATCGTGGGTGCAGCCGTTAGGATTTGATGGGGAGACAGATCAAAGCTACTCGCGAGAGTGGGAAGGGGACCGGGGAGATCCTTCACTGAGAGCCCTGATGTGTGTGGTGCCCTGCCCGGACAGGTGCTGATTACTTGTATTTTGAGTAATTAGTCCCTGGCCAGGTAGAGTAACGCTCCACAAGAAGAAGTTTTAGGCTGGCCTTCGGATGGGTGGTAGTGGTGGAGCTGCAGTTGACTTGAGCTGGCTGCCGTGAATTCATGAGGACTCTGGCAGCCCCGTGACCTCGGGAAAACTCATGGCGATTTCATTAGTCTGTTCCTAGCAGTGTGAATACCCACAGGTGAGCGAAGCTAACTGGACTTTTCCAATAGAACAAGAGGGAACCCGAAGGATCTTGTCCTCTGATGCTCTTCATCTTCTTCCGAGGAAAACTTGGAGCCAAAGAGCAGATCCTCAGTGAGCGATGGATGCAAGTTGCAGGGCGGAAAATCAATGTGTCTCGATGCACGGAGAATTCTTCAATGTATTCAGTATGATGTGATGGGAACGAGGTGAACGCTCTATTTGGAAGTGCCAGAAGTACTGGGTAAGTCTTCCAATGCGAAGGCACGCTGTATGCGGGGCCGTGCCCAGACGGGTGATGATCTGTCAGACTTGGGCTTAACGCTGTCTGCCTGGGCAGAGCGTGGCTCCCAAGGAATATCACTTGTGGTGGCCTTTGGACCCGTTGTAGTGTTAGAGCTGCACATGTCTTTGAGTTGCTTGCCATGGCGAGAAGAGGGCCAGGGGTGCGACCAGGATCCCTGGCATTTTGAGGGTGAATCCGGTGCTCGAATATTCCTAGTAGTGTGGGCAGCCACAGTTTAGCAAAGGGAAACACAGTTCCTATCAGGAAAAGAGATAATCGGAGGAAGGTTTTCCCATGGTATCCTCGTCTTTCTGCCAGTACTCATAAAACCGGCGATGAGATTCTCAGTGAGGTGGAATGCAAGTCTGAGGGCAGTGGGTCAGCACTGTCTACATCTATGGATACCTCTTGGGTACAGTCCTCAAGGTGTGGTCGGCATAGAGAAGAAAACTTCGCTATAGATTGGGAAGGAGACTCAGCATGTCCCCCACATTGAGGCCATGCTGCGTGCAGTGCCCAGCCCGGAAAGGTGCCGTTTACTAGTCTAGGGGTAAAGAGTGCCTTTGTGGGTAGAGTGCTGTGCAAGTGGGTTATCGGATGCGGTGGCCGTTGGCTAAGCGATGGGCGTGGGTCTACAGGTGATCTTCCTCCCAGAAGTCCGGAAGGCTGTGGAAGCCACGTAGACCTCAACCGCATCTTGCTGATGATTTACCTGTTCCACCCCGAGAAACTTGAACATGTGTAAAGTAAGTAAGGTAAAGATAATTGCTAATGGAGTAGCAGAGAACAGAAGCCCAGATCATGCATCCTGGTCCCCATTGTTCTCCAGATATGCATAGAGCCGTTGAGGTGATCCCCAAGGGGAAGAGATGCAAGTTGGAGGCCAGTGGGTCTAGATATTTTGTAGCGTTAGAGATCAATAGAGATTAGAGCCATCAGGATGTGATGGTTAGACGTAAGAAAGGTACATGTGTGAGTGAGAAGGAGTTGGGCGTGTCCTCCACTTAGAAGCCGTGCTGTGTGCGGTGCCCTGTTCACCCAGGTGCTGTTGACATATACTACTCGTAAACGGTGCCCGTGTGGATAGAGTAAGAGTCACAAGAACATCGTTGGTGGTGGCCTCTGGAACAGTGATGGGGGTGGATTTGCGGGCATCCTTGAGTTGGGTGCCTTGATACCCTAATGACCCTGGGAGCCCTCTGTGTTTCTGGCATCCTCAGGATGAGTTAGGTGGTCCTTTCCTCACAAAGTGAACACAAAGAGGTTGCAGGAAGGAAAATCATTCGTATGAAAAGAAGAGAGAAGTATAATATGCGTTTTTCTCGTGGAGTCCTGACACTTCTCTATTAGGCATAGAGCCGGGGTGGAGGTGGGTGCAGATATCCAGTGAGGGAAGGATGCAGGTTGGAAGGCAGCGGTTCGATATCCTCTAGGGGTCTGGATATATCGTGGGTGCAGGCGTCAAAATGTGATGGGGGTACAGATCAAAGCTCCTCGTGAACGTGGGAATGGGACCGGGGAGATCCTCCACAGAGAGCCCTGATGTGTGTGGTGCCCTACTTGTTCAGGTGCTGATTACATGTATTTTGGGGAATGAGTTCCTGTCCAGGTAGAGTAACGCTCAAGAAGAACAACTTTGAGGCTGGCCTTCGGACGCGTGGTAGTGGTGGAGATGCAGGTGACCTTGAGCTGCTTGCCATGAAGTCATGACGACTCTGGCAGCCAGCCACCTCATCACGGGAAATCTCGGCACGATTTCATTAGTCTTTTGCTAGCAATGTGTACACCGCCAGCTGAGAGAAGCTAACGGGCCTTTCCAGTAGAACAAGCCAGAACTCGAATGCTCTTGTCCTCTGATGCTCCTCCTCCTCCTCCTGGCATAAGTTAGAGCAGAAGAGAGGGCCCCATTGAGTAATGGGTGCAAGTTGCAGGGGGGTGAATCAAAGTGTCTCGATTTAGGAAAAATTGTTGAATTCATTCAGTGTGATGTGGCGGGTAGAGTGGTGCCAGGTACGTTTGGAAGTGCCAGAAGTCCTGGGGCGTTCTTGCAACGCGAAGCCACACTGTTTGCGGGGCTGTGCTCAGACACGTGCTGGTCTCTCAGACTTGGTGTAAACAGTGTCTGCCTGGCTAGGGGGAGGCTCAAAAGGAACATCAGTTGTGGTGGCCTTTGGACCCGTTCTAGCGGTGGAGCTGCATGTGTCGTTGAGATGCTTGCCATGGCGAGAAGAGGGAATGGAGAGCGACCAGGATCCCTGCCCTTTTGAGGATGACGCCGGTGCTCGAATAATCCAAACAGTGTGGGCACCCACAGTTTAGGAAAGGGAAACACAGTTCCTATCAGGAAAAGCTATAAAGGGAGGAAGATTTTCTCATGGTATCCTCATCCTTGTGGCAGTACACATAGAACCGTTGATGACATCCTCATAGAGGTGGGATGCAAGTCTGAGGGCAGTGGGTAAACACTGTCTAAGGCTATGGATAAATCTTGGGTAGAGTCTCCAGGTGTGGTCGGCATAGAGAAGCCAACTTCTCTACAGATGGGAAAGGAGACTCAGCAGGTCCCCCACCTTGAGGCCGTGCTGTGTGCAGTGCCCTGCCCGGAAAGGTGCCGTTGCCGAGACTAGGGGTAAACAGTGCCTTTCCGGGTCGAGTATTGTGCAAGTGGAGTATCGGTTGTGGTGCCTGTGGACGGGCGATGGGCATGGGGCTCCAGGTGGTCATACTTCCCGAAGTCAGGAAGGCTCTGGAAGCCACATAGATCTCAACCGCATCTTGATGATGATTTACCTGTTCCACCCCGAAAAACGTGAACATGTATAAAGTGAATAAGGTCAAGATAATTGCTCATGGAGTAGCAGAGAACAGAAAGCAAGATCATTTTTCCTGTGTTCACATAGTTCTCCAGATATGCATAGAGCAGCTGAGGGGATCCCCACGGGCGAGAGATGCAAGATGGCGGACAGTGGGTCGAGATATTTTGAAGGGGTAAGGATCAAGCCTGGGTACAGTCATCAGGATGTGATGGACAGAAGTAAGAAAGGTACATGTGTGAGTGAGAGGGAGGTAGGCGTGTCCTCCACCTCGAAGCTGTGCTGTGTGCGGTGCCCTGCCCGGACAGGTACTGTTCACGTATAGTAGTAGTGAACCGAGCCGTCTAGGTAGAGTAAGGCTCACAAGAACATCGTTGGTGGTGACCTCTAGACCAGTTATGTGGGTGGAGTTACAGGTGTCCTTGAGTTGGCTGCCTTGATATCCTAATGACTGTGGTAGCCATGTGTTGGGCTGGCATCCTCAGGATGAGTTAAGTGGTCCTTTCCTCCCAAGGTGAACACAAACAGTTTGCAGGAAGCAAGATCATTCCTATGAGAAGAAGCGAGAAGTACAATATGCGTTATTCTCGCGTGGTTCTGATACTTCTCAAGTAGGCATAGAGTGGGGTGGAGGTAGGTGTGGGTGTCCACTGAGGGAGGGTTGCAGGTTGGAAGGCAGTGGTTTGCTATCTTCTAGGGGTCTGGATATATCGTGGGTGCAGCCGTTAGGATTTGATGGGGAGACAGATCAAAGCTACTCGCGAGAGTGGGAAGGGGACCGGGGAGATCCTTCACTGAGAGCCCTGATGTGTGTGGTGCCCTGCCCGGACAGGTGCTGATTACTTGTATTTTGAGTAATTAGTCCCTGGCCAGGTAGAGTAACGCTCCACAAGAAGAAGTTTTAGGCTGGCCTTCGGATGGGTGGTAGTGGTGGAGCTGCAGTTGACTTGAGCTGGCTGCCGTGAATTCATGAGGACTCTGGCAGCCCCGTGACCTCGGGAAAACTCATGGCGATTTCATTAGTCTGTTCCTAGCAGTGTGAATACCCACAGGTGAGCGAAGCTAACTGGACTTTTCCAATAGAACAAGAGGGAACCCAAAGGATCTTGTCCTCTGATGCTCTTCATCTTCTTCCGAGGAAAACTTGGAGCCAAAGAGCAGATCCTCAGTGAGCGATGGATGCAAGTTGCAGGGCGGAAAATCAATGTGTCTCGATGCACGGAAAATTCTTCAATGTATTCAGTATGATGTGATGGGAACGAGGTGAACGCTCTATTTGGAAGTGCCAGAAGTACTGGGTAAGTCTTCCAATGCGAAGGCACGCTGTATGCGGGGCCGTGCCCAGACGGGTGATGATCTGTCAGACTTGGGCTTAACGCTGTCTGCCTGGGCAGAGCGTGGCTCCCAAGGAATATCACTTGTGGTGGCCTTTGGACCCGTTGTAGTGTTAGAGCTGCACATGTCTTTGAGTTGCTTGCCATGGCGAGAAGAGGGCCAGGGGTGCGACCAGGATCCCTGGCATTTTGAGGGTGAATCCGGTGCTCGAATATTCCTAGTAGTGTGGGCAGCCACAGTTTAGCAAAGGGAAACACAGTTCCTATCAGGAAAAGAGATAATCGGAGGAAGGTTTTCCCATGGTATCCTCGTCTTTCTGCCAGTACTCATAAAACCGGCGATGAGATTCTCAGTGAGGTGGAATGCAAGTCTGAGGGCAGTGGGTCAGCACTGTCTACATCTATGGATACCTCTTGGGTACAGTCCTCAAGGTGTGGTCGGCATAGAGAAGAAAACTTCGCTATAGATTGGGAAGGAGACTCAGCATGTCCCCCACATTGAGGCCATGCTGCGTGCAGTGCCCAGCCCGGAAAGGTGCCGTTTACTAGTCTAGGGATAAAGAGTGCCTTTGTGGGTAGAGTGCTGTGCAAGTGGGTTATCGGATGCGGTGGCCGTTGGCTAAGCGATGGGCGTGGGTCTACAGGTGATCTTCCTCCCAGAAGTCCGGAAGGCTGTGGAAGCCACGTAGACCTCAACCGCATCTTGCTGATGATTTACCTGTTCCACCCCGAGAAACTTGAACATGTGTAAAGTAAGTAAGGTAAAGATAATTGCTAATGGAGTAGCAGAGAACAGAAGCCCAGATCATGCATCCTGGTCCCCATTGTTCTCCAGATATGCATAGAGCCGTTGAGGTGATCCCCAAGGGGAAGAGAGGCAAGTTGGAGGCCAGTGGGTCTAGATATTTTGTAGCGTTAGAGATCAATCGAGATTAGAGCCATCAGGATGTGATGGTTAGACGTAAGAAAGGTACATGTGTGAGTGAGAAGGAGTTGGGCGTGTCCTCCACTTAGAAGCCGTGCTGTGTGCGGTGCCCTGTTCACCCAGGTGCTGTTGACATATACTACTCGTAAACGGTGCCCGTGTGGATAGAGTAAGAGTCACAAGAACATCGTTGGTGGTGGCCTCTGGAACAGTGATGGGGGTGGATTTGCGGGCATCCTTGAGTTGGGTGCCTTGATACCCTAATGACCCTGGGAGCCCTCTGTGTTTCTGGCATCCTCAGGATGAGTTAGGTGGTCCTTTCCTCACAAAGTGAACACAAAGAGGTTGCAGGAAGGAAAATCATTCCTATGAAAAGAAGAGAGAAGTATAATATGCGTTTTTCTCGTGGAGTCCTGACACTTCTCTATTAGGCATAGAGCCGGGGTGGAGGTGGGTGCAGATATCCAGTGAGGGAAGGATGCAGGTTGGAAGGCAGCGGTTCGATATCCTCTAGGGGTCTGGATATATCGTGGGTGCAGGCGTCAAAATGTGATGGGGGTACAGATCAAAGCTCCTCGTGAACGTGGGAATGGGACCGGGGAGATCCTCCACAGAGAGCCCTGATGTGTGTGGTGCCCTACTTGTACAGGTGCTGATTACATGTATTTTGGGGAATGAGTTCCTGTCCAGGTAGAGTAACGCTCAAGAAGAACAACTTTGAGGCTGGCCTTCGGACGCGTGGTAGTGGTGGAGATGCAGGTGACCTTGAGCTGCTTGCCATGAAGTCATGACGACTCTGGCAGCCAGCCACCTCATCACGGGAAATCTCGGCACGATTTCATTAGTCTTTTGCTAGCAATGTGTACACCGCCAGCTGAGAGAAGCTAACGGGCCTTTCCAGTAGAACAAGCCAGAACTCGAATGCTCTTGTCCTCTGATGCTCCTCCTCCTCCTCCTGGCATAAGTTAGAGCAGAAGAGAGGGCCCCATTGAGTGATGGGTGCAAGTTGCAGGGGGGTGAATCAAAGTGTCTCGATTTAGGAAAAATTGTTGAATTCATTCAGTATGATGTGGTGGGTAGAGTGGTGCCAGGTACGTTTGGAAGTGCCAGAAGTCCTGGGGCATTCTTGCAACGCGAAGCCACACTGTTTGCGGGGCTGTACTCAGACACGTGCTGGTCTCTCAGACTTGGTGTAAACAGTGTCTGCGTGGCTAGGGGGAGGCTGAAAAGGAACATCAGTTGTGGTGGCCTTTGGACCCGTTCTAGCGGTGGAGCTGCATGTGTCGTTGAGATGCTTGCCATGGCGAGAAGAGGGAATGGAGAGCGACCAGGATCCCTGCCCTTTTGAGGATGACGCCGGTGCTCGAATAATCCAAACAGTGTGGGCACCCACAGTTTAGGAAAGGGAAACACAGTTCCTATCAGGAAAAGCTATAAAGGGAGGAAGATTTTCTCATGGTATCCTCATCCTTGTGGCAGTACACATAGAACCGTTGATGACATCCTCATAGAGGTGGGATGCAAGTCTGAGGGCAGTGGGTAAACACTGTCTAAGGCTATGGATAAATCTTGGGTAGAGTCTCCAGGTGTGGTCGGCATAGAGAAGCCAACTTCTCTACAGATGGGAAAGGAGACTCAGCAGGTCCCCCACCTTGAGGCCGTGCTGTGTGCAGTGCCCTGCCCGGAAAGGTGCCGTTGCCGAGACTAGGGGTAAACAGTGCCTTTCCGGGTCGAGTATTGTGCAAGTGGAGTATCGGTTGTGGTGCCTGTGGACGGGCGATGGGCATGGGGCTCCAGGTGGTCATACTTCCCGAAGTCAGGAAGGCTCTGGAAGCCACATAGATCTCAACCGCATCTTGATGATGATTTACCTGTTCCACCCCGAAAAACGTGAACATGTATAAAGTGAATAAGGTCAAGATAATTGCTCATAGAGTAGCAGAGAACAGAAAGCAAGATCATTTTTCCTGTGTTCACATAGTTCTCCAGATATGCATAGAGCAGCTGAGGGGATCCCCACGGGCGAGAGATGCAAGATGGCGGACAGTGGGTCGAGATATTTTGAAGGGGTAAGGATCAAGCCTGGGTACAGTCATCAGGATGTGATGGACAGAAGTAAGAAAGGTACATGTGTGAGTGAGAGGGAGGTAGGCGTGTCCTCCACCTCGAAGCTGTGCTGTGTGCGGTGCCCTGCCCGGACAGGTACTGTTCACGTATAGTAGTAGTGAACCGAGCCGTCTAGGTAGAGTAAGGCTCATAAGAACATCGTTGGTGGTGACCTCTAGACCAGTTATGTGGGTGGAGTTACAGGTGTCCTTGAGTTGGCTGCCTTGATATCCTAATGACTGTGGTAGCCATGTGTTGGGCTGGCATCCTCAGGATGAATTAAGTGGTCCTTTCCTCCCAAGGTGAACACAAACAGTTTGCAGGAAGCAAGATCATTCCTATGAGAAGAAGCGAGAAGTACAATATGCGTTATTCTCGCGTGGTTCTGATACTTCTCAAGTAGGCATAGAGTGGGGTGGAGGTAGGTGTGGGTGTCCACTGAGGGAGGGTTGCAGGTTGGAAGGCAGTGGTTTGCTATCTTCTAGGGGTCTGGATATATCGTGGGTGCAGCCGTTAGGATTTGATGGGGAGACAGATCAAAGCTACTCGCGAGAGTGGGAAGAGGACCGGGGAGATCCTTCACTGAGAGCCCTGATGTGTGTGGTGCCCTGCCCGGACAGGTGCTGATTACTTGTATTTTGAGTAATTAGTCCCTGGCCAGGTAGAGTAACGCTCCACAAGAAGAAGTTTTAGGCTGGCCTTCGGATGGGTGGTAGTGGTGGAGCTGCAGTTGACTTGAGCTGGCTGCCGTGAATTCATGAGGACTCTGGCAGCCCCGTGACCTCGGGAAAACTCATGGCGATTTCATTAGTCTGTTCCTAGCAGTGTGAATACCCACAGGTGAGCGAAGCTAACTGGACTTTTCCAATAGAACAAGAGGGAACCCGAAGGATCTTGTCCTCTGATGCTCTTCATCTTCTTCCGAGGAAAACTTGGAGCCAAAGAGCAGATCCTCAGTGAGCGATGGATGCAAGTTGCAGGGCGGAAAATCAATGTGTCTCGATGCACGGAGAATTCTTCAATGTATTCAGTATGATGTGATGGGAACGAGGTGAACGCTCTATTTGGAAGTGCCAGAAGTACTGGGTAAGTCTTCCAATGCGAAGGCACGCTGTATGCGGGGCCGTGCCCAGACGGGTGATGATCTGTCAGACTTGGGCTTAACGCTGTCTGCCTGGGCAGAGCGTGGCTCCCAAGGAATATCACTTGTGGTGGCCTTTGGACCCGTTGTAGTGTTAGAGCTGCACATGTCTTTGAGTTGCTTGCCATGGCGAGAAGAGGGCCAGGGGTGCGACCAGGATCCCTGGCATTTTGAGGGTGAATCCGGTGCTCGAATATTCCTAGTAGTGTGGGCAGCCACAGTTTAGCAAAGGGAAACACAGTTCCTATCAGGAAAAGAGATAATCGGAGGAAGATTTTCCCATGGTATCCTCGTCTTTCTGCCAGTACTCATAAAACCGGCGATGAGATTCTCAGTGAGGTGGAATGCAAGTCTGAGGGCAGTGGGTCAGCACTGTCTACATCTATGGATACCTCTTGGGTACAGTCCTCAAGGTGTGGTCGGCATAGAGAAGAAAACTTCGCTATAGATTGGGAAGGAGACTCAGCATGTCCCCCACATTGAGGCCATGCTGCGTGCAGTGCCCAGCCCGGAAAGGTGCCGTTTACTAGTCTAGGGGTAAAGAGTGCCTTTGTGGGTAGAGTGCTGTGCAAGTGGGTTATCGGATGCGGTGGCCGTTGGCTAAGCGATGGGCGTGGGTCTACAGGTGATCTTCCTCCCAGAAGTCCGGAAGGCTGTGGAAGCCACGTAGACCTCAACCGCATCTTGCTGATGATTTACCTGTTCCACCCCGAGAAACTTGAACATGTGTAAAGTAAGTAAGGTAAAGATAATTGCTAATGGAGTAGCAGAGAACAGAAGCCCAGATCATGCATCCTGGTCCCCATTGTTCTCCAGATATGCATAGAGCCGTTGAGGTGATCCCCAAGGGGAAGAGATGCAAGTTGGAGGCCAGTGGGTCTAGATATTTTGTAGCGTTAGAGATCAATCGAGATTAGAGCCATCAGGATGTGATGGTTAGACGTAAGAAAGGTACATGTGTGAGTGAGAAGGAGTTGGGCGTGTCCTCCACTTAGAAGCCGTGCTGTGTGCGGTGCCCTGTTCACCCAGGTGCTGTTGACATATACTACTCGTAAACGGTGCCCGTGTGGATAGAGTAAGAGTCACAAGAACATCGTTGGTGGTGGCCTCTGGAACAGTGATGGGGGTGGATTTGCGGGCATCCTTGAGTTGGGTGCCTTGATACCCTAATGACCCTGGGAGCCCTCTGTGTTTCTGGCATCCTCAGGATGAGTTAGGTGGTCCTTTCCTCACAAAGTGAACACAAAGAGGTTGCAGGAAGGAAAATCATTCCTATGAAAAGAAGAGAGAAGTATAATATGCGTTTTTCTCGTGGAGTCCTGACACTTCTCTATTAGGCATAGAGCCGGGGTGGAGGTGGGTGCAGATATCCAGTGAGGGAAGGATGCAGGTTGGAAGGCAGCGGTTCGATATCCTCTAGGGGTCTGGATATATCGTGGGTGCAGGCGTCAAAATGTGATGGGGGTACAGATCAAAGCTCCTCGTGAACGTGGGAATGGGACCGGGGAGATCCTCCACAGAGAGCCCTGATGTGTGTGGTGCCCTACTTGTACAGGTGCTGATTACATGTATTTTGGGGAATGAGTTCCTGTCCAGGTAGAGTAACGCTCAAGAAGAACAACTTTGAGGCTGGCCTTCGGACGCGTGGTAGTGGTGGAGATGCAGGTGACCTTGAGCTGCTTGCCATGAAGTCATGACGACTCTGGCAGCCAGCCACCTCATCACGGGAAATCTCGGCACGATTTCATTAGTCTTTTGCTAGCAATGTGTACACCGCCAGCTGAGAGAAGCTAACGGGCCTTTCCAGTAGAACAAGCCAGAACTCGAATGCTCTTGTCCTCTGATGCTCCTCCTCCTCCTCCTGGCATAAGTTAGAGCAGAAGAGAGGGCCCCATTGAGTGATGGGTGCAAGTTGCAGGGGGGTGAATCAAAGTGTCTCGATTTAGGAAAAATTGTTGAATTCATTCAGTATGATGTGGTGGGTAGAGTGGTGCCAGGTACGTTTGGAAGTGCCAGAAGTCCTGGGGCATTCTTGCAACGCGAAGCCACACTGTTTGCGGGGCTGTGCTCAGACACGTGCTGGTCTCTCAGACTTGGTGTAAACAGTGTCTGCGTGGCTAGGGGGAGGCTGAAAAGGAACATCAGTTGTGGTGGCCTTTGGACCCGTTCTAGCGGTGGAGCTGCATGTGTCGTTGAGATGCTTGCCATGGCGAGAAGAGGGAATGGAGAGCGACCAGGATCCCTGCCCTTTTGAGGATGACGCCGGTGCTCGAATAATCCAAACAGTGTGGGCACCCACAGTTTAGGAAAGGGAAACACAGTTCCTATCAGGAAAAGCTATAAAGGGAGGAAGATTTTCTCATGGTATCCTCATCCTTGTGGCAGTACACATAGAACCGTTGATGACATCCTCATAGAGGTGGGATGCAAGTCTGAGGGCAGTGGGTAAACACTGTCTAAGGCTATGGATAAATCTTGGGTAGAGTCTCCAGGTGTGGTCGGCATAGAGAAGCCAACATCTCTACAGATGGGAAAGGAGACTCAGCAGGTCCCCCACCTTGAGGCCGTGCTGTGTGCAGTGCCCTGCCCGGAAAGGTGCCGTTGCCGAGACTAGGGGTAAACAGTGCCTTTCCGGGTCGAGTATTGTGCAAGTGGAGTATCGGTTGTGGTGCCTGTGGACGGGCGATGGGCATGGGGCTCCAGGTGGTCATACTTCCCGAAGTCAGGAAGGCTCTGGAAGCCACATAGATCTCAACCGCATCTTGATGATGATTTACCTGTTCCACCCCGAAAAACGTGAACATGTATAAAGTGAATAAGGTCAAGATAATTGCTCATAGAGTAGCAGAGAACAGAAAGCAAGATCATTTTTCCTGTGTTCACATAGTTCTCCAGATATGCATAGAGCAGCTGAGGGGATCCCCACGGGCGAGAGATGCAAGATGGCGGACAGTGGGTCGAGATATTTTGAAGGGGTAAGGATCAAGCCTGGGTACAGTCATCAGGATGTGATGGACAGAAGTAAGAAAGGTACATGTGTGAGTGAGAGGGAGGTAGGCGTGTCCTCCACCTCGAAGCTGTGCTGTGTGCGGTGCCCTGCCCGGACAGGTACTGTTCACGTATAGTAGTAGTGAACCGAGCCGTCTAGGTAGAGTAAGGCTCATAAGAACATCGTTGGTGGTGACCTCTAGACCAGTTATGTGGGTGGAGTTACAGGTGTCCTTGAGTTGGCTGCCTTGATATCCTAATGACTGTGGTAGCCATGTGTTGGGCTGGCATCCTCAGGATGAATTAAGTGGTCCTTTCCTCCCAAGGTGAACACAAACAGTTTGCAGGAAGCAAGATCATTCCTATGAGAAGAAGCGAGAAGTACAATATGCGTTATTCTCGCGTGGTTCTGATACTTCTCAAGTAGGCATAGAGTGGGGTGGAGGTAGGTGTGGGTGTCCACTGAGGGAGGGTTGCAGGTTGGAAGGCAGTGGTTTGCTATCTTCTAGGGGTCTGGATATATCGTGGGTGCAGCCGTTAGGATTTGATGGGGAGACAGATCAAAGCTACTCGCGAGAGTGGGAAGAGGACCGGGGAGATCCTTCACTGAGAGCCCTGATGTGTGTGGTGCCCTGCCCGGACAGGTGCTGATTACTTGTATTTTGAGTAATTAGTCCCTGGCCAGGTAGAGTAACGCTCCACAAGAAGAAGTTTTAGGCTGGCCTTCGGATGGGTGGTAGTGGTGGAGCTGCAGTTGACTTGAGCTGGCTGCCGTGAATTCATGAGGACTCTGGCAGCCCCGTGACCTCGGGAAAACTCATGGCGATTTCATTAGTCTGTTCCTAGCAGTGTGAATACCCACAGGTGAGCGAAGCTAACTGGACTTTTCCAATAGAACAAGAGGGAACCCGAAGGATCTTGTCCTCTGATGCTCTTCATCTTCTTCCGAGGAAAACTTGGAGCCAAAGAGCAGATCCTCAGTGAGCGATGGATGCAAGTTGCAGGGCGGAAAATCAATGTGTCTCGATGCACGGAGAATTCTTCAATGTATTCAGTATGATGTGATGGGAACGAGGTGAACGCTCTATTTGGAAGTGCCAGAAGTACTGGGTAAGTCTTCCAATGCGAAGGCACGCTGTATGCGGGGCCGTGCCCAGACGGGTGATGATCTGTCAGACTTGGGCTTAACGCTGTCTGCCTGGGCAGAGCGTGGCTCCCAAGGAATATCACTTGTGGTGGCCTTTGGACCCGTTGTAGTGTTAGAGCTGCACATGTCTTTGAGTTGCTTGCCATGGCGAGAAGAGGGCCAGGGGTGCGACCAGGATCCCTGGCATTTTGAGGGTGAATCCGGTGCTCGAATATTCCTAGTAGTGTGGGCAGCCACAGTTTAGCAAAGGGAAACACAGTTCCTATCAGGAAAAGAGATAATCGGAGGAAGATTTTCCCATGGTATCCTCGTCTTTCTGCCAGTACTCATAAAACCGGCGATGAGATTCTCAGTGAGGTGGAATGCAAGTCTGAGGGCAGTGGGTCAGCACTGTCTACATCTATGGATACCTCTTGGGTACAGTCCTCAAGGTGTGGTCGGCATAGAGAAGAAAACTTCGCTATAGATTGGGAAGGAGACTCAGCATGTCCCCCACATTGAGGCCATGCTGCGTGCAGTGCCCAGCCCGGAAAGGTGCCGTTTACTAGTCTAGGGGTAAAGAGTGCCTTTGTGGGTAGAGTGCTGTGCAAGTGGGTTATCGGATGCGGTGGCCGTTGGCTAAGCGATGGGCGTGGGTCTACAGGTGATCTTCCTCCCAGAAGTCCGGAAGGCTGTGGAAGCCACGTAGACCTCAACCGCATCTTGCTGATGATTTACCTGTTCCACCCCGAGAAACTTGAACATGTGTAAAGTAAGTAAGGTAAAGATAATTGCTAATGGAGTAGCAGAGAACAGAAGCCCAGATCATGCATCCTGGTCCCCATTGTTCTCCAGATATGCATAGAGCCGTTGAGGTGATCCCCAAGGGGAAGAGATGCAAGTTGGAGGCCAGTGGGTCTAGATATTTTGTAGCGTTAGAGATCAATCGAGATTAGAGCCATCAGGATGTGATGGTTAGACGTAAGAAAGGTACATGTGTGAGTGAGAAGGAGTTGGGCGTGTCCTCCACTTAGAAGCCGTGCTGTGTGCGGTGCCCTGTTCACCCAGGTGCTGTTGACATATACTACTCGGAAACGGTGCCCGTGTGGATAGAGTAAGAGTCACAAGAACATCGTTGGTGGTGGCCTCTGGAACAGTGATGGGGGTGGATTTGCGGGCATCCTTGAGTTGGGTGCCTTGATACCCTAATGACCCTGGGAGCCCTCTGTGTTTCTGGCATCCTCAGGATGAGTTAGGTGGTCCTTTCCTCACAAAGTGAACACAAAGAGGTTGCAGGAAGGAAAATCATTCCTATGAAAAGAAGAGAGAAGTATAATATGCGTTTTTCTCGTGGAGTCCTGACACTTCTCTATTAGGCATAGAGCCGGGGTGGAGGTGGGTGCAGATATCCAGTGAGGGAAGGATGCAGGTTGGAAGGCAGCGGTTCGATATCCTCTAGGGGTCTGGATATATCGTGGGTGCAGGCGTCAAAATGTGATGGGGGTACAGATCAAAGCTCCTCGTGAACGTGGGAATGGGACCGGGGAGATCCTCCACAGAGAGCCCTGATGTGTGTGGTGCCCTACTTGTACAGGTGCTGATTACATGTATTTTGGGGAATGAGTTCCTGTCCAGGTAGAGTAACGCTCAAGAAGAACAACTTTGAGGCTGGCCTTCGGACGCGTGGTAGTGGTGGAGATGCAGGTGACCTTGAGCTGCTTGCCATGAAGTCATGACGACTCTGGCAGCCAGCCACCTCATCACGGGAAATCTCGGCACGATTTCATTAGTCTTTTGCTAGCAATGTGTACACCGCCAGCTGAGAGAAGCTAACGGGCCTTTCCAGTAGAACAAGCCAGAACTCGAATGCTCTTGTCCTCTGATGCTCCTCCTCCTCCTCCTGGCATAAGTTAGAGCAGAAGAGAGGGCCCCATTGAGTGATGGGTGCAAGTTGCAGGGGGGTGAATCAAAGTGTCTCGATTTAGGAAAAATTGTTGAATTCATTCAGTATGATGTGGTGGGTAGAGTGGTGCCAGGTACGTTTGGAAGTGCCAGAAGTCCTGGGGCATTCTTGCAACGCGAAGCCACACTGTTTGCGGGGCTGTGCTCAGACACGTGCTGGTCTCTCAGACTTGGTGTAAACAGTGTCTGCGTGGCTAGGGGGAGGCTGAAAAGGAACATCAGTTGTGGTGGCCTTTGGACCCGTTCTAGCGGTGGAGCTGCATGTGTCGTTGAGATGCTTGCCATGGCGAGAAGAGGGAATGGAGAGCGACCAGGATCCCTGCCCTTTTGAGGATGACGCCGGTGCTCGAATAATCCAAACAGTGTGGGCACCCACAGTTTAGGAAAGGGAAACACAGTTCCTATCAGGAAAAGCTATAAAGGGAGGAAGATTTTCTCATGGTATCCTCATCCTTGTGGCAGTACACATAGAACCGTTGATGACATCCTCATAGAGGTGGGATGCAAGTCTGAGGGCAGTGGGTAAACACTGTCTAAGGCTATGGATAAATCTTGGGTAGAGTCTCCAGGTGTGGTCGGCATAGAGAAGCCAACTTCTCTACAGATGGGAAAGGAGACTCAGCAGGTCCCCCACCTTGAGGCCGTGCTGTGTGCAGTGCCCTGCCCGGAAAGGTGCCGTTGCCGAGACTAGGGGTAAACAGTGCCTTTCCGGGTCGAGTATTGTGCAAGTGGAGTATCGGTTGTGGTGCCTGTGGACGGGCGATGGGCATGGGGCTCCAGGTGGTCATACTTCCCGAAGTCAGGAAGGCTCTGGAAGCCACATAGATCTCAACCGCATCTTGATGATGATTTACCTGTTCCACCCCGAAAAACGTGAACATGTATAAAGTGAATAAGGTCAAGATAATTGCTCATAGAGTAGCAGAGAACAGAAAGCAAGATCATTTTTCCTGTGTTCACATAGTTCTCCAGATATGCATAGAGCAGCTGAGGGGATCCCCACGGGCGAGAGATGCAAGATGGCGGACAGTGGGTCGAGATATTTTGAAGGGGTAAGGATCAAGCCTGGGTACAGTCATCAGGATGTGATGGACAGAAGTAAGAAAGGTACATGTGTGAGTGAGAGGGAGGTAGGCGTGTCCTCCACCTCGAAGCTGTGCTGTGTGCGGTGCCCTGCCCGGACAGGTACTGTTCACGTATAGTAGTAGTGAACCGAGCCGTCTAGGTAGAGTAAGGCTCATAAGAACATCGTTGGTGGTGACCTCTAGACCAGTTATGTGGGTGGAGTTACAGGTGTCCTTGAGTTGGCTGCCTTGATATCCTAATGACTGTGGTAGCCATGTGTTGGGCTGGCATCCTCAGGATGAATTAAGTGGTCCTTTCCTCCCAAGGTGAACACAAACAGTTTGCAGGAAGCAAGATCATTCCTATGAGAAGAAGCGAGAAGTACAATATGCGTTATTCTCGCGTGGTTCTGATACTTCTCAAGTAGGCATAGAGTGGGGTGGAGGTAGGTGTGGGTGTCCACTGAGGGAGGGTTGCAGGTTGGAAGGCAGTGGTTTGCTATCTTCTAGGGGTCTGGATATATCGTGGGTGCAGCCGTTAGGATTTGATGGGGAGACAGATCAAAGCTACTCGCGAGAGTGGGAAGGGGACCGGGGAGATCCTTCACTGAGAGCCCTGATGTGTGTGGTGCCCTGCCCGGACAGGTGCTGATTACTTGTATTTTGAGTAATTAGTCCCTGGCCAGGTAGAGTAACGCTCCACAAGAAGAAGTTTTAGGCTGGCCTTCGGATGGGTGGTAGTGGTGGAGCTGCAGTTGACTTGAGCTGGCTGCCGTGAATTCATGAGGACTCTGGCAGCCCCGTGACCTCGGGAAAACTCATGGCGATTTCATTAGTCTGTTCCTAGCAGTGTGAATACCCACAGGTGAGCGAAGCTAACTGGACTTTTCCAATAGAACAAGAGGGAACCCGAAGGATCTTGTCCTCTGATGCTCTTCATCTTCTTCCGAGGAAAACTTGGAGCCAAAGAGCAGATCCTCAGTGAGCGATGGATGCAAGTTGCAGGGCGGAAAATCAATGTGTCTCGATGCACGGAGAATTCTTCAATGTATTCAGTATGATGTGATGGGAACGAGGTGAACGCTCTATTTGGAAGTGCCAGAAGTACTGGGTAAGTCTTCCAATGCGAAGGCACGCTGTATGCGGGGCCGTGCCCAGACGGGTGATGATCTGTCAGACTTGGGCTTAACGCTGTCTGCCTGGGCAGAGCGTGGCTCCCAAGGAATATCACTTGTGGTGGCCTTTGGACCCGTTGTAGTGTTAGAGCTGCACATGTCTTTGAGTTGCTTGCCATGGCGAGAAGAGGGCCAGGGGTGCGACCAGGATCCCTGGCATTTTGAGGGTGAATCCGGTGCTCGAATATTCCTAGTAGTGTGGGCAGCCACAGTTTAGCAAAGGGAAACACAGTTCCTATCAGGAAAAGAGATAATCGGAGGAAGATTTTCCCATGGTATCCTCGTCTTTCTGCCAGTACTCATAAAACCGGCGATGAGATTCTCAGTGAGGTGGAATGCAAGTCTGAGGGCAGTGGGTCAGCACTGTCTACATCTATGGATACCTCTTGGGTACAGTCCTCAAGGTGTGGTCGGCATAGAGAAGAAAACTTCGCTATAGATTGGGAAGGAGACTCAGCATGTCCCCCACATTGAGGCCATGCTGCGTGCAGTGCCCAGCCCGGAAAGGTGCCGTTTACTAGTCTAGGGGTAAAGAGTGCCTTTGTGGGTAGAGTGCTGTGCAAGTGGGTTATCGGATGCGGTGGCCGTTGGCTAAGCGATGGGCGTGGGTCTACAGGTGATCTTCCTCCCAGAAGTCCGGAAGGCTGTGGAAGCCACGTAGACCTCAACCGCATCTTGCTGATGATTTACCTGTTCCACCCCGAGAAACTTGAACATGTGTAAAGTAAGTAAGGTAAAGATAATTGCTAATGGAGTAGCAGAGAACAGAAGCCCAGATCATGCATCCTGGTCCCCATTGTTCTCCAGATATGCATAGAGCCGTTGAGGTGATCCCCAAGGGGAAGAGATGCAAGTTGGAGGCCAGTGGGTCTAGATATTTTGTAGCGTTAGAGATCAATCGAGATTAGAGCCATCAGGATGTGATGGTTAGACGTAAGAAAGGTACATGTGTGAGTGAGAAGGAGTTGGGCGTGTCCTCCACTTAGAAGCCGTGCTGTGTGCGGTGCCCTGTTCACCCAGGTGCTGTTGACATATACTACTCGGAAACGGTGCCCGTGTGGATAGAGTAAGAGTCACAAGAACATCGTTGGTGGTGGCCTCTGGAACAGTGATGGGGGTGGATTTGCGGGCATCCTTGAGTTGGGTGCCTTGATACCCTAATGACCCTGGGAGCCCTCTGTGTTTCTGGCATCCTCAGGATGAGTTAGGTGGTCCTTTCCTCACAAAGTGAACACAAAGAGGTTGCAGGAAGGAAAATCATTCCTATGAAAAGAAGAGAGAAGTATAATATGCGTTTTTCTCGTGGAGTCCTGACACTTCTCTATTAGGCATAGAGCCGGGGTGGAGGTGGGTGCAGATATCCAGTGAGGGAAGGATGCAGGTTGGAAGGCAGCGGTTCGATATCCTCTAGGGGTCTGGATATATCGTGGGTGCAGGCGTCAAAATGTGATGGGGGTACAGATCAAAGCTCCTCGTGAACGTGGGAATGGGACCGGGGAGATCCTCCACAGAGAGCCCTGATGTGTGTGGTGCCCTACTTGTTCAGGTGCTGATTACATGTATTTTGGGGAATGAGTTCCTGTCCAGGTAGAGTAACGCTCAAGAAGAACAACTTTGAGGCTGGCCTTCGGACGCGTGGTAGTGGTGGAGATGCAGGTGACCTTGAGCTGCTTGCCATGAAGTCATGACGACTCTGGCAGCCAGCCACCTCATCACGGGAAATCTCGGCACGATTTCATTAGTCTTTTGCTAGCAATGTGTACACCGCCAGCTGAGAGAAGCTAACGGGCCTTTCCAGTAGAACAAGCCAGAACTCGAATGCTCTTGTCCTCTGATGCTCCTCCTCCTCCTCCTGGCATAAGTTAGAGCAGAAGAGAGGGCCCCATTGAGTGATGGGTGCAAGTTGCAGGGGGGTGAATCAAAGTGTCTCGATTTAGGAAAAATTGTTGAATTCATTCAGTGTGATGTGGTGGGTAGAGTGGTGCCAGGTACGTTTGGAAGTGCCAGAAGTCCTGGGGCGTTCTTGCAACGCGAAGCCACACTGTTTGCGGGGCTGTGCTCAGACACGTGCTGGTCTCTCAGACTTGGTGTAAACAGTGTCTGCGTGGCTAGGGGGAGGCTCAAAAGGAACATCAGTTGTGGTGGCCTTTGGACCCGTTCTAGCGGTGGAGCTGCATGTGTCGTTGAGATGCTTGCCATGGCGAGAAGAGGGAATGGAGAGCGACCAGGATCCCTGCCCTTTTGAGGATGACGCCGGTGCTCGAATAATCCAAACAGTGTGGGCACCCACAGTTAAGGAAAGGGAAACACAGTTCCTATCAGGAAAAGCTATAAAGGGAGGAAGATTTTCTCATGGTATCCTCATCCTTGTGGCAGTACACATAGAACCGTTGATGACATCCTCATAGAGGTGGGATGCAAGTCTGAGGGCAGTGGGTAAACACTGTCTAAGGCTATGGATAAATCTTGGGTAGAGTCTCCAGGTGTGGTCGGCATAGAGAAGCCAACTTCTCTACAGATGGGAAAGGAGACTCAGCAGGTCCCCCACCTTGAGGCCGTGCTGTGTGCAGTGCCCTGCCCGGAAAGGTGCCGTTGCCGAGACTAGGGGTAAACAGTGCCTTTCCGGGTCGAGTATTGTGCAAGTGGAGTATCGGTTGTGGTGCCTGTGGACGGGCGATGGGCATGGGGCTCCAGGTGGTCATACTTCCCGAAGTCAGGAAGGCTCTGGAAGCCACATAGATCTCAACCGCATCTTGATGATGATTTACCTGTTCCACCCCGAAAAACGTGAACATGTATAAAGTGAATAAGGTCAAGATAATTGCTCATGGAGTAGCAGAGAACAGAAAGCAAGATCATTTTTCCTGTGTTCACATAGTTCTCCAGATATGCATAGAGCAGCTGAGGGGATCCCCACGGGCGAGAGATGCAAGATGGCGGACAGTGGGTCGAGATATTTTGAAGGGGTAAGGATCAAGCCTGGGTACAGTCATCAGGATGTGATGGATAGAAGTAAGAAAGGTACATGTGTGAGGGAGAGGGAGGTAGGCGTGTCCTCCACCTCGAAGCTGTGCTGTGTGCGGTGCCCTGCCCGGACAGGTACTGTTCACGTATAGTAGTAGTGAACCGAGCCGTCTAGGTAGAGTAAGGCTCACAAGAACATCGTTGGTGGTGACCTCTAGACCAGTTATGTGGGTGGAGTTACAGGTGTCCTTGAGTTGGCTGCCTTGATATCCTAATGACTGTGGTAGCCATGTGTTGGGCTGGCATCCTCAGGATGAATTAAGTGGTCCTTTCCTCCCAAGGTGAACACAAACAGTTTGCAGGAAGCAAGATCATTCCTATGAGAAGAAGCGAGAAGTACAATATGCGTTATTCTCGCGTGGTTCTGATACTTCTCAAGTAGGCATAGAGTGGGGTGGAGGTAGGTGTGGGTGTCCACTGAGGGAGGGTTGCAGGTTGGAAGGCAGTGGTTTGCTATCTTCTAGGGGTCTGGATATATCGTGGGTGCAGCCGTTAGGATTTGATGGGGAGACAGATCAAAGCTACTCGCGAGAGTGGGAAGGGGACCGGGGAGATCCTTCACTGAGAGCCCTGATGTGTGTGGTGCCCTGCCCGGACAGGTGCTGATTACTTGTATTTTGAGTAATTAGTCCCTGGCCAGGTAGAGTAACGCTCCACAAGAAGAAGTTTTAGGCTGGCCTTCGGATGGGTGGTAGTGGTGGAGCTGCAGTTGACTTGAGCTGGCTGCCGTGAATTCATGAGGACTCTGGCAGCCCCGTGACCTCGGGAAAACTCATGGCGATTTCATTAGTCTGTTCCTAGCAGTGTGAATACCCACAGGTGAGCGAAGCTAACTGGACTTTTCCAATAGAACAAGAGGGAACCCGAAGGATCTTGTCCTCTGATGCTCTTCATCTTCTTCCGAGGAAAACTTGGAGCCAAAGAGCAGATCCTCAGTGAGCGATGGATGCAAGTTGCAGGGCGGAAAATCAATGTGTCTCGATGCACGGAAAATTCTTCAATGTATTCAGTATGATGTGATGGGAACGAGGTGAACGCTCTATTTGGAAGTGCCAGAAGTACTGGGTAAGTCTTCCAATGCGAAGGCACGCTGTATGCGGGGCCGTGCCCAGACGGGTGATGATCTGTCAGACTTGGGCTTAACGCTGTCTGCCTGGGCAGAGCGTGGCTCCCAAGGAATATCACTTGTGGTGGCCTTTGGACCCGTTGTAGTGTTAGAGCTGCACATGTCTTTGAGTTGCTTGCCATGGCGAGAAGAGGGCCAGGGGTGCGACCAGGATCCCTGGCATTTTGAGGGTGAATCCGGTGCTCGAATATTCCTAGTAGTGTGGGCAGCCACAGTTTAGCAAAGGGAAACACAGTTCCTATCAGGAAAAGAGATAATCGGAGGAAGATTTTCCCATGGTATCCTCGTCTTTCTGCCAGTACTCATAAAACCGGCGATGAGATTCTCAGTGAGGTGGAATGCAAGTCTGAGGGCAGTGGGTCAGCACTGTCTACATCTATGGATACCTCTTGGGTACAGTCCTCAAGGTGTGGTCGGCATAGAGAAGAAAACTTCGCTATAGATTGGGAAGGAGACTCAGCATGTCCCCCACATTGAGGCCATGCTGCGTGCAGTGCCCAGCCCGGAAAGGTGCCGTTTACTAGTCTAGGGGTAAAGAGTGCCTTTGTGGGTAGAGTGCTGTGCAAGTGGGTTATCGGATGCGGTGGCCGTTGGCTAAGCGATGGGCGTGGGTCTACAGGTGATCTTCCTCCCAGAAGTCCGGAAGGCTGTGGAAGCCACGTAGACCTCAACCGCATCTTGCTGATGATTTACCTGTTCCACCCCGAGAAACTTGAACATGTGTAAAGTAAGTAAGGTAAAGATAATTGCTAATGGAGTAGCAGAGAACAGAAGCCCAGATCATGCATCCTGGTCCCCATTGTTCTCCAGATATGCATAGAGCCGTTGAGGTGATCCCCAAGGGGAAGAGATGCAAGTTGGAGGCCAGTGGGTCTAGATATTTTGTAGCGTTAGAGATCAATCGAGATTAGAGCCATCAGGATGTGATGGTTAGACGTAAGAAAGGTACATGTGTGAGTGAGAAGGAGTTGGGCGTGTCCTCCACTTAGAAGCCGTGCTGTGTGCGGTGCCCTGTTCACCCAGGTGCTGTTGACATATACTACTCGGAAACGGTGCCCGTGTGGATAGAGTAAGAGTCACAAGAACATCGTTGGTGGTGGCCTCTGGAACAGTGATGGGGGTGGATTTGCGGGCATCCTTGAGTTGGGTGCCTTGATACCCTAATGACCCTGGGAGCCCTCTGTGTTTCTGGCATCCTCAGGATGAGTTAGGTGGTCCTTTCCTCACAAAGTGAACACAAAGAGGTTGCAGGAAGGAAAATCATTCCTATGAAAAGAAGAGAGAAGTATAATATGCGTTTTTCTCGTGGAGTCCTGACACTTCTCTATTAGGCATAGAGCCGGGGTGGAGGTGGGTGCAGATATCCAGTGAGGGAAGGATGCAGGTTGGAAGGCAGCGGTTCGATATCCTCTAGGGGTCTGGATATATCGTGGGTGCAGGCGTCAAAATGTGATGGGGGTACAGATCAAAGCTCCTCGTGAACGTGGGAATGGGACCGGGGAGATCCTCCACAGAGAGCCCTGATGTGTGTGGTGCCCTACTTGTACAGGTGCTGATTACATGTATTTTGGGGAATGAGTTCCTGTCCAGGTAGAGTAACGCTCAAGAAGAACAACTTTGAGGCTGGCCTTCGGACGCGTGGCAGTGGTGGAGATGCAGGTGACCTTGAGCTGATTGCCATGAAGTCATGACGACTCTGGCAGCCACCTCATCACGGGAAATCACGGCACGATTTCATTAGTCTTTTGCTAGCAATGTGTACACCCCCAGCTGAGAGAAGCTAACGGGCCTTTCCAGTAGAACAAGCCAGAACTCGAATGCTCTTGTCCTCTGATGCTCCTCCTCCTCCTCCTGGCATAAGTTAGAGCAGAAGAGAGGGCCCCATTGAGTGATGGGTGCAAGTTGCAGGGGGGTGAATCAAAGTGTCTCGATTTAGGAAAAATTGTTGAATTCATTCAGTATGATGTGGTGGGTAGAGTGGTGCCAGGTACGTTTGGAAGTGCCAGAAGTCCTGGGGCATTCTTGCAACGCGAAGCCACACTGTTTGCGGGGCTGTGCTCAGACACGTGCTGGTCTCTCAGACTTGGTGTAAACAGTGTCTGCGTGGCTAGGGGGAGGCTCAAAAGGAACATCAGTTGTGGTGGCCTTTGGACCCGTTCTAGCGGTGGAGCTGCATGTGTCGTTGAGATGCTTGCCATGGCGAGAAGAGGGAATGGAGAGCGACCAGGATCCCTGCCCTTTTGAGGATGACGCCGGTGCTCGAATAATCCAAACAGTGTGGGCACCCACAGTTTAGGAAAGGGAAACACAGTTCCTATCAGGAAAAGCTATAAAGGGAGGAAGATTTTCTCATGGTATCCTCATCCTTGTGGCAGTACACATAGAACCGTTGATGACATCCTCATAGAGGTGGGATGCAAGTCTGAGGGCAGTGGGTAAACACTGTCTAAGGCTATGGATAAATCTTGGGTAGAGTCTCCAGGTGTGGTCGGCATAGAGAAGCCAACTTCTCTACAGATGGGAAAGGAGACTCAGCAGGTCCCCCACCTTGAGGCCGTGCTGTGTGCAGTGCCCAGGCCGGAAAGGTGCCGTTTCCTAGACTAGGGGTAAACAGTGCCTTTCCGGGTCGAGTACTGTGCAAGTGGAGTATCGGTTGTGGTGCCTGTGGACGGGCGATGGGCATGGGGCTCCAGGTGGTCATACTTCCTGAAGTCAGGAAGGCTCTGGAAGCCACATAGATCTCAACCGCATCTTGATGATGATTTACCTGTTCCACCCCGAAAAACGTGAACATGTATAAAGTGAATAAGGTCAAGATAATTGCTCATGGAGTAGCAGAGAACAGAAAGCAAGATCATTTTTCCTGTGTTCACATAGTTCTCCAGATATGCATAGAGCAGCTGAGGGGATCCCCACGGGCGAGAGATGCAAGATGGCGGACAGTGGGTCGAGATATTTTGAAGGGGTAAGGATCAAGCCTGGGTACAGTCATCAGGATGTGATGGATAGAAGTAAGAAAGGTACATGTGTGAGTGAGAGGGAGGTAGGCGTGTCCTCCACCTCGAAGCTGTGCTGTGTGCGGTGCCCTGCCCGGACAGGTACTGTTCACGTATAGTAGTAGTGAACCGAGCCGTCTAGGTAGAGTAAGGCTCATAAGAACATCGTTGGTGGTGACCTCTAGACCAGTTATGTGGGTGGAGTTACAGGTGTCCTTGAGTTGGCTGCCTTGATATCCTAATGACTGTGGTAGCCATGTGTTGGGCTGGCATCCTCAGGATGAATTAAGTGGTCCTTTCCTCCCAAGGTGAACACAAACAGTTTGCAGGAAGCAAGATCATTCCTATGAGAAGAAGCGAGAAGTACAATATGCGTTATTCTCGCGTGGTTCTGATACTTCTCAAGTAGGCATAGAGTGGGGTGGAGGTAGGTGTGGGTGTCCACTGAGGGAGGGTTGCAGGTTGGAAGGCAGTGGTTTGCTATCTTCTAGGGGTCTGGATATATCGTGGGTGCAGCCGTTAGGATTTGATGGGGAGACAGATCAAAGCTACTCGCGAGAGTGGGAAGGGGACCGGGGAGATCCTTCACTGAGAGCCCTGATGTGTGTGGTGCCCTGCCCGGACAGGTGCTGATTACTTGTATTTTGAGTAGTTAGTCCCTGGCCAGGTAGAGTAACGCTCCACAAGAAGAAGTTTTAGGCTGGCCTTCGGATGGGTGGTAGTGGTGGAGCTGCAGTTGACTTGAGCTGGCTGCCGTGAATTCATGAGGACTCTGGCAGCCCCGTGACCTCGGGAAAACTCATGGCGATTTCATTAGTCTGTTCCTAGCAGTGTGAATACCCACAGGTGAGCGAAGCTAACTGGACTTTTCCAATAGAACAAGAGGGAACCCGAAGGATCTTGTCCTCTGATGCTCTTCATCTTCTTCCGAGGAAAACTTGGAGCCAAAGAGCAGATCCTCAGTGAGCGATGGATGCAAGTTGCAGGGCGGAAAATCAATGTGTCTCGATGCACGGAAAATTCTTCAATGTATTCAGTATGATGTGATGGGAACGAGGTGAACGCTCTATTTGGAAGTGCCAGAAGTACTGGGTAAGTCTTCCAATGCGAAGGCACGCTGTATGCGGGGCCGTGCCCAGACGGGTGATGATCTGTCAGACTTGGGCTTAACGCTGTCTGCCTGGGCAGAGCGTGGCTCCCAAGGAATATCACTTGTGGTGGCCTTTGGACCCGTTGTAGTGTTAGAGCTGCACATGTCTTTGAGTTGCTTGCCATGGCGAGAAGAGGGCCAGGGGTGCGACCAGGATCCCTGGCATTTTGAGGGTGAATCCGGTGCTCGAATATTCCTAGTAGTGTGGGCAGCCACAGTTTAGCAAAGGGAAACACAGTTCCTATCAGGAAAAGAGATAATCGGAGGAAGATTTTCCCATGGTATCCTCGTCTTTCTGCCAGTACTCATAAAACCGGCGATGAGATTCTCAGTGAGGTGGAATGCAAGTCTGAGGGCAGTGGGTCAGCACTGTCTACATCTATGGATACCTCTTGGGTACAGTCCTCAAGGTGTGGTCGGCATAGAGAAGAAAACTTCGCTATAGATTGGGAAGGAGACTCAGCATGTCCCCCACATTGAGGCCATGCTGCGTGCAGTGCCCAGCCCGGAAAGGTGCCGTTTACTAGTCTAGGGGTAAAGAGTGCCTTTGTGGGTAGAGTGCTGTGCAAGTGGGTTATCGGATGCGGTGGCCGTTGGCTAAGCGATGGGCGTGGGTCTACAGGTGATCTTCCTCCCAGAAGTCCGGAAGGCTGTGGAAGCCACGTAGACCTCAACCGCATCTTGCTGATGATTTACCTGTTCCACCCCGAGAAACTTGAACATGTGTAAAGTAAGTAAGGTAAAGATAATTGCTAATGGAGTAGCAGAGAACAGAAGCCCAGATCATGCATCCTGGTCCCCATTGTTCTCCAGATATGCATAGAGCCGTTGAGGTGATCCCCAAGGGGAAGAGAGGCAAGTTGGAGGCCAGTGGGTCTAGATATTTTGTAGCGTTAGAGATCAATCGAGATTAGAGCCATCAGGATGTGATGGTTAGACGTAAGAAAGGTACATGTGTGAGTGAGAAGGAGTTGGGCGTGTCCTCCACTTAGAAGCCGTGCTGTGTGCGGTGCCCTGTTCACCCAGGTGCTGTTGACATATACTACTAGGAAACGGTGCCCGTGTGGATAGAGTAAGAGTCACAAGAACATCGTTGGTGGTGGCCTCTGGAACAGTGATGGGGGTGGATTTGCGGGCATCCTTGAGTTGGGTGCCTTGATACCCTAATGACCCTGGGAGCCCTCTGTGTTTCTGGCATCCTCAGGATGAGTTAGGTGGTCCTTTCCTCACAAAGTGAACACAAAGAGGTTGCAGGAAGGAAAATCATTCCTATGAAAAGAAGAGAGAAGTATAATATGCGTTTTTCTCGTGGAGTCCTGACACTTCTCTATTAGGCATAGAGCCGGGGTGGAGGTGGGTGCAGATATCCAGTGAGGGAAGGATGCAGGTTGGAAGGCAGCGGTTCGATATCCTCTAGGGGTCTGGATATATCGTGGGTGCAGGCGTCAAAATGTGATGGGGGTACAGATCAAAGCTCCTCGTGAACGTGGGAATGGGACCGGGGAGATCCTCCACAGAGAGCCCTGATGTGTGTGGTGCCCTACTTGTTCAGGTGCTGATTACATGTATTTTGGGGAATGAGTTCCTGTCCAGGTAGAGTAACGCTCAAGAAGAACAACTTTGAGGCTGGCCTTCGGACGCGTGGTAGTGGTGGAGATGCAGGTGACCTTGAGCTGCTTGCCATGAAGTCATGACGACTCTGGCAGCCAGCCACCTCATCACGGGAAATCTCGGCACGATTTCATTAGTCTTTTGCTAGCAATGTGTACACCGCCAGCTGAGAGAAGCTAACGGGCCTTTCCAGTAGAACAAGCCAGAACTCGAATGCTCTTGTCCTCTGATGCTCCTCCTCCTCCTCCTGGCATAAGTTAGAGCAGAAGAGAGGGCCCCATTGAGTGATGGGTGCAAGTTGCAGGGGGGTGAATCAAAGTGTCTCGATTTAGGAAAAATTGTTGAATTCATTCAGTATGATGTGGTGGGTAGAGTGGTGCCAGGTACGTTTGGAAGTGCCAGAAGTCCTGGGGCGTTCTTGCAACGCGAAGCCACACTGTTTGCGGGGCTGTGCTCAGACACGTGCTGGTCTCTCAGACTTGGTGTAAACAGTGTCTGCCTGGCTAGGGGGAGGCTCAAAAGGAACATCAGTTGTGGTGGCCTTTGGACCCGTTCTAGTGGTGGAGCTGCATGTGTCGTTGAGATGCTTGCCATGGCGAGAAGAGGGAATGGAGAGCGACCAGGATCCCTGCCCTTTTGAGGATGACGCCGGTGCTCGAATAATCCAAACAGTGTGGGCACCCACAGTTAAGGAAAGGGAAACACAGTTCCTATCAGGAAAAGCTATAAAGGGAGGAAGATTTTCTCATGGTATCCTCATCCTTGTGGCAGTACACATAGAACCGTTGATGACATCCTCATAGAGGTGGGATGCAAGTCTGAGGGCAGTGGGTAAACACTGTCTAAGGCTATGGATAAATCTTGGGTAGAGCCTCCAGGTGTGGTCGGCATAGAGAAGCCAACTTCTCTACAGATGGGAAAGGAGACTCAGCAGGTCCCCCACCTTGAGGCCGTGCTGTGTGCAGTGCCCTGCCCGGAAAGGTGCCGTTTCCTAGACTAGGGGTAAACAGTGCCTTTCCGGGTCGAGTACTGTGCAAGTGGAGTATCGGTTGTGGTGCCTGTGGACGGGCGATGGGCATGGGGCTCCAGGTGGTCATACTTCCCGAAGTCAGGAAGGCTCTGGAAGCCACATAGATCTCAACCGCATCTTGATGATGATTTACCTGTTCCACCCCGAAAAACGTGAACATGTATAAAGTGAATAAGGTCAAGATAATTGCTCATAGAGTAGCAGAGAACAGAAAGCAAGATCATTTTTCCTGTGTTCACATAGTTCTCCAGATATGCATAGAGCAGCTGAGGGGATCCCCACGGGCGAGAGATGCAAGATGGCGGACAGTGGGTCGAGATATTTTGAAGGGGTAAGGATCAAGCCTGGGTACAGTCATCAGGATGTGATGGATAGAAGTAAGAAAGGTACATGTGTGAGTGAGAGGGAGGTAGGCGTGTCCTCCACCTCGAAGCTGTGCTGTGTGCGGTGCCCTGCCCGGACAGGTACTGTTCACGTATAGTAGTAGTGAACCGAGCCGTCTAGGTAGAGTAAGGCTCACAAGAACATCGTTGGTGGTGACCTCTAGACCAGTTATGTGGGTGGAGTTACAGGTGTCCTTGAGTTGGCTGCCTTGATATCCTAATGACTGTGGTAGCCATGTGTTGGGCTGGCATCCTCAGGATGAGTTAAGTGGTCCTTTCCTCCCAAGGTGAACACAAACAGTTTGCAGGAAGCAAGATCATTCCTATGAGAAGAAGCGAGAAGTACAATATGCGTTATTCTCGCGTGGTTCTGATACTTCTCAAGTAGGCATAGAGTGGGGTGGAGGTAGGTGTGGGTGTCCACTGAGGGAGGGTTGCAGGTTGGAAGGCAGTGGTTTGCTATCTTCTAGGGGTCTGGATATATCGTGGGTGCAGCCGTTAGGATTTGATGGGGAGACAGATCAAAGCTACTCGCGAGAGTGGGAAGGGGACCGGGGAGATCCTTCACTGAGAGCCCTGATGTGTGTGGTGCCCTGCCCGGACAGGTGCTGATTACTTGTATTTTGAGTAGTTAGTCCCTGGCCAGGTAGAGTAACGCTCCACAAGAAGAAGTTTTAGGCTGGCCTTCGGATGGGTGGTAGTGGTGGAGCTGCAGTTGACTTGAGCTGGCTACCGTGAATTCATGAGGACTCTGGCAGCCCCGTGACCTCGGGAAAACTCATGGCGATTTCATTAGTCTGTTCCTAGCAGTGTGAATACCCACAGGTGAGCGAAGCTAACTGGACTTTTCCAATAGAACAAGAGGGAACCCGAAGGATCTTGTCCTCTGATGCTCTTCATCTTCTTCCGAGGAAAACTTGGAGCCAAAGAGCAGATCCTCAGTGAGCGATGGATGCAAGTTGCAGGGCGGAAAATCAATGTGTCTCGATGCACGGAAAATTCTTCAATGTATTCAGTATGATGTGATGGGAACGAGGTGAACGCTCTATTTGGAAGTGCCAGAAGTACTGGGTAAGTCTTCCAATGCGAAGGCACGCTGTATGCGGGGCCGTGCCCAGACGGGTGATGATCTGTCAGACTTGGGCTTAACGCTGTCTGCCTGGGCAGAGCGTGGCTCCCAAGGAATATCACTTGTGGTGGCCTTTGGACCCGTTGTAGTGTTAGAGCTGCACATGTCTTTGAGTTGCTTGCCATGGCGAGAAGAGGGCCAGGGGTGCGACCAGGATCCCTGGCATTTTGAGGGTGAATCCGGTGCTCGAATATTCCTAGTAGTGTGGGCAGCCACAGTTTAGCAAAGGGAAACACAGTTCCTATCAGGAAAAGAGATAATCGGAGGAAGATTTTCCCATGGTATCCTCGTCTTTCTGCCAGTACTCATAAAACCGGCGATGAGATTCTCAGTGAGGTGGAATGCAAGTCTGAGGGCAGTGGGTCAGCACTGTCTACATCTATGGATACCTCTTGGGTACAGTCCTCAAGGTGTGGTCGGCATAGAGAAGAAAACTTCGCTATAGATTGGGAAGGAGACTCAGCATGTCCCCCACATTGAGGCCATGCTGCGTGCAGTGCCCAGCCCGGAAAGGTGCCGTTTACTAGTCTAGGGGTAAAGAGTGCCTTTGTGGGTAGAGTGCTGTGCAAGTGGGTTATCGGATGCGGTGGCCGTTGGCTAAGCGATGGGCGTGGGTCTACAGGTGATCTTCCTCCCAGAAGTCCGGAAGGCTGTGGAAGCCACGTAGACCTCAACCGCATCTTGCTGATGATTTACCTGTTCCACCCCGAGAAACTTGAACATGTGTAAAGTAAGTAAGGTAAAGATAATTGCTAATGGAGTAGCAGAGAACAGAAGCCCAGATCATGCATCCTGGTCCCCATTGTTCTCCAGATATGCATAGAGCCGTTGAGGTGATCCCCAAGGGGAAGAGATGCAAGTTGGAGGCCATTGGGTCTAGATATTTTGTAGCGTTAGAGATCAATCGAGATTAGAGCCATCAGGATGTGATGGTTAGACGTAAGAAAGGTACATGTGTGAGTGAGAAGGAGTTGGGCGTGTCCTCCACTTAGAAGCCGTGCTGTGTGCGGTGCCCTGTTCACCCAGGTGCTGTTGACATATACTACTCGTAAACGGTGCCCGTGTGGATAGAGTAAGAGTCACAAGAACATCGTTGGTGGTGGCCTCTGGAACAGTGATGGGGGTGGATTTGCGGGCATCCTTGAGTTGGGTGCCTTGATACCCTAATGACCCTGGGAGCCCTCTGTGTTTCTGGCATCCTCAGGATGAGTTAGGTGGTCCTTTCCTCACAAAGTGAACACAAAGAGGTTGCAGGAAGGAAAATCATTCCTATGAAAAGAAGAGAGAAGTATAATATGCGTTTTTCTCGTGGAGTCCTGACACTTCTCTATTAGGCATAGAGCCGGGGTGGAGGTGGGTGCAGATATCCAGTGAGGGAAGGATGCAGGTTGGAAGGCAGCGGTTCGATATCCTCTAGGGGTCTGGATATATCGTGGGTGCAGGCGTCAAAATGTGATGGGGGTACAGATCAAAGCTCCTCGTGAACGTGGGAATGGGACCGGGGAGATCCTCCACAGAGAGCCCTGATGTGTGTGGTGCCCTACTTGTACAGGTGCTGATTACATGTATTTTGGGGAATGAGTTCCTGTCCAGGTAGAGTAACGCTCAAGAAGAACAACTTTGAGGCTGGCCTTCGGACGCGTGGTAGTGGTGGAGATGCAGGTGACCTTGAGCTGATTGCCATGAAGTCATGACGACTCTGGCAGCCACCTCATCGCGGGAAATCACGGCACGATTTCATTAGTCTTTTGCTAGCAATGTGTACACCGCCAGCTGAGAGAAGCTAACGGGCCTTTCCAGTAGAACAAGCCAGAACTCGAATGCTCTTGTCCTCTGATGCTCCTCCTCCTCCTCCTGGCATAAGTTAGAGCAGAAGAGAGGGCCCCATTGAGTGATGGGTGCAAGTTGCAGGGGGGTGAATCAAAGTGTCTCGATTTAGGAAAAATTGTTGAATTCATTCAGTGTGATGTGGTGGGTAGAGTGGTGCCAGGTACATTTGGAAGTGCCAGAAGTCCTGGGGCGTTCTTGCAACGCGAAGCCACACTGTTTGCGGGGCTGTGCTCAGACACGTGCTGGTCTCTCAGACTTGGTGTAAACAGTGTCTGCCTGGCTAGGGGGAGGCTCAAAAGGAACATCAGTTGTGGTGGCCTTTGGACCCGTTCTAGTGGTGGAGCTGCATGTGTCGTTGAGATGCTTGCCATGGCGAGAAGAGGGAATGGAGAGCGACCAGGATCCCTGCCCTTTTGAGGATGACGCCGGTGCTCGAATAATCCAAACAGTGTGGGCACCCACAGTTTAGGAAAGGGAAACACAGTTCCTATCAGGAAAAGCTATAAAGGGAGGAAGATTTTCTCATGGTATCCTCATCCTTGTGGCAGTACACATAGAACCGTTGATGACATCCTCATAGAGGTGGGATGCAAGTCTGAGGGCAGTGGGTAAACACTGTCTAAGGCTATGGATAAATCTTGGGTAGAGTCTCCAGGTGTGGTCGGCATAGAGAAGCCAACTTCTCTACAGATGGGAAAGGAGACTCAGCAGGTCCCCCACCTTGAGGCCGTGCTGTGTGCAGTGCCCTGCCCGGAAAGGTGCCGTTTCCGAGACTAGGGGTAAACAGTGCCTTTCCGGGTCGAGTATTGTGCAAGTGGAGTATCGGTTGTGGTGCCTGTGGACGGACGATGGGCATGGGGCTCCAGGTGGTCATACTTCCCGAAGTCAGGAAGGCTCTGGAAGCCACATAGATCTCAACCGCATCTTGATGATGATTTACCTGTTCCACCCCGAAAAACGTGAATATGTATAAAGTGAATAAGGTCAAGATAATTGCTCATAGAGTAGCAGAGAACAGAAAGCAAGATCATTTTTCCTGTGTTCACATAGTTCTCCAGATATGCATAGAGCAGCTGAGGGGATCCCCACGGGCGAGAGATGCAAGATGGCGGACAGTGGGTCGAGATATTTTGAAGGGGTAAGGATCAAGCCTGGGTACAGTCATCAGGATGTGATGGACAGAAGTAAGAAAGGTACATGTGTGAGTGAGAGGGAGGTAGGCGTGTCCTCCACCTCGAAGCTGTGCTGTGTGCGGTGCCCTGCCCGGACAGGTACTGTTCACGTATAGTAGTAGTGAACCGAGCCGTCTAGGTAGAGTAAGGCTCACAAGAACATCGTTGGTGGTGACCTCTAGACCAGTTATGTGGGTGGAGTTACAGGTGTCCTTGAGTTGGCTGCCTTGATATCCTAATGACTGTGGTAGCCATGTGTTGGGCTGGCATCCTCAGGATGAATTAAGTGGTCCTTTCCTCCCAAGGTGAACACAAACAGTTTGCAGGAAGCAAGATCATTCCTATGAGAAGAAGCAAGAAGTACAATATGCGTTATTCTCGCGTGGTTCTGATACTTCTCAAGTAGGCATAGAGTGGGGTGGAGGTAGGTGTGGGTGTCCACTGAGGGAGGGTTGCAGGTTGGAAGGCAGTGGTTTGCTATCTTCTAGGGGTCTGGATATATCGTGGGTGCAGCCGTTAGGATTTGATGGGGAATCAGATCAAAGCTACTCGCGAGAGTGGGAAGGGGACCGGGGAGATCCTTCACTGAGAGCCCTGATGTGTGTGGTGCCCTGCCCGGACAGGTGCTGATTACTTGTATTTTGAGTAATTAGTCCCTGGCCAGGTAGAGTAACGCTCCACAAGAAGAAGTTTTAGGCTGGCCTTCGGATGGGTGGTAGTGGTGGAGCTGCAGTTGACTTGAGCTGGCTGCCGTGAATTCATGAGGACTCTGGCAGCCCCGTGACCTCGGGAAAACTCATGGCGATTTCATTAGTCTGTTCCTAGCAGTGTGAATACCCACAGGTGAGCGAAGCTAACTGGACTTTTCCAATAGAACAAGAGGGAACCCGAAGGATCTTGTCCTCTGATGCTCTTCATCTTCTTCCGAGGAAAACTTGGAGCCAAAGAGCAGATCCTCAGTGAGCGATGGATGCAAGTTGCAGGGCGGAAAATCAATGTGTCTCGATGCACGGAAAATTCTTCAATGTATTCAGTATGATGTGATGGGAACGAGGTGAACGCTCTATTTGGAAGTGCCAGAAGTACTGGGTAAGTCTTCCAATGCGAAGGCACGCTGTATGCGGGGCCGTGCCCAGACGGGTGATGATCTGTCAGACTTGGGCTTAACGCTGTCTGCCTGGGCAGAGCGTGGCTCCCAAGGAATATCACTTGTGGTGGCCTTTGGACCCGTTGTAGTGTTAGAGCTGCACATGTCTTTGAGTTGCTTGCCATGGCGAGAAGAGGGCCAGGGGTGCGACCAGGATCCCTGGCATTTTGAGGGTGAATCCGGTGCTCGAATATTCCTAGTAGTGTGGGCAGCCACAGTTTAGCAAAGGGAAACACAGTTCCTATCAGGAAAAGAGATAATCGGAGGAAGATTTTCCCATGGTATCCTCGTCTTTCTGCCAGTACTCATAAAACCGGCGATGAGATTCTCAGTGAGGTGGAATGCAAGTCTGAGGGCAGTGGGTCAGCACTGTCTACATCTATGGATACCTCTTGGGTACAGTCCTCAAGGTGTGGTCGGCATAGAGAAGAAAACTTCGCTATAGATTGGGAAGGAGACTCAGCATGTCCCCCACATTGAGGCCATGCTGCGTGCAGTGCCCAGCCCGGAAAGGTGCCGTTTACTAGTCTAGGGGTAAAGAGTGCCTTTGTGGGTAGAGTGCTGTGCAAGTGGGTTATCGGATGCGGTGGCCGTTGGCTAAGCGATGGGCGTGGGTCTACAGGTGATCTTCCTCCCAGAAGTCCGGAAGGCTGTGGAAGCCACGTAGACCTCAACCGCATCTTGCTGATGATTTACCTGTTCCACCCCGAGAAACTTGAACATGTGTAAAGTAAGTAAGGTAAAGATAATTGCTAATGGAGTAGCAGAGAACAGAAGCCCAGATCATGCATCCTGGTCCCCATTGTTCTCCAGATATGCATAGAGCCGTTGAGGTGATCCCCAAGGGGAAGAGATGCAAGTTGGAGGCCAGTGGGTCTAGATATTTTGTAGCGTTAGAGATCAATCGAGATTAGAGCCATCGGGATGTGATGGTTAGACGTAAGAAAGGTACATGTGTGAGTGAGAAGGAGTTGGGCGTGTCCTCCACTTAGAAGCCGTGCTGTGTGCGGTGCCCTGTTCACCCAGGTGCTGTTGACATATACTACTCGGAAACGGTGCCCGTGTGGATAGAGTAAGAGTCACAAGAACATCGTTGGTGGTGGCCTCTGGAACAGTGATGGGGGTGGATTTGCGGGCATCCTTGAGTTGGGTGCCTTGATACCCTAATGACCCTGGGAGCCCTCTGTGTTTCTGGCATCCTCAGGATGAGTTAGGTGGTCCTTTCCTCACAAAGTGAACACAAAGAGGTTGCAGGAAGGAAAATCATTCCTATGAAAAGAAGAGAGAAGTATAATATGCGTTTTTCTCGTGGAGTCCTGACACTTCTCTATTAGGCATAGAGCCGGGGTGGAGGTGGGTGCAGATATCCAGTGAGGGAAGGATGCAGGTTGGAAGGCAGCGGTTCGATATCCTCTAGGGGTCTGGATATATCGTGGGTGCAGGCGTCAAAATGTGATGGGGGTACAGATCAAAGCTCCTCGTGAACGTGGGAATGGGACCGGGGAGATCCTCCACAGAGAGCCCTGATGTGTGTGGTGCCCTACTTGTACAGGTGCTGATTACATGTATTTTGGGGAATGAGTTCCTGTCCAGGTAGAGTAACGCTCAAGAAGAACAACTTTGAGGCTGGCCTTCGGACGCGTGGTAGTGGTGGAGATGCAGGTGACCTTGAGCTGATTGCCATGAAGTCATGACGACTCTGGCAGCCACCTCATCGCGGGAAATCACGGCACGATTTCATTAGTCTTTTGCTAGCAATGTGTACACCGCCAGCTGAGAGAAGCTAACGGGCCTTTCCAGTAGAACAAGCCAGAACTCGAATGCTCTTGTCCTCTGATGCTCCTCCTCCTCCTCCTGGCATAAGTTAGAGCAGAAGAGAGGGCCCCATTGAGTGATGGGTGCAAGTTGCAGGGGGGTGAATCAAAGTGTCTCGATTTAGGAAAAATTGTTGAATTCATTCAGTGTGATGTGGTGGGTAGAGTGGTGCCAGGTACATTTGGAAGTGCCAGAAGTCCTGGGGCGTTCTTGCAACGCGAAGCCACACTGTTTGCGGGGCTGTGCTCAGACACGTGCTGGTCTCTCAGACTTGGTGTAAACAGTGTCTGCCTGGCTAGGGGGAGGCTCAAAAGGAACATCAGTTGTGGTGGCCTTTGGACCCGTTCTAGTGGTGGAGCTGCATGTGTCGTTGAGATGCTTGCCATGGCGAGAAGAGGGAATGGAGAGCGACCAGGATCCCTGCCCTTTTGAGGATGACGCCGGTGCTCGAATAATCCAAACAGTGTGGGCACCCACAGTTTAGGAAAGGGAAACACAGTTCCTATCAGGAAAAGCTATAAAGGGAGGAAGATTTTCTCATGGTATCCTCATCCTTGTGGCAGTACACATAGAACCGTTGATGACATCCTCATAGAGGTGGGATGCAAGTCTGAGGGCAGTGGGTAAACACTGTCTAAGGCTATGGATAAATCTTGGGTAGAGTCTCCAGGTGTGGTCGGCATAGAGAAGCCAACTTCTCTACAGATGGGAAAGGAGACTCAGCAGGTCCCCCACCTTGAGGCCGTGCTGTGTGCAGTGCCCTGCCCGGAAAGGTGCCGTTTCCGAGACTAGGGGTAAACAGTGCCTTTCCGGGTCGAGTATTGTGCAAGTGGAGTATCGGTTGTGGTGCCTGTGGACGGACGATGGGCATGGGGCTCCAGGTGGTCATACTTCCCGAAGTCAGGAAGGCTCTGGAAGCCACATAGATCTCAACCGCATCTTGATGATGATTTACCTGTTCCACCCCGAAAAACGTGAATATGTATAAAGTGAATAAGGTCAAGATAATTGCTCATAGAGTAGCAGAGAACAGAAAGCAAGATCACTTTTCCTGTGTTCACATAGTTCTCCAGATATGCATAGAGCAGCTGAGGGGATCCCCACGGGCGAGAGATGCAAGATGGCGGACAGTGGGTCGAGATATTTTGAAGGGGTAAGGATCAAGCCTGGGTACAGTCATCAGGATGTGATGGACAGAAGTAAGAAAGGTACATGTGTGAGTGAGAGGGAGGTAGGCGTGTCCTCCACCTCGAAGCTGTGCTGTGTGCGGTGCCCTGCCCGGACAGGTACTGTTCACGTATAGTAGTAGTGAACCGAGCCGTCTAGGTAGAGTAAGGCTCACAAGAACATCGTTGGTGGTGACCTCTAGACCAGTTATGTGGGTGGAGTTACAGGTGTCCTTGAGTTGGCTGCCTTGATATCCTAATGACTGTGGTAGCCATGTGTTGGGCTGGCATCCTCAGGATGAATTAAGTGGTCCTTTCCTCCCAAGGTGAACACAAACAGTTTGCAGGAAGCAAGATCATTCCTATGAGAAGAAGCAAGAAGTACAATATGCGTTATTCTCGCGTGGTTCTGATACTTCTCAAGTAGGCATAGAGTGGGGTGGAGGTAGGTGTGGGTGTCCACTGAGGGAGGGTTGCAGGTTGGAAGGCAGTGGTTTGCTATCTTCTAGGGGTCTGGATATATCGTGGGTGCAGCCGTTAGGATTTGATGGGGAATCAGATCAAAGCTACTCGCGAGAGTGGGAAGGGGACCGGGGAGATCCTTCACTGAGAGCCCTGATGTGTGTGGTGCCCTGCCCGGACAGGTGCTGATTACTTGTATTTTGAGTAATTAGTCCCTGGCCAGGTAGAGTAACGCTCCACAAGAAGAAGTTTTAGGCTGGCCTTCGGATGGGTGGTAGTGGTGGAGCTGCAGTTGACTTGAGCTGGCTGCCGTGAATTCATGAGGACTCTGGCAGCCCCGTGACCTCGGGAAAACTCATGGCGATTTCATTAGTCTGTTCCTAGCAGTGTGAATACCCACAGGTGAGCGAAGCTAACTGGACTTTTCCAATAGAACAAGAGGGAACCCGAAGGATCTTGTCCTCTGATGCTCTTCATCTTCTTCCGAGGAAAACTTGGAGCCAAAGAGCAGATCCTCAGTGAGCGATGGATGCAAGTTGCAGGGCGGAAAATCAATGTGTCTCGATGCACGGAAAATTCTTCAATGTATTCAGTATGATGTGATGGGAACGAGGTGAACGCTCTATTTGGAAGTGCCAGAAGTACTGGGTAAGTCTTCCAATGCGAAGGCACGCTGTATGCGGGGCCGTGCCCAGACGGGTGATGATCTGTCAGACTTGGGCTTAACGCTGTCTGCCTGGGCAGAGCGTGGCTCCCAAGGAATATCACTTGTGGTGGCCTTTGGACCCGTTGTAGTGTTAGAGCTGCACATGTCTTTGAGTTGCTTGCCATGGCGAGAAGAGGGCCAGGGGTGCGACCAGGATCCCTGGCATTTTGAGGGTGAATCCGGTGCTCGAATATTCCTAGTAGTGTGGGCAGCCACAGTTTAGCAAAGGGAAACACAGTTCCTATCAGGAAAAGAGATAATCGGAGGAAGATTTTCCCATGGTATCCTCGTCTTTCTGCCAGTACTCATAAAACCGGCGATGAGATTCTCAGTGAGGTGGAATGCAAGTCTGAGGGCAGTGGGTCAGCACTGTCTACATCTATGGATACCTCTTGGGTACAGTCCTCAAGGTGTGGTCGGCATAGAGAAGAAAACTTCGCTATAGATTGGGAAGGAGACTCAGCATGTCCCCCACATTGAGGCCATGCTGCGTGCAGTGCCCAGCCCGGAAAGGTGCCGTTTACTAGTCTAGGGGTAAAGAGTGCCTTTGTGGGTAGAGTGCTGTGCAAGTGGGTTATCGGATGCGGTGGCCGTTGGCTAAGCGATGGGCGTGGGTCTACAGGTGATCTTCCTCCCAGAAGTCCGGAAGGCTGTGGAAGCCACGTAGACCTCAACCGCATCTTGCTGATGATTTACCTGTTCCACCCCGAGAAACTTGAACATGTGTAAAGTAAGTAAGGTAAAGATAATTGCTAATGGAGTAGCAGAGAACAGAAGCCCAGATCATGCATCCTGGTCCCCATTGTTCTCCAGATATGCATAGAGCCGTTGAGGTGATCCCCAAGGGGAAGAGATGCAAGTTGGAGGCCAGTGGGTCTAGATATTTTGTAGCGTTAGAGATCAATCGAGATTAGAGCCATCGGGATGTGATGGTTAGACGTAAGAAAGGTACATGTGTGAGTGAGAAGGAGTTGGGCGTGTCCTCCACTTAGAAGCCGTGCTGTGTGCGGTGCCCTGTTCACCCAGGTGCTGTTGACATATACTACTCGGAAACGGTGCCCGTGTGGATAGAGTAAGAGTCACAAGAACATCGTTGGTGGTGGCCTCTGGAACAGTGATGGGGGTGGATTTGCGGGCATCCTTGAGTTGGGTGCCTTGATACCCTAATGACCCTGGGAGCCCTCTGTGTTTCTGGCATCCTCAGGATGAGTTAGGTGGTCCTTTCCTCACAAAGTGAACACAAAGAGGTTGCAGGAAGGAAAATCATTCCTATGAAAAGAAGAGAGAAGTATAATATGCGTTTTTCTCGTGGAGTCCTGACACTTCTCTATTAGGCATAGAGCCGGGGTGGAGGTGGGTGCAGATATCCAGTGAGGGAAGGATGCAGGTTGGAAGGCAGCGGTTCGATATCCTCTAGGGGTCTGGATATATCGTGGGTGCAGGCGTCAAAATGTGATGGGGGTACAGATCAAAGCTCCTCGTGAACGTGGGAATGGGACCGGGGAGATCCTCCACAGAGAGCCCTGATGTGTGTGGTGCCCTACTTGTACAGGTGCTGATTACATGTATTTTGGGGAATGAGTTCCTGTCCAGGTAGAGTAACGCTCAAGAAGAACAACTTTGAGGCTGGCCTTCGGACGCGTGGTAGTGGTGGAGATGCAGGTGACCTTGAGCTGCTTGCCATGAAGTCATGACGACTCTGGCAGCCAGCCACCTCATCACGGGAAATCTCGGCACGATTTCATTAGTCTTTTGCTAGCAATGTGTACACCGCCAGCTGAGAGAAGCTAACGGGCCTTTCCAGTAGAACAAGCCAGAACTCGAATGCTCTTGTCCTCTGATGCTCCTCCTCCTCCTCCTGGCATAAGTTAGAGCAGAAGAGAGGGCCCCATTGAGTGATGGGTGCAAGTTGCAGGGGGGTGAATCAAAGTGTCTCGATTTAGGAAAAATTGTTGAATTCATTCAGTATGATGTGGTGGGTAGAGTGGTGCCAGGTACGTTTGGAAGTGCCAGAAGTCCTGGGGCATTCTTGCAACGCGAAGCCACACTGTTTGCGGGGCTGTGCTCAGACACGTGCTGGTCTCTCAGACTTGGTGTAAACAGTGTCTGCCTGGCTAGGGGGAGGCTCAAAAGGAACATCAGTTGTGGTGGCCTTTGGACCCGTTCTAGCGGTGGAGCTGCATGTGTCGTTGAGATGCTTGCCATGGCGAGAAGAGGGAATAGAGAGCGACCAGGATCCCTGCCCTTTTGAGGATGACGCCGGTGCTCGAATAATCCAAACAGTGTGGGCACCCACAGTTTAGGAAAGGGAAACACAGTTCCTATCAGGAAAAGCTATAAAGGGAGGAAGATTTTCTCATGGTATCCTCATCCTTGTGGCAGTACACATAGAACCGTTGATGACATCCTCATAGAGGTGGGATGCAAGTCTGAGGGCAGTGGGTAAACACTGTCTAAGGCTATGGATAAATCTTGGGTAGAGTCTCCAGGTGTGGTCGGCATAGAGAAGCCAACTTCTCTACAGATGGGAAAGGAGACTCAGCAGGTCCCCCACCTTGAGGCCGTGCTGTGTGCAGTGCCCTGCCCGGAAAGGTGCCGTTGCCGAGACTAGGGGTAAACAGTGCCTTTCCGGGTCGAGTATTGTGCAAGTGGAGTATCGGTTGTGGTGCCTGTGGACGGGCGATGGGCATGGGGCTCCAGGTGGTCATACTTCCCGAAGTCAGGAAGGCTCTGGAAGCCACATAGATCTCAACCGCATCTTGATGATGATTTACCTGTTCCACCCCGAAAAACGTGAACATGTATAAAGTGAATAAGGTCAAGATAATTGCTCATGGAGTAGCAGAGAACAGAAAGCAAGATCATTTTTCCTGTGTTCACATAGTTCTCCAGATATGCATAGAGCAGCTGAGGGGATCCCCACGGGCGAGAGATGCAAGATGGCGGACAGTGGGTCGAGATATTTTGAAGGGGTAAGGATCAAGCCTGGGTACAGTCATCAGGATGTGATGGATAGAAGTAAGAAAGGTACATGTGTGAGTGAGAGGGAGGTAGGCGTGTCCTCCACCTCGAAGCTGTGCTGTGTGCGGTGCCCTGCCCGGACAGGTACTGTTCACGTATAGTAGTAGTGAACCGAGCCGTCTAGGTAGAGTAAGGCTCACAAGAACATCGTTGGTGGTGACCTCTAGACCAGTTATGTGGGTGGAGTTACAGGTGTCCTTGAGTTGGCTGCCTTGATATCCTAATGACTGTGGTAGCCATGTGTTGGGCTGGCATCCTCAGGATGAATTAAGTGGTCCTTTCCTCCCAAGGTGAACACAAACAGTTTGCAGGAAGCAAGATCATTCCTATGAGAAGAAGCGAGAAGTACAATATGCGTTATTCTCGCGTGGTTCTGATACTTCTCAAGTAGGCATAGAGTGGGGTGGAGGTAGGTGTGGGTGTCCACTGAGGGAGGGTTGCAGGTTGGAAGGCAGTGGTTTGCTATCTTCTAGGGGTCTGGATATATCGTGGGTGCAGCCGTTAGGATTTGATGGGGAGACAGATCAAAGCTACTCGCGAGAGTGGGAAGGGGACCGGGGAGATCCTTCACTGAGAGCCCTGATGTGTGTGGTGCCCTGCCCGGACAGGTGCTGATTACTTGTATTTTGAGTAATTAGTCCCTGGCCAGGTAGAGTAACGCTCCACAAGAAGAAGTTTTAGGCTGGCCTTCGGATGGGTGGTAGTGGTGGAGCTGCAGTTGACTTGAGCTGGCTGCCGTGAATTCATGAGGACTCTGGCAGCCCCGTGACCTCGGGAAAACTCATGGCGATTTCATTAGTCTGTTCCTAGCAGTGTGAATACCCACAGGTGAGCGAAGCTAACTGGACTTTTCCAATAGAACAAGAGGGAACCCGAAGGATCTTGTCCTCTGATGCTCTTCATCTTCTTCCGAGGAAAACTTGGAGCCAAAGAGCAGATCCTCAGTGAGCGATGGATGCAAGTTGCAGGGCGGAAAATCAATGTGTCTCGATGCACGGAAAATTCTTCAATGTATTCAGTATGATGTGATGGGAACGAGGTGAACGCTCTATTTGGAAGTGCCAGAAGTACTGGGTAAGTCTTGCAATGCGAAGGCACGCTGTATGCGGGGCCGTGCCCAGACGGGTGATGATCTGTCAGACTTGGGCTTAACGCTGTCTGCCTGGGCAGAGCGTGGCTCCCAAGGAATATCACTTGTGGTGGCCTTTGGACCCGTTGTAGTGTTAGAGCTGCACATGTCTTTGAGTTGCTTGCCATGGCGAGAAGAGGGCCAGGGGTGCGACCAGGATCCCTGGCATTTTGAGGGTGAATCCGGTGCTCGAATATTCCTAGTAGTGTGGGCAGCCACAGTTTAGCAAAGGGAAACACAGTTCCTATCAGGAAAAGAGATAATCGGAGGAAGATTTTCCCATGGTATCCTCGTCTTTCTGCCAGTACTCATAAAACCGGCGATGAGATTCTCAGTGAGGTGGAATGCAAGTCTGAGGGCAGTGGGTCAGCACTGTCTACATCTATGGATACCTCTTGGGTACAGTCCTCAAGGTGTGGTCAGCATAGAGAAGAAAACTTCGCTATAGATTGGGAAGGAGACTCAGCATGTCCCCCACATTGAGGCCATGCTGCGTGCAGTGCCCAGCCCGGAAAGGTGCCGTTTACTAGTCTAGGGGTAAAGAGTGCCTTTGTGGGTAGAGTGCTGTGCAAGTGGGTTATCGGATGCGGTGGCCGTTGGCTAAGCGATGGGCGTGGGTCTACAGGTGATCTTCCTCCCAGAAGTCCGGAAGGCTGTGGAAGCCACGTAGACCTCAACCGCATCTTGCTGATGATTTACCTGTTCCACCCCGAGAAACTTGAACATGTGTAAAGTAAGTAAGGTAAAGATAATTGCTAATGGAGTAGCAGAGAACAGAAGCCCAGATCATGCATCCTGGTCCCCATTGTTCTCCAGATATGCATAGAGCCGTTGAGGTGATCCCCAAGGGGAAGAGATGCAAGTTGGAGGCCATTGGGTCTAGATATTTTGTAGCGTTAGAGATCAATCGAGATTAGAGCCATCAGGATGTGATGGTTAGACGTAAGAAAGGTACATGTGTGAGTGAGAAGGAGTTGGGCGTGTCCTCCACTTAGAAGCCGTGCTGT
Organism: Balaenoptera ricei; assembly: GCF_028023285.1. NCBI lineage: Eukaryota > Metazoa > Chordata > Mammalia > Artiodactyla > Balaenopteridae > Balaenoptera > Balaenoptera ricei. The sequence goes on along the minus strand of NC_082660.1, from coordinate 128,953,579 downwards.
GTGCGGTGCCCTGTTCACCCAGGTGCTGTTGACATATACTACTCGTAAACGGTGCCCGTGTGGATAGAGTAAGAGTCACAAGAACATCGTTGGTGGTGGCCTCTGGAACAGTGATGGGGGTGGATTTGCGGCCATCCTTGAGTTGGGTGCCTTGATACCCTAATGACCCTGGGAGCCCTCTGTGTTTCTGGCATCCTCAGGATGAGTTAGGTGGTCCTTTCCTCACAAAGTGAACACAAAGAGGTTGCAGGAAGGAAAATCATTCCTATGAAAAGAAGAGAGAAGTATAATATGCGTTTTTCTCGTGGAGTCCTGACACTTCTCTATTAGGCATAGAGCCGGGGTGGAGGTGGGTGCAGATATCCAGTGAGGGAAGGATGCAGGTTGGAAGGCAGCGGTTCGATATCCTCTAGGGGTCTGGATATATCGTGGGTGCAGGCGTCAAAATGTGATGGGGGTACAGATCAAAGCTCCTCGTGAACGTGGGAATGGGACCGGGGAGATCCTCCACAGAGAGCCCTGATGTGTGTGGTGCCCTACTTGTACAGGTGCTGATTACATGTATTTTGGGGAATGAGTTCCTGTCCAGGTAGAGTAACGCTCAAGAAGAACAACTTTGAGGCTGGCCTTCGGACGCGTGGCAGTGGTGGAGATGCAGGTGACCTTGAGCTGATTGCCATGAAGTCATGACGACTCTGGCAGCCACCTCATCACGGGAAATCACGGCACGATTTCATTAGTCTTTTGCTAGCAATGTGTACACCGCCAGCTGAGAGAAGCTAACGGGCCTTTCCAGTAGAACAAGCCAGAACTCGAATGCTCTTGTCCTCTGATGCTCCTCCTCCTCCTCCTGGCATAAGTTAGAGCAGAAGAGAGGGCCCCATTGAGTGATGGGTGCAAGTTGCAGGGGGGTGAATCAAAGTGTCTCGATTTAGGAAAAATTGTTGAATTCATTCAGTATGATGTGGTGGGTAGAGTGGTGCCAGGTACGTTTTAAGTGCCAGAAGTCCTGGGGCATTCTTGCAACGCGAAGCCACACTGTTTGCGGGGCTGTGCTCAGACACGTGCTGGTCTCTCAGACTTGGTGTAAACAGTGTCTGCGTGGCTAGGGGGAGGCTCAAAAGGAACATCAGTTGTGGTGGCCTTTGTACCCGTTCTAATGGTGGAGCTGCATGTGTCGTTGAGATGCTTGCCATGGCGAGAAGAGGGAATGGAGAGCGACCAGGATCCCTGCCCTTTTGAGGATGACGCCGGTGCTCGAATAATCCAAACAGTGTGGGCACCCACAGTTAAGGAAAGGGAAACACAGTTCCTATCAGGAAAAGCTATAAAGGGAGGAAGATTTTCTCATGGTATCCTCATCCTTGTGGCAGTACACATAGAACCGTTGATGACATCCTCATAGAGGTGGGATGCAAGTCTGAGGGCAGTGGGTAAACACTGTCTAAGGCTATGGATAAATCTTGGGTAGAGCCTCCAGGTGTGGTCGGCATAGAGAAGCCAACTTTTCTACAGATGGGAAAGGAGACTCAGCAGGTCCCCCACCTTGAGGCCGTGCTGTGTGCAGTGCCCTGCCCGGAAAGGTGCCGTTGCCGAGACTAGGGGTAAACAGTGCCTTTCCGGGTCGAGTATTGTGCAAGTGGAGTATCGGTTGTGGTGCCTGTGGACGGGCGATGGGCATGGGGCTCCAGGTGGTCATACTTCCCGAAGTCAGGAAGGCTCTGGAAGCCACATAGATCTCAACCGCATCTTGATGATGATTTACCTGTTCCACCCCGAAAAACGTGAACATGTATAAAGTGAATAAGGTCAAGATAATTGCTCATGGAGTAGCAGAGAACAGAAAGCAAGATCATTTTTCCTGTGTTCACATAGTTCTCCAGATATGCATAGAGCAGCTGAGGGGATCCCCACGGGCGAGAGATGCAAGATGGCGGACAGTGGGTCGAGATATTTTGAAGGGGTAAGGATCAAGCCTGGGTACAGTCATCAGGATGTGATGGACAGAAGTAAGAAAGGTACATATGTGAGTGAGAGGGAGGTAGGCGTGTCCTCCACCTCGAAGCTGTGCTGTGTGCGGTGCCCTGCCCGGACAGGTACTGTTCACGTATAGTAGTAGTGAACCGAGCCGTCTAGGTAGAGTAAGGCTCACAAGAACATCGTTGGTGGTGACCTCTAGACCAGTTATGTGGGTGGAGTTACAGGTGTCCTTGAGTTGGCTGCCTTGATATCCTAATGACTGTGGTAGCCATGTGTTGGGCTGGCATCCTCAGGATGAATTAAGTGGTCCTTTCCTCCCAAGGTGAACACAAACAGTTTGCAGGAAGCAAGATCATTCCTATGAGAAGAAGCGAGAAGTACAATATGCGTTATTCTCGCGTGGTTCTGATACTTCTCAAGTAGGCATAGAGTGGGGTGGAGGTAGGTGTGGGTGTCCACTGAGGGAGGGTTGCAGGTTGGAAGGCAGTGGTTTGCTATCTTCTAGGGGTCTGGATATATCGTGGGTGCAGCCGTTAGGATTTGATGGGGAGACAGATCAAAGCTACTCGCGAGAGTGGGAAGGGGACCGGGGAGATCCTTCACTGAGAGCCCTGATGTGTGTGGTGCCCTGCCCGGACAGGTGCTGATTACTTGTATTTTGAGTAATTAGTCCCTGGCCAGGTAGAGTAACGCTCCACAAGAAGAAGTTTTAGGCTGGCCTTCGGATGGGTGGTAGTGGTGGAGCTGCAGTTGACTTGAGCTGGCTGCCGTGAATTCATGAGGACTCTGGCAGCCCCGTGACCTCGGGAAAACTCATGGCGATTTCATTAGTCTGTTCCTAGCAGTGTGAATACCCACAGGTGAGCGAAGCTAACTGGACTTTTCCAATAGAACAAGAGGGAACCCGAAGGATCTTGTCCTCTGATGCTCTTCATCTTCTTCCGAGGAAAACTTGGAGCCAAAGAGCAGATCCTCAGTGAGCGATGGATGCAAGTTGCAGGGCGGAAAATCAATGTGTCTCGATGCACGGAAAATTCTTCAATGTATTCAGTATGATGTGATGGGAACGAGGTGAACGCTCTATTTGGAAGTGCCAGAAGTACTGGGTAAGTCTTCCAATGCGAAGGCACACTGTATGCGGGGCCGTGCCCAGACGGGTGATGATCTGTCAGACTTGGGCTTAACGCTGTCTGCCTGGGCAGAGCGTGGCTCCCAAGGAATATCACTTGTGGTGGCCTTTGGACCCGTTGTAGTGTTAGAGCTGCACATGTCTTTGAGTTGCTTGCCATGGCGAGAAGAGGGCCAGGGGTGCGACCAGGATCCCTGGCATTTTGAGGGTGAATCCGGTGCTCGAATATTCCTAGTAGTGTGGGCAGCCACAGTTTAGCAAAGGGAAACACAGTTCCTATCAGGAAAAGAGATAATCGGAGGAAGATTTTCCCATGGTATCCTCGTCTTTCTGCCAGTACTCATAAAACCGGCGATGAGATTCTCAGTGAGGTGGAATGCAAGTCTGAGGGCAGTGGGTCAGCACTGTCTACATCTATGGATACCTCTTGGGTACAGTCCTCAAGGTGTGGTCGGCATAGAGAAGAAAACTTCGCTATAGATTGGGAAGGAGACTCAGCATGTCCCCCACATTGAGGCCATGCTGCGTGCAGTGCCCAGCCCGGAAAGGTGCCGTTTACTAGCCTAGGGGTAAAGAGTGCCTTTGTGGGTAGAGTGCTGTGCAAGTGGGTTATCGGATGCGGTGGCCGTTGGCTAAGCGATGGGCGTGGGTCTACAGGTGATCTTCCTCCCAGAAGTCCGGAAGGCTGTGGAAGCCACGTAGACCTCAACCGCATCTTGCTGATGATTTACCTGTTCCACCCCGAGAAACTTGAACATGTGTAAAGTAAGTAAGGTAAAGATAATTGCTAATGGAGTAGCAGAGAACAGAAGCCCAGATCATGCATCCTGGTCCCCATTGTTCTCCAGATATGCATAGAGCCGTTGAGGTGATCCCCAAGGGGAAGAGATGCAAGTTGGAGGCCAGTGGGTCTAGATATTTTGTAGCGTTAGAGATCAATCGAGATTAGAGCCATCAGGATGTGATGGTTAGACGTAAGAAAGGTACATGTGTGAGTGAGAAGGAGTTGGGCGTGTCCTCCACTTAGAAGCCGTGCTGTGTGCGGTGCCCTGTTCACCCAGGTGCTGTTGACATATACTACTCGTAAACGGTGCCCGTGTGGATAGAGTAAGAGTCACAAGAACATCGTTGGTGGTGGCCTCTGGAACAGTGATGGGGGTGGATTTGCGGGCATCCTTGAGTTGGGTGCCTTGATACCCTAATGACCCTGGGAGCCCTCTGTGTTTCTGGCATCCTCAGGATGAGTTAGGTGGTCCTTTCCTCACAAAGTGAACACAAAGAGGTTGCAGGAAGGAAAATCATTCCTATGAAAAGAAGAGAGAAGTATAATATGCGTTTTTCTCGTGGAGTCCTGACACTTCTCTATTAGGCATAGAGCCGGGGTGGAGGTGGGTGCAGATATCCAGTGAGGGAAGGATGCAGGTTGGAAGGCAGCGGTTCGATATCCTCTAGGGGTCTGGATATATCGTGGGTGCAGGCGTCAAAATGTGATGGGGGTACAGATCAAAGCTCCTCGTGAACGTGGGAATGGGACCGGGGAGATCCTCCACAGAGAGCCCTGATATGTGTGGTGCCCTACTTGTACAGGTGCTGATTACATGTATTTTGGGGAATGAGTTCCTGTCCAGGTAGAGTAACGCTCAAGAAGAACAACTTTGAGGCTGGCCTTCGGACGCGTGGTAGTGGTGGAGATGCAGGTGACCTTGAGCTGCTTGCCATGAAGTCATGACGACTCTGGCAGCCAGCCACCTCATCACGGGAAATCTCGGCACGATTTCATTAGTCTTTTGCTAGCAATGTGTACACCGCCAGCTGAGAGAAGCTAACGGGCCTTTCCAGTAGAACAAGCCAGAACTCGAATGCTCTTGTCCTCTGATGCTCCTCCTCCTCCTCCTGGCATAAGTTAGAGCAGAAGAGAGGGCCCCATTGAGTGATGGGTGCAAGTTGCAGGGGGGTGAATCAAAGTGTCTCGATTTAGGAAAAATTGTTGAATTCATTCAGTATGATGTGGTGGGTAGAGTGGTGCCAGGTACGTTTGGAAGTGCCAGAAGTCCTGGGGCATTCTTGCAACGCGAAGCCACACTGTTTGCGGGGCTGTGCTCAGACACGTGCTGGTCTCTCAGACTTGGTGTAAACAGTGTCTGCGTGGCTAGGGGGAGGCTCAAAAGGAACATCAGTTGTGGTGGCCTTTGGACCCGTTCTAGCGGTGGAGCTGCATGTGTCGTTGAGATGCTTGCCATGGCGAGAAGAGGGAATGGAGAGCGACCAGGATCCCTGCCCTTTTGAGGATGACGCCGGTGCTCGAATAATCCAAACAGTGTGGGCACCCACAGTTTAGGAAAGGGAAACACAGTTCCTATCAGGAAAAGCTATAAAGGGAGGAAGATTTTCTCATGGTATCCTCATCCTTGTGGCAGTACACATAGAACCGTTGATGACATCCTCATAGAGGTGGGATGCAAGTCTGAGGGCAGTGGGTAAACACTGTCTAAGGCTATGGATAAATCTTGGGTAGAGTCTCCAGGTGTGGTCGGCATAGAGAAGCCAACTTCTCTACAGATGGGAAAGGAGACTCAGCAGGTCCCCCACCTTGAGGCCGTGCTGTGTGCAGTGCCCTGCCCGGAAAGGTGCCGTTGCCGAGACTAGGGGTAAACAGTGCCTTTCCGGGTCGAGTATTGTGCAAGTGGAGTATCGGTTGTGGTGCCTGTGGACGGGCGATGGGCATGGGGCTCCAGGTGGTCATACTTCCCGAAGTCAGGAAGGCTCTGGAAGCCACATAGATCTCAACCGCATCTTGATGATGATTTACCTGTTCCACCCCGAAAAACGTGAACATGTATAAAGTGAATAAGGTCAAGATAATTGCTCATGGAGTAGCAGAGAACAGAAAGCAAGATCATTTTTCCTGTGTTCACATAGTTCTCCAGATATGCATAGAGCAGCTGAGGGGATCCCCACGGGCGAGAGATGCAAGATGGCGGACAGTGGGTCGAGATATTTTGAAGGGGTAAGGATCAAGCCTGGGTACAGTCATCAGGATGTGATGGACAGAAGTAAGAAAGGTACATGTGTGAGTGAGAGGGAGGTAGGCGTGTCCTCCACCTCGAAGCTGTGCTGTGTGCGGTGCCCTGCCCGGACAGGTACTGTTCACGTATAGTAGTAGTGAACCGAGCCGTCTAGGTAGAGTAAGGCTCATAAGAACATCGTTGGTGGTGACCTCTAGACCAGTTATGTGGGTGGAGTTACAGGTGTCCTTGAGTTGGCTGCCTTGATATCCTAATGACTGTGGTAGCCATGTGTTGGGCTGGCATCCTCAGGATGAGTTAAGTGGTCCTTTCCTCCCAAGGTGAACACAAACAGTTTGCAGGAAGCAAGATCATTCCTATGAGAAGAAGCGAGAAGTACAATATGCGTTATTCTCGCGTGGTTCTGATACTTCTCAAGTAGGCATAGAGTGGGGTGGAGGTAGGTGTGGGTGTCCACTGAGGGAGGGTTGCAGGTTGGAAGGCAGTGGTTTGCTATCTTCTAGGGGTCTGGATATATCGTGGGTGCAGCCGTTAGGATTTGATGGGGAGACAGATCAAAGCTACTCGCGAGAGTGGGAAGGGGACCGGGGAGATCCTTCACTGAGAGCCCTGATGTGTGTGGTGCCCTGCCCGGACAGGTGCTGATTACTTGTATTTTGAGTAATTAGTCCCTGGCCAGGTAGAGTAACGCTCCACAAGAAGAAGTTTTAGGCTGGCCTTCGGATGGGTGGTAGTGGTGGAGCTGCAGTTGACTTGAGCTGGCTGCCGTGAATTCATGAGGACTCTGGCAGCCCCGTGACCTCGGGAAAACTCATGGCGATTTCATTAGTCTGTTCCTAGCAGTGTGAATACCCACAGGTGAGCGAAGCTAACTGGACTTTTCCAATAGAACAAGAGGGAACCCGAAGGATCTTGTCCTCTGATGCTCTTCATCTTCTTCCGAGGAAAACTTGGAGCCAAAGAGCAGATCCTCAGTGAGCGATGGATGCAAGTTGCAGGGCGGAAAATCAATGTGTCTCGATGCACGGAAAATTCTTCAATGTATTCAGTATGATGTGATGGGAACGAGGTGAACGCTCTATTTGGAAGTGCCAGAAGTACTGGGTAAGTCTTGCAATGCGAAGGCACGCTGTATGCGGGGCCGTGCCCAGACGGGTGATGATCTGTCAGACTTGGGCTTAACGCTGTCTGCCTGGGCAGAGCGTGGCTCCCAAGGAATATCACTTGTGGTGGCCTTTGGATCCGTTGTAGTGTTAGAGCTGCACATGTCTTTGAGTTGCTTGCCATGGCGAGAAGAGGGCCAGGGGTGCGACCAGGATCCCTGGCATTTTGAGGGTGAATCCGGTGCTCGAATATTCCTAGTAGTGTGGGCAGCCACAGTTTAGCAAAGGGAAACACAGTTCCTATCAGGAAAAGAGATAATCGGAGGAAGGTTTTCCCATGGTATCCTCGTCTTTCTGCCAGTACTCATAAAACCGGCGATGAGATTCTCAGTGAGGTGGAATGCAAGTCTGAGGGCAGTGGGTCAGCACTGTCTACATCTATGGATACCTCTTGGGTACAGTCCTCAAGGTGTGGTCGGCATAGAGAAGAAAACTTCGCTATAGATTGGGAAGGAGACTCAGCATGTCCCCCACATTGAGGCCATGCTGCGTGCAGTGCCCAGCCCGGAAAGGTGCCGTTTACTAGTCTAGGGGTAAAGAGTGCCTTTGTGGGTAGAGTGCTGTGCAAGTGGGTTATCGGATGCGGTGGCCGTTGGCTAAGCGATGGGCGTGGGTCTACAGGTGATCTTCCTCCCAGAAGTCCGGAAGGCTGTGGAAGCCACGTAGACCTCAACCGCATCTTGCTGATGATTTACCTGTTCCACCCCGAGAAACTTGAACATGTGTAAAGTAAGTAAGGTAAAGATAATTGCTAATGGAGTAGCAGAGAACAGAAGCCCAGATCATGCATCCTGGTCCCCATTGTTCTCCAGATATGCATAGAGCCGTTGAGGTGATCCCCAAGGGGAAGAGATGCAAGTTGGAGGCCAGTGGGTCTAGATATTTTGTAGCGTTAGAGATCAATCGAGATTAGAGCCATCAGGATGTGATGGTTAGACGTAAGAAAGGTACATGTGTGAGTGAGAAGGAGTTGGGCGTGTCCTCCACTTAGAAGCCGTGCTGTGTGCGGTGCCCTGTTCACCCAGGTGCTGTTGACATATACTACTCGGAAACGGTGCCCGTGTGGATAGAGTAAGAGTCACAAGAACATCGTTGGTGGTGGCCTCTGGAACAGTGATGGGGGTGGATTTGCGGGCATCCTTGAGTTGGGTGCCTTGATACCCTAATGACCCTGGGAGCCCTCTGTGTTTCTGGCATCCTCAGGATGAGTTAGGTGGTCCTTTCCTCACAAAGTGAACACAAAGAGGTTGCAGGAAGGAAAATCATTCCTATGAAAAGAAGAGAGAAGTATAATATGCGTTTTTCTCGTGGAGTCCTGACACTTCTCTATTAGGCATAGAGCCGGGGTGGAGGTGGGTGCAGATATCCAGTGAGGGAAGGATGCAGGTTGGAAGGCAGCGGTTCGATATCCTCTAGGGGTCTGGATATATCGTGGGTGCAGGCGTCAAAATGTGATGGGGGTACAGATCAAAGCTCCTCGTGAACGTGGGAATGGGACCAGGGAGATCCTCCACAGAGAGCCCTGATGTGTGTGGTGCCCTACTTGTTCAGGTGCTGATTACATGTATTTTGGGGAATGAGTTCCTGTCCAGGTAGAGTAACGCTCAAGAAGAACAACTTTGAGGCTGGCCTTCGGACGCGTGGTAGTGGTGGAGATGCAGGTGACCTTGAGCTGCTTGCCATGAAGTCATGACGACTCTGGCAGCCAGCCACCTCATCACGGGAAATCTCGGCACGATTTCATTAGTCTTTTGCTAGCAATGTGTACACCGCCAGCTGAGAGAAGCTAACGGGCCTTTCCAGTAGAACAAGCCAGAACTCGAATGCTCTTGTCCTCTGATGCTCCTCCTCCTCCTCCTGGCATAAGTTAGAGCAGAAGAGAGGGCCCCATTGAGTAATGGGTGCAAGTTGCAGGGGGGTGAATCAAAGTGTCTCGATTTAGGAAAAATTGTTGAATTCATTCAGTGTGATGTGGTGGGTAGAGTGGTGCCAGGTACGTTTGGAAGTGCCAGAAGTCCTGGGGCGTTCTTGCAACGCGAAGCCACACTGTTTGCGGGGCTGTGCTCAGACACGTGCTGGTCTCTCAGACTTGGTGTAAACAGTGTCTGCCTGGCTAGGGGGAGGCTCAAAAGGAACATCAGTTGTGGTGGCCTTTGGACCCGTTCTAGCGGTGGAGCTGCATGTGTCGTTGAGATGCTTGCCATGGCGAGAAGAGGGAATGGAGAGCGACCAGGATCCCTGCCCTTTTGAGGATGACGCCGGTGCTCGAATAATCCAAACAGTGTGGGCACCCACAGTTAAGGAAAGGGAAACACAGTTCCTATCAGGAAAAGCTATAAAGGGAGGAAGATTTTCTCATGGTATCCTCATCCTTGTGGCAGTACACATAGAACCGTTGATGACATCCTCATAGAGGTGGGATGCAAGTCTGAGGGCAGTGGGTAAACACTGTCTAAGGCTATGGATAAATCTTGGGTAGAGTCTCCAGGTGTGGTCGGCATAGAGAAGCCAACTTCTCTACAGATGGGAAAGGAGACTCAGCAGGTCCCCCACCTTGAGGCCGTGCTGTGTGCAGTGCCCTGCCCGGAAAGGTGCCGTTGCCGAGACTAGGGGTAAACAGTGCCTTTCCGGGTCGAGTATTGTGCAAGTGGAGTATCGGTTGTGGTGCCTGTGGACGGGCGATGGGCATGGGGCTCCAGGTGGTCATACTTCCCGAAGTCAGGAAGGCTCTGGAAGCCACATAGATCTCAACCGCATCTTGATGATGATTTACCTGTTCCACCCCGAAAAACGTGAACATGTATAAAGTGAATAAGGTCAAGATAATTGCTCATGGAGTAGCAGAGAACAGAAAGCAAGATCATTTTTCCTGTGTTCACATAGTTCTCCAGATATGCATAGAGCAGCTGAGGGGATCCCCACGGGCGAGAGATGCAAGATGGCGGACAGTGGGTCGAGATATTTTGAAGGGGTAAGGATCAAGCCTGGGTACAGTCATCAGGATGTGATGGACAGAAGTAAGAAAGGTACATGTGTGAGTGAGAGGGAGGTAGGCGTGTCCTCCACCTCGAAGCTGTGCTGTGTGCGGTGCCCTGCCCGGACAGGTACTGTTCACGTATAGTAGTAGTGAACCGAGCCGTCTAGGTAGAGTAAGGCTCATAAGAACATCGTTGGTGGTGACCTCTAGACCAGTTATGTGGGTGGAGTTACAGGTGTCCTTGAGTTGGCTGCCTTGATATCCTAATGACTGTGGTAGCCATGTGTTGGGCTGGCATCCTCAGGATGAGTTAAGTGGTCCTTTCCTCCCAAGGTGAACACAAACAGTTTGCAGGAAGCAAGATCATTCCTATGAGAAGAAGCGAGAAGTACAATATGCGTTATTCTCGCGTGGTTCTGATACTTCTCAAGTAGGCATAGAGTGGGGTGGAGGTAGGTGTGGGTGTCCACTGAGGGAGGGTTGCAGGTTGGAAGGCAGTGGTTTGCTATCTTCTAGGGGTCTGGATATATCGTGGGTGCAGCCGTTAGGATTTGATGGGGAGACAGATCAAAGCTACTCGCGAGAGTGGGAAGGGGACCGGGGAGATCCTTCACTGAGAGCCCTGATGTGTGTGGTGCCCTGCCCGGACAGGTGCTGATTACTTGTATTTTGAGTAATTAGTCCCTGGCCAGGTAGAGTAACGCTCCACAAGAAGAAGTTTTAGGCTGGCCTTCGGATGGGTGGTAGTGGTGGAGCTGCAGTTGACTTGAGCTGGCTGCCGTGAATTCATGAGGACTCTGGCAGCCCCGTGACCTCGGGAAAACTCATGGCGATTTCATTAGTCTGTTCCTAGCAGTGTGAATACCCACAGGTGAGCGAAGCTAACTGGAGTTTTCCAATAGAACAAGAGGGAACCCGAAGGATCTTGTCCTCTGATGCTCTTCATCTTCTTCCGAGGAAAACTTGGAGCCAAAGAGCAGATCCTCAGTGAGCGATGGATGCAAGTTGCAGGGCGGAAAATCAATGTGTCTCGATGCACGGAAAATTCTTCAATGTATTCAGTATGATGTGATGGGAACGAGGTGAACGCTCTATTTGGAAGTGCCAGAAGTACTGGGTAAGTCTTCCAATGCGAAGGCACGCTGTATGCGGGGCCGTGCCCAGACGGGTGATGATCTGTCAGACTTGGGCTTAACGCTGTCTGCCTGGGCAGAGCGTGGCTCCCAAGGAATATCACTTGTGGTGGCCTTTGGACCCGTTGTAGTGTTAGAGCTGCACATGTCTTTGAGTTGCTTGCCATGGCGAGAAGAGGGCCAGGGGTGCGACCAGGATCCCTGGCATTTTGAGGGTGAATCCGGTGCTCGAATATTCCTAGTAGTGTGGGCAGCCACAGTTTAGCAAAGGGAAACACAGTTCCTATCAGGAAAAGAGATAATCGGAGGAAGGTTTTCCCATGGTATCCTCGTCTTTCTGCCAGTACTCATAAAACCGGCGATGAGATTCTCAGTGAGGTGGAATGCAAGTCTGAGGGCAGTGGGTCAGCACTGTCTACATCTATGGATACCTCTTGGGTACAGTCCTCAAGGTGTGGTCGGCATAGAGAAGAAAACTTCGCTATAGATTGGGAAGGAGACTCAGCATGTCCCCCACATTGAGGCCATGCTGCGTGCAGTGCCCAGCCCGGAAAGGTGCCGTTTACTAGTCTAGAGATAAAGAGTGCCTTTGTGGGTAGAGTGCTGTGCAAGTGGGTTATCGGATGCGGTGGCCGTTGGCTAAGCGATGGGCGTGGGTCTACAGGTGATCTTCCTCCCAGAAGTCCGGAAGGCTGTGGAAGCCACGTAGACCTCAACCGCATCTTGCTGATGATTTACCTGTTCCACCCCGAGAAACTTGAACATGTGTAAAGTAAGTAAGGTAAAGATAATTGCTAATGGAGTAGCAGAGAACAGAAGCCCAGATCATGCATCCTGGTCCCCATTGTTCTCCAGATATGCATAGAGCCGTTGAGGTGATCCCCAAGGGGAAGAGAGGCAAGTTGGAGGCCAGTGGGTCTAGATATTTTGTAGCGTTAGAGATCAATCGAGATTAGAGCCATCAGGATGTGATGGTTAGACGTAAGAAAGGTACATGTGTGAGTGAGAAGGAGTTGGGCGTGTCCTCCACTTAGAAGCCGTGCTGTGTGCGGTGCCCTGTTCACCCAGGTGCTGTTGACATATACTACTCGGAAACGGTGCCCGTGTGGATAGAGTAAGAGTCACAAGAACATCGTTGGTGGTGGCCTCTGGAACAGTGATGGGGGTGGATTTGCGGGCATCCTTGAGTTGGGTGCCTTGATACCCTAATGACCCTGGGAGCCCTCTGTGTTTCTGGCATCCTCAGGATGAGTTAGGTGGTCCTTTCCTCACAAAGTGAACACAAAGAGGTTGCAGGAAGGAAAATCATTCCTATGAAAAGAAGAGAGAAGTATAATATGCGTTTTTCTCGTGGAGTCCTGACACTTCTCTATTAGGCATAGAGCCGGGGTGGAGGTGGGTGCAGATATCCAGTGAGGGAAGGATGCAGGTTGGAAGGCAGCGGTTCGATATCCTCTAGGGGTCTGGATATATCGTGGGTGCAGGCGTCAAAATGTGATGGGGGTACAGATCAAAGCTCCTCGTGAACGTGGGAATGGGACCGGGGAGATCCTCCACAGAGAGCCCTGATGTGTGTGGTGCCCTACTTGTACAGGTGCTGATTACATGTATTTTGGGGAATGAGTTCCTGTCCAGGTAGAGTAACGCTCAAGAAGAACAACTTTGAGGCTGGCCTTCGGACGCGTGGTAGTGGTGGAGATGCAGGTGACCTTGAGCTGCTTGCCATGAAGTCATGACGACTCTGGCAGCCAGCCACCTCATCACGGGAAATCTCGGCACGATTTCATTAGTCTTTTGCTAGCAATGTGTACACCGCCAGCTGAGAGAAGCTAACGGGCCTTTCCAGTAGAACAAGCCAGAACTCGAATGCTCTTGTCCTCTGATGCTCCTCCTCCTCCTCCTGGCATAAGTTAGAGCAGAAGAGAGGGCCCCATTGAGTGATGGGTGCAAGTTGCAGGGGGGTGAATCAAAGTGTCTCGATTTAGGAAAAATTGTTGAATTCATTCAGTATGATGTGGTGGGTAGAGTGGTGCCAGGTACGTTTGGAAGTGCCAGAAGTCCTGGGGCATTCTTGCAACGCGAAGCCACACTGTTTGCGGGGCTGTGCTCAGACACGTGCTGGTCTCTCAGACTTGGTGTAAACAGTGTCTGCGTGGCTAGGGGGAGGCTGAAAAGGAACATCAGTTGTGGTGGCCTTTGGACCCGTTCTAGCGGTGGAGCTGCATGTGTCGTTGAGATGCTTGCCATGGCGAGAAGAGGGAATGGAGAGCGACCAGGATCCCTGCCCTTTTGAGGATGACGCCGGTGCTCGAATAATCCAAACAGTGTGGGCACCCACAGTTTAGGAAAGGGAAACACAGTTCCTATCAGGAAAAGCTATAAAGGGAGGAAGATTTTCTCATGGTATCCTCATCCTTGTGGCAGTACACATAGAACCGTTGATGACATCCTCATAGAGGTGGGATGCAAGTCTGAGGGCAGTGGGTAAACACTGTCTAAGGCTATGGATAAATCTTGGGTAGAGTCTCCAGGTGTGGTCGGCATAGAGAAGCCAACTTCTCTACAGATGGGAAAGGAGACTCAGCAGGTCCCCCACCTTGAGGCCGTGCTGTGTGCAGTGCCCTGCCCGGAAAGGTGCCGTTGCCGAGACTAGGGGTAAACAGTGCCTTTCCGGGTCGAGTATTGTGCAAGTGGAGTATCGGTTGTGGTGCCTGTGGACGGGCGATGGGCATGGGGCTCCAGGTGGTCATACTTCCCGAAGTCAGGAAGGCTCTGGAAGCCACATAGATCTCAACCGCATCTTGATGATGATTTACCTGTTCCACCCCGAAAAACGTGAACATGTATAAAGTGAATAAGGTCAAGATAATTGCTCATAGAGTAGCAGAGAACAGAAAGCAAGATCATTTTTCCTGTGTTCACATAGTTCTCCAGATATGCATAGAGCAGCTGAGGGGATCCCCACGGGCGAGAGATGCAAGATGGCGGACAGTGGGTCGAGATATTTTGAAGGGGTAAGGATCAAGCCTGGGTACAGTCATCAGGATGTGATGGATAGAAGTAAGAAAGGTACATGTGTGAGGGAGAGGGAGGTAGGCGTGTCCTCCACCTCGAAGCTGTGCTGTGTGCGGTGCCCTGCCCGGACAGGTACTGTTCACGTATAGTAGTAGTGAACCGAGCCGTCTAGGTAGAGTAAGGCTCACAAGAACATCGTTGGTGGTGACCTCTAGACCAGTTATGTGGGTGGAGTTACAGGTGTCCTTGAGTTGGCTGCCTTGATATCCTAATGACTGTGGTAGCCATGTGTTGGGCTGGCATCCTCAGGATGAATTAAGTGGTCCTTTCCTCCCAAGGTGAACACAAACAGTTTGCAGGAAGCAAGATCATTCCTATGAGAAGAAGCGAGAAGTACAATATGCGTTATTCTCGCGTGGTTCTGATACTTCTCAAGTAGGCATAGAGTGGGGTGGAGGTAGGTGTGGGTGTCCACTGAGGGAGGGTTGCAGGTTGGAAGGCAGTGGTTTGCTATCTTCTAGGGGTCTGGATATATCGTGGGTGCAGCCGTTAGGATTTGATGGGGAGACAGATCAAAGCTACTCGCGAGAGTGGGAAGGGGACCGGGGAGATCCTTCACTGAGAGCCCTGATGTGTGTGGTGCCCTGCCCGGACAGGTGCTGATTACTTGTATTTTGAGTAATTAGTCCCTGGCCAGGTAGAGTAACGCTCCACAAGAAGAAGTTTTAGGCTGGCCTTCGGATGGGTGGTAGTGGTGGAGCTGCAGTTGACTTGAGCTGGCTGCCGTGAATTCATGAGGACTCTGGCAGCCCCGTGACCTCGGGAAAACTCATGGCGATTTCATTAGTCTGTTCCTAGCAGTGTGAATACCCACAGGTGAGCGAAGCTAACTGGACTTTTCCAATAGAACAAGAGGGAACCCGAAGGATCTTGTCCTCTGATGCTCTTCATCTTCTTCCGAGGAAAACTTGGAGCCAAAGAGCAGATCCTCAGTGAGCGATGGATGCAAGTTGCAGGGCGGAAAATCAATGTGTCTCGATGCACGGAGAATTCTTCAATGTATTCAGTATGATGTGATGGGAACGAGGTGAACGCTCTATTTGGAAGTGCCAGAAGTACTGGGTAAGTCTTCCAATGCGAAGGCACGCTGTATGCGGGGCCGTGCCCAGACGGGTGATGATCTGTCAGACTTGGGCTTAACGCTGTCTGCCTGGGCAGAGCGTGGCTCTCAAGGAATATCACTTGTGGTGGCCTTTGGACCCGTTGTAGTGTTAGAGCTGCACATGTCTTTGAGTTGCTTGCCATGGCGAGAAGAGGGCCAGGGGTGCGACCAGGATCCCTGGCATTTTGAGGGTGAATCCGGTGCTCGAATATTCCTAGTAGTGTGGGCAGCCACAGTTTAGCAAAGGGAAACACAGTTCCTATCAGGAAAAGAGATAATCGGAGGAAGATTTTCCCATGGTATCCTCGTCTTTCTGCCAGTACTCATAAAACCGGCGATGAGATTCTCAGTGAGGTGGAATGCAAGTCTGAGGGCAGTGGGTCAGCACTGTCTACATCTATGGATACCTCTTGGGTACAGTCCTCAAGGTGTGGTCGGCATAGAGAAGAAAACTTCGCTATAGATTGGGAAGGAGACTCAGCATGTCCCCCACATTGAGGCCATGCTGCGTGCAGTGCCCAGCCCGGAAAGGTGCCGTTTACTAGCCTAGGGGTAAAGAGTGCCTTTGTGGGTAGAGTGCTGTGCAAGTGGGTTATCGGATGCGGTGGCCGTTGGCTAAGCGATGGGCGTGGGTCTACAGGTGATCTTCCTCCCAGAAGTCCGGAAGGCTGTGGAAGCCACGTAGACCTCAACCGCATCTTGCTGATGATTTACCTGTTCCACCCCGAGAAACTTGAACATGTGTAAAGTAAGTAAGGTAAAGATAATTGCTAATGGAGTAGCAGAGAACAGAAGCCCAGATCATGCATCCTGGTCCCCATTGTTCTCCAGATATGCATAGAGCCGTTGAGGTGATCCCCAAGGGGAAGAGATGCAAGTTGGAGGCCAGTGGGTCTAGATATTTTGTAGCGTTAGAGATCAATCGAGATTAGAGCCATCAGG
Source organism: Balaenoptera ricei (assembly GCF_028023285.1). NCBI lineage: Eukaryota > Metazoa > Chordata > Mammalia > Artiodactyla > Balaenopteridae > Balaenoptera > Balaenoptera ricei. The sequence continues at coordinate 128,937,052 of NC_082660.1, read as the reverse complement.
ATGTGATGGTTAGACGTAAGAAAGGTACATGTGTGAGTGAGAAGGAGTTGGGCGTGTCCTCCACTTAGAAGCCGTGCTGTGTGCGGTGCCCTGTTCACCCAGGTGCTGTTGACATATACTACTCGTAAACGGTGCCCGTGTGGATAGAGTAAGAGTCACAAGAACATCGTTGGTGGTGGCCTCTGGAACAGTGATGGGGGTGGATTTGCGGGCATCCTTGAGTTGGGTGCCTTGATACCCTAATGACCCTGGGAGCCCTCTGTGTTTCTGGCATCCTCAGGATGAGTTAGGTGGTCCTTTCCTCACAAAGTGAACACAAAGAGGTTGCAGGAAGGAAAATCATTCCTATGAAAAGAAGAGAGAAGTATAATATGCGTTTTTCTCGTGGAGTCCTGACACTTCTCTATTAGGCATAGAGCCGGGGTGGAGGTGGGTGCAGATATCCAGTGAGGGAAGGATGCAGGTTGGAAGGCAGCGGTTCGATATCCTCTAGGGGTCTGGATATATCGTGGGTGCAGGCGTCAAAATGTGATGGGGGTACAGATCAAAGCTCCTCGTGAACGTGGGAATGGGACCGGGGAGATCCTCCACAGAGAGCCCTGATGTGTGTGGTGCCCTACTTGTACAGGTGCTGATTACATGTATTTTGGGGAATGAGTTCCTGTCCAGGTAGAGTAACGCTCAAGAAGAACAACTTTGAGGCTGGCCTTCGGACGCGTGGTAGTGGTGGAGATGCAGGTGACCTTGAGCTGCTTGCCATGAAGTCATGACGACTCTGGCAGCCAGCCACCTCATCACGGGAAATCTCGGCACGATTTCATTAGTCTTTTGCTAGCAATGTGTACACCGCCAGCTGAGAGAAGCTAACGGGCCTTTCCAGTAGAACAAGCCAGAACTCGAATGCTCTTGTCCTCTGATGCTCCTCCTCCTCCTCCTGGCATAAGTTAGAGCAGAAGAGAGGGCCCCATTGAGTGATGGGTGCAAGTTGCAGGGGGGTGAATCAAAGTGTCTCGATTTAGGAAAAATTGTTGAATTCATTCAGTATGATGTGGTGGGTAGAGTGGTGCCAGGTACGTTTGGAAGTGCCAGAAGTCCTGGGGCATTCTTGCAACGCGAAGCCACACTGTTTGCGGGGCTGTGCTCAGACACGTGCTGGTCTCTCAGACTTGGTGTAAACAGTGTCTGCGTGGCTAGGGGGAGGCTGAAAAGGAACATCAGTTGTGGTGGCCTTTGGACCCGTTCTAGCGGTGGAGCTGCATGTGTCGTTGAGATGCTTGCCATGGCGAGAAGAGGGAATGGAGAGCGACCAGGATCCCTGCCCTTTTGAGGATGACGCCGGTGCTCGAATAATCCAAACAGTGTGGGCACCCACAGTTTAGGAAAGGGAAACACAGTTCCTATCAGGAAAAGCTATAAAGGGAGGAAGATTTTCTCATGGTATCCTCATCCTTGTGGCAGTACACATAGAACCGTTGATGACATCCTCATAGAGGTGGGATGCAAGTCTGAGGGCAGTGGGTAAACACTGTCTAAGGCTATGGATAAATCTTGGGTAGAGTCTCCAGGTGTGGTCGGCATAGAGAAGCCAACTTCTCTACAGATGGGAAAGGAGACTCAGCAGGTCCCCCACCTTGAGGCCGTGCTGTGTGCAGTGCCCTGCCCGGAAAGGTGCCGTTGCCGAGACTAGGGGTAAACAGTGCCTTTCCGGGTCGAGTATTGTGCAAGTGGAGTATCGGTTGTGGTGCCTGTGGACGGGCGATGGGCATGGGGCTCCAGGTGGTCATACTTCCCGAAGTCAGGAAGGCTCTGGAAGCCACATAGATCTCAACCGCATCTTGATGATGATTTACCTGTTCCACCCCGAAAAACGTGAACATGTATAAAGTGAATAAGGTCAAGATAATTGCTCATAGAGTAGCAGAGAACAGAAAGCAAGATCATTTTTCCTGTGTTCACATAGTTCTCCAGATATGCATAGAGCAGCTGAGGGGATCCCCACGGGCGAGAGATGCAAGATGGCGGACAGTGGGTCGAGATATTTTGAAGGGGTAAGGATCAAGCCTGGGTACAGTCATCAGGATGTGATGGACAGAAGTAAGAAAGGTACATGTGTGAGTGAGAGGGAGGTAGGCGTGTCCTCCACCTCGAAGCTGTGCTGTGTGCGGTGCCCTGCCCGGACAGGTACTGTTCACGTATAGTAGTAGTGAACCGAGCCGTCTAGGTAGAGTAAGGCTCATAAGAACATCGTTGGTGGTGACCTCTAGACCAGTTATGTGGGTGGAGTTACAGGTGTCCTTGAGTTGGCTGCCTTGATATCCTAATGACTGTGGTAGCCATGTGTTGGGCTGGCATCCTCAGGATGAATTAAGTGGTCCTTTCCTCCCAAGGTGAACACAAACAGTTTGCAGGAAGCAAGATCATTCCTATGAGAAGAAGCGAGAAGTACAATATGCGTTATTCTCGCGTGGTTCTGATACTTCTCAAGTAGGCATAGAGTGGGGTGGAGGTAGGTGTGGGTGTCCACTGAGGGAGGGTTGCAGGTTGGAAGGCAGTGGTTTGCTATCTTCTAGGGGTCTGGATATATCGTGGGTGCAGCCGTTAGGATTTGATGGGGAGACAGATCAAAGCTACTCGCGAGAGTGGGAAGAGGACCGGGGAGATCCTTCACTGAGAGCCCTGATGTGTGTGGTGCCCTGCCCGGACAGGTGCTGATTACTTGTATTTTGAGTAATTAGTCCCTGGCCAGGTAGAGTAACGCTCCACAAGAAGAAGTTTTAGGCTGGCCTTCGGATGGGTGGTAGTGGTGGAGCTGCAGTTGACTTGAGCTGGCTGCCGTGAATTCATGAGGACTCTGGCAGCCCCGTGACCTCGGGAAAACTCATGGCGATTTCATTAGTCTGTTCCTAGCAGTGTGAATACCCACAGGTGAGCGAAGCTAACTGGAGTTTTCCAATAGAACAAGAGGGAACCCGAAGGATCTTGTCCTCTGATGCTCTTCATCTTCTTCCGAGGAAAACTTGGAGCCAAAGAGCAGATCCTCAGTGAGCGATGGATGCAAGTTGCAGGGCGGAAAATCAATGTGTCTTGATGCACGGAGAATTCTTCAATGTATTCAGTATGATGTGATGGGAACGAGGTGAACGCTCTATTTGGAAGTGCCAGAAGTACTGGGTAAGTCTTCCAATGCGAAGGCACGCTGTATGCGGGGCCGTGCCCAGACGGGTGATGATCTGTCAGACTTGGGCTTAACGCTGTCTGCCTGGGCAGAGCGTGGCTCCCAAGGAATATCACTTGTGGTGGCCTTTGGACCCGTTGTAGTGTTAGAGCTGCACATGTCTTTGAGTTGCTTGCCATGGCGAGAAGAGGGCCAGGGGTGCGACCAGGATCCCTGGCATTTTGAGGGTGAATCCGGTGCTCGAATATTCCTAGTAGTGTGGGCAGCCACAGTTTAGCAAAGGGAAACACAGTTCCTATCAGGAAAAGAGATAATCGGAGGAAGATTTTCCCATGGTATCCTCGTCTTTCTGCCAGTACTCATAAAACCGGCGATGAGATTCTCAGTGAGGTGGAATGCAAGTCTGAGGGCAGTGGGTCAGCACTGTCTACATCTATGGATACCTCTTGGGTACAGTCCTCAAGGTGTGGTCGGCATAGAGAAGAAAACTTCGCTATAGATTGGGAAGGAGACTCAGCATGTCCCCCACATTGAGGCCATGCTGCGTGCAGTGCCCAGCCCGGAAAGGTGCCGTTTACTAGTCTAGGGGTAAAGAGTGCCTTTGTGGGTAGAGTGCTGTGCAAGTGGGTTATCGGATGCGGTGGCCGTTGGCTAAGCGATGGGCGTGGGTCTACAGGTGATCTTCCTCCCAGAAGTCCGGAAGGCTGTGGAAGCCACGTAGACCTCAACCGCATCTTGCTGATGATTTACCTGTTCCACCCCGAGAAACTTGAACATGTGTAAAGTAAGTAAGGTAAAGATAATTGCTAATGGAGTAGCAGAGAACAGAAGCCCAGATCATGCATCCTGGTCCCCATTGTTCTCCAGATATGCATAGAGCCGTTGAGGTGATCCCCAAGGGGAAGAGATGCAAGTTGGAGGCCAGTGGGTCTAGATATTTTGTAGCGTTAGAGATCAATCGAGATTAGAGCCATCAGGATGTGATGGTTAGACGTAAGAAAGGTACATGTGTGAGTGAGAAGGAGTTGGGCGTGTCCTCCACTTAGAAGCCGTGCTGTGTGCGGTGCCCTGTTCACCCAGGTGCTGTTGACATATACTACTCGGAAACGGTGCCCGTGTGGATAGAGTAAGAGTCACAAGAACATCGTTGGTGGTGGCCTCTGGAACAGTGATGGGGGTGGATTTGCGGGCATCCTTGAGTTGGGTGCCTTGATACCCTAATGACCCTGGGAGCCCTCTGTGTTTCTGGCATCCTCAGGATGAGTTAGGTGGTCCTTTCCTCACAAAGTGAACACAAAGAGGTTGCAGGAAGGAAAATCATTCCTATGAAAAGAAGAGAGAAGTATAATATGCGTTTTTCTCGTGGAGTCCTGACACTTCTCTATTAGGCATAGAGCCGGGGTGGAGGTGGGTGCAGATATCCAGTGAGGGAAGGATGCAGGTTGGAAGGCAGCGGTTCGATATCCTCTAGGGGTCTGGATATATCGTGGGTGCAGGCGTCAAAATGTGATGGGGGTACAGATCAAAGCTCCTCGTAAACGTGGGAATGGGACCGGGGAGATCCTCCACAGAGAGCCCTGATGTGTGTGGTGCCCTACTTGTACAGGTGCTGATTACATGTATTTTGGGGAATGAGTTCCTGTCCAGGTAGAGTAACGCTCAAGAAGAACAACTTTGAGGCTGGCCTTCGGACGCGTGGCAGTGGTGGAGATGCAGGTGACCTTGAGCTGATTGCCATGAAGTCATGACGACTCTGGCAGCCACCTCATCACGGGAAATCACGGCACGATTTCATTAGTCTTTTGCTAGCAATGTGTACACCCCCAGCTGAGAGAAGCTAACGGGCCTTTCCAGTAGAACAAGCCAGAACTCGAATGCTCTTGTCCTCTGATGCTCCTCCTCCTCCTCCTGGCATAAGTTAGAGCAGAAGAGAGGGCCCCATTGAGTGATGGGTGCAAGTTGCAGGGGGGTGAATCAAAGTGTCTCGATTTAGGAAAAATTGTTGAATTCATTCAGTATGATGTGGTGGGTAGAGTGGTGCCAGGTACGTTTGGAAGTGCCAGAAGTCCTGGGGCATTCTTGCAACGCGAAGCCACACTGTTTGCGGGGCTGTGCTCAGACACGTGCTGGTCTCTCAGACTTGGTGTAAACAGTGTCTGCGTGGCTAGGGGGAGGCTCAAAAGGAACATCAGTTGTGGTGGCCTTTGGACCCGTTCTAGCGGTGGAGCTGCATGTGTCGTTGAGATGCTTGCCATGGCGAGAAGAGGGAATGGAGAGCGACCAGGATCCCTGCCCTTTTGAGGATGACGCCGGTGCTCGAATAATCCAAACAGTGTGGGCACCCACAGTTTAGGAAAGGGAAACACAGTTCCTATCAGGAAAAGCTATAAAGGGAGGAAGATTTTCTCATGGTATCCTCATCCTTGTGGCAGTACACATAGAACCGTTGATGACATCCTCATAGAGGTGGGATGCAAGTCTGAGGGCAGTGGGTAAACACTGTCTAAGGCTATGGATAAATCTTGGGTAGAGTCTCCAGGTGTGGTCGGCATAGAGAAGCCAACTTCTCTACAGATGGGAAAGGAGACTCAGCAGGTCCCCCACCTTGAGGCCGTGCTGTGTGCAGTGCCCTGCCCGGAAAGGTGCCGTTGCCGAGACTAGGGGTAAACAGTGCCTTTCCGGGTCGAGTATTGTGCAAGTGGAGTATCGGTTGTGGTGCCTGTGGACGGGCGATGGGCATGGGGCTCCAGGTGGTCATACTTCCCGAAGTCAGGAAGGCTCTGGAAGCCACATAGATCTCAACCGCATCTTGATGATGATTTACCTGTTCCACCCCGAAAAACGTGAACATGTATAAAGTGAATAAGGTCAAGATAATTGCTCATAGAGTAGCAGAGAACAGAAAGCAAGATCATTTTTCCTGTGTTCACATAGTTCTCCAGATATGCATAGAGCAGCTGAGGGGATCCCCACGGGCGAGAGATGCAAGATGGCGGACAGTGGGTCGAGATATTTTGAAGGGGTAAGGATCAAGCCTGGGTACAGTCATCAGGATGTGATGGACAGAAGTAAGAAAGGTACATGTGTGAGTGAGAGGGAGGTAGGCGTGTCCTCCACCTCGAAGCTGTGCTGTGTGCGGTGCCCTGCCCGGACAGGTACTGTTCACGTATAGTAGTAGTGAACCGAGCCGTCTAGGTAGAGTAAGGCTCATAAGAACATCGTTGGTGGTGACCTCTAGACCAGTTATGTGGGTGGAGTTACAGGTGTCCTTGAGTTGGCTGCCTTGATATCCTAATGACTGTGGTAGCCATGTGTTGGGCTGGCATCCTCAGGATGAATTAAGTGGTCCTTTCCTCCCAAGGTGAACACAAACAGTTTGCAGGAAGCAAGATCATTCCTATGAGAAGAAGCGAGAAGTACAATATGCGTTATTCTCGCGTGGTTCTGATACTTCTCAAGTAGGCATAGAGTGGGGTGGAGGTAGGTGTGGGTGTCCACTGAGGGAGGGTTGCAGGTTGGAAGGCAGTGGTTTGCTATCTTCTAGGGGTCTGGATATATCGTGGGTGCAGCCGTTAGGATTTGATGGGGAGACAGATCAAAGCTACTCGCGAGAGTGGGAAGGGGACCGGGGAGATCCTTCACTGAGAGCCCTGATGTGTGTGGTGCCCTGCCCGGACAGGTGCTGATTACTTGTATTTTGAGTAATTAGTCCCTGGCCAGGTAGAGTAACGCTCCACAAGAAGAAGTTTTAGGCTGGCCTTCGGATGGGTGGTAGTGGTGGAGCTGCAGTTGACTTGAGCTGGCTGCCGTGAATTCATGAGGACTCTGGCAGCCCCGTGACCTCGGGAAAACTCATGGCGATTTCATTAGTCTGTTCCTAGCAGTGTGAATACCCACAGGTGAGCGAAGCTAACTGGAGTTTTCCAATAGAACAAGAGGGAACCCGAAGGATCTTGTCCTCTGATGCTCTTCATCTTCTTCCGAGGAAAACTTGGAGCCAAAGAGCAGATCCTCAGTGAGCGATGGATGCAAGTTGCAGGGCGGAAAATCAATGTGTCTCGATGCACGGAAAATTCTTCAATGTATTCAGTATGATGTGATGGGAACGAGGTGAACGCTCTATTTGGAAGTGCCAGAAGTACTGGGTAAGTCTTCCAATGCGAAGGCACGCTGTATGCGGGGCCGTGCCCAGACGGGTGATGATCTGTCAGACTTGGGCTTAACGCTGTCTGCCTGGGCAGAGCGTGGCTCCCAAGGAATATCACTTGTGGTGGCCTTTGGACCCGTTGTAGTGTTAGAGCTGCACATGTCTTTGAGTTGCTTGCCATGGCGAGAAGAGGGCCAGGGGTGCGACCAGGATCCCTGGCATTTTGAGGGTGAATCCGGTGCTCGAATATTCCTAGTAGTGTGGGCAGCCACAGTTTAGCAAAGGGAAACACAGTTCCTATCAGGAAAAGAGATAATCGGAGGAAGGTTTTCCCATGGTATCCTCGTCTTTCTGCCAGTACTCATAAAACCGGCGATGAGATTCTCAGTGAGGTGGAATGCAAGTCTGAGGGCAGTGGGTCAGCACTGTCTACATCTATGGATACCTCTTGGGTACAGTCCTCAAGGTGTGGTCGGCATAGAGAAGAAAACTTCGCTATAGATTGGGAAGGAGACTCAGCATGTCCCCCACATTGAGGCCATGCTGCGTGCAGTGCCCAGCCCGGAAAGGTGCCGTTTACTAGCCTAGGGGTAAAGAGTGCCTTTGTGGGTAGAGTGCTGTGCAAGTGGGTTATCGGATGCGGTGGCCGTTGGCTAAGCGATGGGCGTGGGTCTACAGGTGATCTTCCTCCCAGAAGTCCGGAAGGCTGTGGAAGCCACGTAGACCTCAACCGCATCTTGCTGATGATTTACCTGTTCCACCCCGAGAAACTTGAACATGTGTAAAGTAAGTAAGGTAAAGATAATTGCTAATGGAGTAGCAGAGAACAGAAGCCCAGATCATGCATCCTGGTCCCCATTGTTCTCCAGATATGCATAGAGCCGTTGAGGTGATCCCCAAGGGGAAGAGATGCAAGTTGGAGGCCAGTGGGTCTAGATATTTTGTAGCGTTAGAGATCAATCGAGATTAGAGCCATCAGGATGTGATGGTTAGACGTAAGAAAGGTACATGTGTGAGTGAGAAGGAGTTGGGCGTGTCCTCCACTTAGAAGCCGTGCTGTGTGCGGTGCCCTGTTCACCCAGGTGCTGTTGACATATACTACTCGTAAACGGTGCCCGTGTGGATAGAGTAAGAGTCACAAGAACATCGTTGGTGGTGGCCTCTGGAACAGTGATGGGGGTGGATTTGCGGGCATCCTTGAGTTGGGTGCCTTGATACCCTAATGACCCTGGGAGCCCTCTGTGTTTCTGGCATCCTCAGGATGAGTTAGGTGGTCCTTTCCTCACAAAGTGAACACAAAGAGGTTGCAGGAAGGAAAATCATTCCTATGAAAAGAAGAGAGAAGTATAATATGCGTTTTTCTCGTGGAGTCCTGACACTTCTCTATTAGGCATAGAGCCGGGGTGGAGGTGGGTGCAGATATCCAGTGAGGGAAGGATGCAGGTTGGAAGGCAGCGGTTCGATATCCTCTAGGGGTCTGGATATATCGTGGGTGCAGGCGTCAAAATGTGATGGGGGTACAGATCAAAGCTCCTCGTGAACGTGGGAATGGGACCGGGGAGATCCTCCACAGAGAGCCCTGATGTGTGTGGTGCCCTACTTGTACAGGTGCTGATTACATGTATTTTGGGGAATGAGTTCCTGTCCAGGTAGAGTAACGCTCAAGAAGAACAACTTTGAGGCTGGCCTTCGGACGCGTGGTAGTGGTGGAGATGCAGGTGACCTTGAGCTGCTTGCCATGAAGTCATGACGACTCTGGCAGCCAGCCACCTCATCACGGGAAATCTCGGCACGATTTCATTAGTCTTTTGCTAGCAATGTGTACACCGCCAGCTGAGAGAAGCTAACGGGCCTTTCCAGTAGAACAAGCCAGAACTCGAATGCTCTTGTCCTCTGATGCTCCTCCTCCTCCTCCTGGCATAAGTTAGAGCAGAAGAGAGGGCCCCATTGAGTGATGGGTGCAAGTTGCAGGGGGGTGAATCAAAGTGTCTCGATTTAGGAAAAATTGTTGAATTCATTCAGTATGATGTGGTGGGTAGAGTGGTGCCAGGTACGTTTGGAAGTGCCAGAAGTCCTGGGGCATTCTTGCAACGCGAAGCCACACTGTTTGCGGGGCTGTGCTCAGACACGTGCTGGTCTCTCAGACTTGGTGTAAACAGTGTCTGCGTGGCTAGGGGGAGGCTGAAAAGGAACATCAGTTGTGGTGGCCTTTGGACCCGTTCTAGCGGTGGAGCTGCATGTGTCGTTGAGATGCTTGCCATGGCGAGAAGAGGGAATGGAGAGCGACCAGGATCCCTGCCCTTTTGAGGATGACGCCGGTGCTCGAATAATCCAAACAGTGTGGGCACCCACAGTTTAGGAAAGGGAAACACAGTTCCTATCAGGAAAAGCTATAAAGGGAGGAAGATTTTCTCATGGTATCCTCATCCTTGTGGCAGTACACATAGAACCGTTGATGACATCCTCATAGAGGTGGGATGCAAGTCTGAGGGCAGTGGGTAAACACTGTCTAAGGCTATGGATAAATCTTGGGTAGAGTCTCCAGGTGTGGTCGGCATAGAGAAGCCAACTTCTCTACAGATGGGAAAGGAGACTCAGCAGGTCCCCCACCTTGAGGCCGTGCTGTGTGCAGTGCCCTGCCCGGAAAGGTGCCGTTGCCGAGACTAGGGGTAAACAGTGCCTTTCCGGGTCGAGTATTGTGCAAGTGGAGTATCGGTTGTGGTGCCTGTGGACGGGCGATGGGCATGGGGCTCCAGGTGGTCATACTTCCCGAAGTCAGGAAGGCTCTGGAAGCCACATAGATCTCAACCGCATCTTGATGATGATTTACCTGTTCCACCCCGAAAAACGTGAACATGTATAAAGTGAATAAGGTCAAGATAATTGCTCATAGAGTAGCAGAGAACAGAAAGCAAGATCATTTTTCCTGTGTTCACATAGTTCTCCAGATATGCATAGAGCAGCTGAGGGGATCCCCACGGGCGAGAGATGCAAGATGGCGGACAGTGGGTCGAGATATTTTGAAGGGGTAAGGATCAAGCCTGGGTACAGTCATCAGGATGTGATGGACAGAAGTAAGAAAGGTACATGTGTGAGTGAGAGGGAGGTAGGCGTGTCCTCCACCTCGAAGCTGTGCTGTGTGCGGTGCCCTGCCCGGACAGGTACTGTTCACGTATAGTAGTAGTGAACCGAGCCGTCTAGGTAGAGTAAGGCTCATAAGAACATCGTTGGTGGTGACCTCTAGACCAGTTATGTGGGTGGAGTTACAGGTGTCCTTGAGTTGGCTGCCTTGATATCCTAATGACTGTGGTAGCCATGTGTTGGGCTGGCATCCTCAGGATGAATTAAGTGGTCCTTTCCTCCCAAGGTGAACACAAACAGTTTGCAGGAAGCAAGATCATTCCTATGAGAAGAAGCGAGAAGTACAATATGCGTTATTCTCGCGTGGTTCTGATACTTCTCAAGTAGGCATAGAGTGGGGTGGAGGTAGGTGTGGGTGTCCACTGAGGGAGGGTTGCAGGTTGGAAGGCAGTGGTTTGCTATCTTCTAGGGGTCTGGATATATCGTGGGTGCAGCCGTTAGGATTTGATGGGGAGACAGATCAAAGCTACTCGCGAGAGTGGGAAGAGGACCGGGGAGATCCTTCACTGAGAGCCCTGATGTGTGTGGTGCCCTGCCCGGACAGGTGCTGATTACTTGTATTTTGAGTAATTAGTCCCTGGCCAGGTAGAGTAACGCTCCACAAGAAGAAGTTTTAGGCTGGCCTTCGGATGGGTGGTAGTGGTGGAGCTGCAGTTGACTTGAGCTGGCTGCCGTGAATTCATGAGGACTCTGGCAGCCCCGTGACCTCGGGAAAACTCATGGCGATTTCATTAGTCTGTTCCTAGCAGTGTGAATACCCACAGGTGAGCGAAGCTAACTGGACTTTTCCAATAGAACAAGAGGGAACCCGAAGGATCTTGTCCTCTGATGCTCTTCATCTTCTTCCGAGGAAAACTTGGAGCCAAAGAGCAGATCCTCAGTGAGCGATGGATGCAAGTTGCAGGGCGGAAAATCAATGTGTCTCGATGCACGGAGAATTCTTCAATGTATTCAGTATGATGTGATGGGAACGAGGTGAACGCTCTATTTGGAAGTGCCAGAAGTACTGGGTAAGTCTTGCAATGCGAAGGCACGCTGTATGCGGGGCCGTGCCCAGACGGGTGATGATCTGTCAGACTTGGGCTTAACGCTGTCTGCCTGGGCAGAGCGTGGCTCCCAAGGAATATCACTTGTGGTGGCCTTTGGACCCGTTGTAGTGTTAGAGCTGCACATGTCTTTGAGTTGCTTGCCATGGCGAGAAGAGGGCCAGGGGTGCGACCAGGATCCCTGGCATTTTGAGGGTGAATCCGGTGCTCGAATATTCCTAGTAGTGTGGGCAGCCACAGTTTAGCAAAGGGAAACACAGTTCCTATCAGGAAAAGAGATAATCGGAGGAAGATTTTCCCATGGTATCCTCGTCTTTCTGCCAGTACTCATAAAACCGGCGATGAGATTCTCAGTGAGGTGGAATGCAAGTCTGAGGGCAGTGGGTCAGCACTGTCTACATCTATGGATACCTCTTGGGTACAGTCCTCAAGGTGTGGTCGGCATAGAGAAGAAAACTTCGCTATAGATTGGGAAGGAGACTCAGCATGTCCCCCACATTGAGGCCATGCTGCGTGCAGTGCCCAGCCCGGAAAGGTGCCGTTTACTAGCCTAGGGGTAAAGAGTGCCTTTGTGGGTAGAGTGCTGTGCAAGTGGGTTATCGGATGCGGTGGCCGTTGGCTAAGCGATGGGCGTGGGTCTACAGGTGATCTTCCTCCCAGAAGTCCGGAAGGCTGTGGAAGCCACGTAGACCTCAACCGCATCTTGCTGATGATTTACCTGTTCCACCCCGAGAAACTTGAACATGTGTAAAGTAAGTAAGGTAAAGATAATTGCTAATGGAGTAGCAGAGAACAGAAGCCCAGATCATGCATCCTGGTCCCCATTGTTCTCCAGATATGCATAGAGCCGTTGAGGTGATCCCCAAGGGGAAGAGAGGCAAGTTGGAGGCCAGTGGGTCTAGATATTTTGTAGCGTTAGAGATCAATCGAGATTAGAGCCATCAGGATGTGATGGTTAGACGTAAGAAAGGTACATGTGTGAGTGAGAAGGAGTTGGGCGTGTCCTCCACTTAGAAGCCGTGCTGTGTGCGGTGCCCTGTTCACCCAGGTGCTGTTGACATATACTACTCGGAAACGGTGCCCGTGTGGATAGAGTAAGAGTCACAAGAACATCGTTGGTGGTGGCCTCTGGAACAGTGATGGGGGTGGATTTGCGGGCATCCTTGAGTTGGGTGCCTTGATACCCTAATGACCCTGGGAGCCCTCTGTGTTTCTGGCATCCTCAGGATGAGTTAGGTGGTCCTTTCCTCACAAAGTGAACACAAAGAGGTTGCAGGAAGGAAAATCATTCCTATGAAAAGAAGAGAGAAGTATAATATGCGTTTTTCTCGTGGAGTCCTGACACTTCTCTATTAGGCATAGAGCCGGGGTGGAGGTGGGTGCAGATATCCAGTGAGGGAAGGATGCAGGTTGGAAGGCAGCGGTTCGATATCCTCTAGGGGTCTGGATATATCGTGGGTGCAGGCGTCAAAATGTGATGGGGGTACAGATCAAAGCTCCTCGTGAACGTGGGAATGGGACCGGGGAGATCCTCCACAGAGAGCCCTGATGTGTGTGGTGCCCTACTTGTACAGGTGCTGATTACATGTATTTTGGGGAATGAGTTCCTGTCCAGGTAGAGTAACGCTCAAGAAGAACAACTTTGAGGCTGGCCTTCGGACGCGTGGTAGTGGTGGAGATGCAGGTGACCTTGAGCTGCTTGCCATGAAGTCATGACGACTCTGGCAGCCAGCCACCTCATCACGGGAAATCTCGGCACGATTTCATTAGTCTTTTGCTAGCAATGTGTACACCGCCAGCTGAGAGAAGCTAACGGGCCTTTCCAGTAGAACAAGCCAGAACTCGAATGCTCTTGTCCTCTGATGCTCCTCCTCCTCCTCCTGGCATAAGTTAGAGCAGAAGAGAGGGCCCCATTGAGTGATGGGTGCAAGTTGCAGGGGGGTGAATCAAAGTGTCTCGATTTAGGAAAAATTGTTGAATTCATTCAGTATGATGTGGTGGGTAGAGTGGTGCCAGGTACGTTTGGAAGTGCCAGAAGTCCTGGGGCATTCTTGCAACGCGAAGCCACACTGTTTGCGGGGCTGTACTCAGACACGTGCTGGTCTCTCAGACTTGGTGTAAACAGTGTCTGCGTGGCTAGGGGGAGGCTGAAAAGGAACATCAGTTGTGGTGGCCTTTGGACCCGTTCTAGCGGTGGAGCTGCATGTGTCGTTGAGATGCTTGCCATGGCGAGAAGAGGGAATGGAGAGCGACCAGGATCCCTGCCCTTTTGAGGATGACGCCGGTGCTCGAATAATCCAAACAGTGTGGGCACCCACAGTTAAGGAAAGGGAAACACAGTTCCTATCAGGAAAAGCTATAAAGGGAGGAAGATTTTCTTATGGTATCCTCATCCTTGTGGCAGTACACATAGAACCGTTGATGACATCCTCATAGAGGTGGGATGCAAGTCTGAGGGCAGTGGGTAAACACTGTCTAAGGCTATGGATAAATCTTGGGTAGAGTCTCCAGGTGTGGTCGGCATAGAGAAGCCAACTTCTCTACAGATGGGAAAGGAGACTCAGCAGGTCCCCCACCTTGAGGCCGTGCTGTGTGCAGTGCCCTGCCCGGAAAGGTGCCGTTGCCGAGACTAGGGGTAAACAGTGCCTTTCCGGGTCGAGTATTGTGCAAGTGGAGTATCGGTTGTGGTGCCTGTGGACGGGCGATGGGCATGGGGCTCCAGGTGGTCATACTTCCCGAAGTCAGGAAGGCTCTGGAAGCCACATAGATCTCAACCGCATCTTGATGATGATTTACCTGTTCCACCCCGAAAAACGTGAACATGTATAAAGTGAATAAGGTCAAGATAATTGCTCATAGAGTAGCAGAGAACAGAAAGCAAGATCATTTTTCCTGTGTTCACATAGTTCTCCAGATATGCATAGAGCAGCTGAGGGGATCCCCACGGGCGAGAGATGCAAGATGGCGGACAGTGGGTCGAGATATTTTGAAGGGGTAAGGATCAAGCCTGGGTACAGTCATCAGGATGTGATGGACAGAAGTAAGAAAGGTACATGTGTGAGTGAGAGGGAGGTAGGCGTGTCCTCCACCTCGAAGCTGTGCTGTGTGCGGTGCCCTGCCCGGACAGGTACTGTTCACGTATAGTAGTAGTGAACCGAGCCGTCTAGGTAGAGTAAGGCTCATAAGAACATCGTTGGTGGTGACCTCTAGACCAGTTATGTGGGTGGAGTTACAGGTGTCCTTGAGTTGGCTGCCTTGATATCCTAATGACTGTGGTAGCCATGTGTTGGGCTGGCATCCTCAGGATGAATTAAGTGGTCCTTTCCTCCCAAGGTGAACACAAACAGTTTGCAGGAAGCAAGATCATTCCTATGAGAAGAAGCGAGAAGTACAATATGCGTTATTCTCGCGTGGTTCTGATACTTCTCAAGTAGGCATAGAGTGGGGTGGAGGTAGGTGTGGGTGTCCACTGAGGGAGGGTTGCAGGTTGGAAGGCAGTGGTTTGCTATCTTCTAGGGGTCTGGATATATCGTGGGTGCAGCCGTTAGGATTTGATGGGGAGACAGATCAAAGCTACTCGCGAGAGTGGGAAGAGGACCGGGGAGATCCTTCACTGAGAGCCCTGATGTGTGTGGTGCCCTGCCCGGACAGGTGCTGATTACTTGTATTTTGAGTAATTAGTCCCTGGCCAGGTAGAGTAACGCTCCACAAGAAGAAGTTTTAGGCTGGCCTTCGGATGGGTGGTAGTGGTGGAGCTGCAGTTGACTTGAGCTGGCTGCCGTGAATTCATGAGGACTCTGGCAGCCCCGTGACCTCGGGAAAACTCATGGCGATTTCATTAGTCTGTTCCTAGCAGTGTGAATACCCACAGGTGAGCGAAGCTAACTGGACTTTTCCAATAGAACAAGAGGGAACCCGAAGGATCTTGTCCTCTGATGCTCTTCATCTTCTTCCGAGGAAAACTTGGAGCCAAAGAGCAGATCCTCAGTGAGCGATGGATGCAAGTTGCAGGGCGGAAAATCAATGTGTCTCGATGCACGGAGAATTCTTCAATGTATTCAGTATGATGTGATGGGAACGAGGTGAACGCTCTATTTGGAAGTGCCAGAAGTACTGGGTAAGTCTTCCAATGCGAAGGCACGCTGTATGCGGGGCCGTGCCCAGACGGGTGATGATCTGTCAGACTTGGGCTTAACGCTGTCTGCCTGGGCAGAGCGTGGCTCCCAAGGAATATCACTTGTGGTGGCCTTTGGACCCGTTGTAGTGTTAGAGCTGCACATGTCTTTGAGTTGCTTGCCATGGCGAGAAGAGGGCCAGGGGTGCGACCAGGATCCCTGGCATTTTGAGGGTGAATCCGGTGCTCGAATATTCCTAGTAGTGTGGGCAGCCACAGTTTAGCAAAGGGAAACACAGTTCCTATCAGGAAAAGAGATAATCGGAGGAAGATTTTCCCATGGTATCCTCGTCTTTCTGCCAGTACTCATAAAACCGGCGATGAGATTCTCAGTGAGGTGGAATGCAAGTCTGAGGGCAGTGGGTCAGCACTGTCTACATCTATGGATACCTCTTGGGTACAGTCCTCAAGGTGTGGTCGGCATAGAGAAGAAAACTTCGCTATAGATTGGGAAGGAGACTCAGCATGTCCCCCACATTGAGGCCATGCTGCGTGCAGTGCCCAGCCCGGAAAGGTGCCGTTTACTAGCCTAGGGGTAAAGAGTGCCTTTGTGGGTAGAGTGCTGTGCAAGTGGGTTATCGGATGCGGTGGCCGTTGGCTAAGCGATGGGCGTGGGTCTACAGGTGATCTTCCTCCCAGAAGTCCGGAAGGCTGTGGAAGCCACGTAGACCTCAACCGCATCTTGCTGATGATTTACCTGTTCCACCCCGAGAAACTTGAACATGTGTAAAGTAAGTAAGGTAAAGATAATTGCTAATGGAGTAGCAGAGAACAGAAGCCCAGATCATGCATCCTGGTCCCCATTGTTCTCCAGATATGCATAGAGCCGTTGAGGTGATCCCCAAGGGGAAGAGATGCAAGTTGGAGGCCAGTGGGTCTAGATATTTTGTAGCGTTAGAGATCAATCGAGATTAGAGCCATCAGGATGTGATGGTTAGACGTAAGAAAGGTACATGTGTGAGTGAGAAGGAGTTGGGCGTGTCCTCCACTTAGAAGCCGTGCTGTGTGCGGTGCCCTGTTCACCCAGGTGCTGTTGACATATACTACTCGGAAACGGTGCCCGTGTGGATAGAGTAAGAGTCACAAGAACATCGTTGGTGGTGGCCTCTGGAACAGTGATGGGGGTGGATTTGCGGGCATCCTTGAGTTGGGTGCCTTGATACCCTAATGACCCTGGGAGCCCTCTGTGTTTCTGGCATCCTCAGGATGAGTTAGGTGGTCCTTTCCTCACAAAGTGAACACAAAGAGGTTGCAGGAAGGAAAATCATTCCTATGAAAAGAAGAGAGAAGTATAATATGCGTTTTTCTCGTGGAGTCCTGACACTTCTCTATTAGGCATAGAGCCGGGGTGGAGGTGGGTGCAGATATCCAGTGAGGGAAGGATGCAGGTTGGAAGGCAGCGGTTCGATATCCTCTAGGGGTCTGGATATATCGTGGGTGCAGGCGTCAAAATGTGATGGGGGTACAGATCAAAGCTCCTCGTGAACGTGGGAATGGGACCGGGGAGATCCTCCACAGAGAGCCCTGATGTGTGTGGTGCCCTACTTGTACAGGTGCTGATTACATGTATTTTGGGGAATGAGTTCCTGTCCAGGTAGAGTAACGCTCAAGAAGAACAACTTTGAGGCTGGCCTTCGGACGCGTGGTAGTGGTGGAGATGCAGGTGACCTTGAGCTGCTTGCCATGAAGTCATGACGACTCTGGCAGCCAGCCACCTCATCACGGGAAATCTCGGCACGATTTCATTAGTCTTTTGCTAGCAATGTGTACACCGCCAGCTGAGAGAAGCTAACGGGCCTTTCCAGTAGAACAAGCCAGAACTCGAATGCTCTTGTCCTCTGATGCTCCTCCTCCTCCTCCTGGCATAAGTTAGAGCAGAAGAGAGGGCCCCATTGAGTGATGGGTGCAAGTTGCAGGGGGGTGAATCAAAGTGTCTCGATTTAGGAAAAATTGTTGAATTCATTCAGTATGATGTGGTGGGTAGAGTGGTGCCAGGTACGTTTGGAAGTGCCAGAAGTCCTGGGGCATTCTTGCAACGCGAAGCCACACTGTTTGCGGGGCTGTGCTCAGACACGTGCTGGTCTCTCAGACTTGGTGTAAACAGTGTCTGCGTGGCTAGGGGGAGGCTGAAAAGGAACATCAGTTGTGGTGGCCTTTGGACCCGTTCTAGCGGTGGAGCTGCATGTGTCGTTGAGATGCTTGCCATGGCGAGAAGAGGGAATGGAGAGCGACCAGGATCCCTGCCCTTTTGAGGATGACGCCGGTGCTCGAATAATCCAAACAGTGTGGGCACCCACAGTTTAGGAAAGGGAAACACAGTTCCTATCAGGAAAAGCTATAAAGGGAGGAAGATTTTCTCATGGTATCCTCATCCTTGTGGCAGTACACATAGAACCGTTGATGACATCCTCATAGAGGTGGGATGCAAGTCTGAGGGCAGTGGGTAAACACTGTCTAAGGCTATGGATAAATCTTGGGTAGAGTCTCCAGGTGTGGTCGGCATAGAGAAGCCAACTTCTCTACAGATGGGAAAGGAGACTCAGCAGGTCCCCCACCTTGAGGCCGTGCTGTGTGCAGTGCCCTGCCCGGAAAGGTGCCGTTGCCGAGACTAGGGGTAAACAGTGCCTTTCCGGGTCGAGTATTGTGCAAGTGGAGTATCGGTTGTGGTGCCTGTGGACGGGCGATGGGCATGGGGCTCCAGGTGGTCATACTTCCCGAAGTCAGGAAGGCTCTGGAAGCCACATAGATCTCAACCGCATCTTGATGATGATTTACCTGTTCCACCCCGAAAAACGTGAACATGTATAAAGTGAATAAGGTCAAGATAATTGCTCATAGAGTAGCAGAGAACAGAAAGCAAGATCATTTTTCCTGTGTTCACATAGTTCTCCAGATATGCATAGAGCAGCTGAGGGGATCCCCACGGGCGAGAGATGCAAGATGGCGGACAGTGGGTCGAGATATTTTGAAGGGGTAAGGATCAAGCCTGGGTACAGTCATCAGGATGTGATGGACAGAAGTAAGAAAGGTACATGTGTGAGTGAGAGGGAGGTAGGCGTGTCCTCCACCTCGAAGCTGTGCTGTGTGCGGTGCCCTGCCCGGACAGGTACTGTTCACGTATAGTAGTAGTGAACCGAGCCGTCTAGGTAGAGTAAGGCTCATAAGAACATCGTTGGTGGTGACCTCTAGACCAGTTATGTGGGTGGAGTTACAGGTGTCCTTGAGTTGGCTGCCTTGATATCCTAATGACTGTGGTAGCCATGTGTTGGGCTGGCATCCTCAGGATGAATTAAGTGGTCCTTTCCTCCCAAGGTGAACACAAACAGTTTGCAGGAAGCAAGATCATTCCTATGAGAAGAAGCGAGAAGTACAATATGCGTTATTCTCGCGTGGTTCTGATACTTCTCAAGTAGGCATAGAGTGGGGTGGAGGTAGGTGTGGGTGTCCACTGAGGGAGGGTTGCAGGTTGGAAGGCAGTGGTTTGCTATCTTCTAGGGGTCTGGATATATCGTGGGTGCAGCCGTTAGGATTTGATGGGGAGACAGATCAAAGCTACTCGCGAGAGTGGGAAGAGGACCGGGGATATCCTTCACTGAGAGCCCTGATGTGTGTGGTGCCCTGCCCGGACAGGTGCTGATTACTTGTATTTTGAGTAATTAGTCCCTGGCCAGGTAGAGTAACGCTCCACAAGAAGAAGTTTTAGGCTGGCCTTCGGATGGGTGGTAGTGGTGGAGCTGCAGTTGACTTGAGCTGGCTGCCGTGAATTCATGAGGACTCTGGCAGCCCCGTGACCTCGGGAAAACTCATGGCGATTTCATTAGTCTGTTCCTAGCAGTGTGAATACCCACAGGTGAGCGAAGCTAACTGGACTTTTCCAATAGAACAAGAGGGAACCCGAAGGATCTTGTCCTCTGATGCTCTTCATCTTCTTCCGAGGAAAACTTGGAGCCAAAGAGCAGATCCTCAGTGAGCGATGGATGCAAGTTGCAGGGCGGAAAATCAATGTGTCTTGATGCACGGAGAATTCTTCAATGTATTCAGTATGATGTGATGGGAACGAGGTGAACGCTCTATTTGGAAGTGCCAGAAGTACTGGGTAAGTCTTCCAATGCGAAGGCACGCTGTATGCGGGGCCGTGCCCAGACGGGTGATGATCTGTCAGACTTGGGCTTAACGCTGTCTGCCTGGGCAGAGCGTGGCTCCCAAGGAATATCACTTGTGGTGGCCTTTGGACCCGTTGTAGTGTTAGAGCTGCACATGTCTTTGAGTTGCTTGCCATGGCGAGAAGAGGGCCAGGGGTGCGACCAGGATCCCTGGCATTTTGAGGGTGAATCCGGTGCTCGAATATTCCTAGTAGTGTGGGCAGCCACAGTTTAGCAAAGGGAAACACAGTTCCTATCAGGAAAAGAGATAATCGGAGGAAGATTTTCCCATGGTATCCTCGTCTTTCTGCCAGTACTCATAAAACCGGCGATGAGATTCTCAGTGAGGTGGAATGCAAGTCTGAGGGCAGTGGGTCAGCACTGTCTACATCTATGGATACCTCTTGGGTACAGTCCTCAAGGTGTGGTCGGCATAGAGAAGAAAACTTCGCTATAGATTGGGAAGGAGACTCAGCATGTCCCCCACATTGAGGCCATGCTGCGTGCAGTGCCCAGCCCGGAAAGGTGCCGTTTACTAGCCTAGGGGTAAAGAGTGCCTTTGTGGGTAGAGTGCTGTGCAAGTGGGTTATCGGATGCGGTGGCCGTTGGCTAAGCGATGGGCGTGGGTCTACAGGTGATCTTCCTCCCAGAAGTCCGGAAGGCTGTGGAAGCCACGTAGACCTCAACCGCATCTTGCTGATGATTTACCTGTTCCACCCCGAGAAACTTGAACATGTGTAAAGTAAGTAAGGTAAAGATAATTGCTAATGGAGTAGCAGAGAACAGAAGCCCAGATCATGCATCCTGGTCCCCATTGTTCTCCAGATATGCATAGAGCCGTTGAGGTGATCCCCAAGGGGAAGAGATGCAAGTTGGAGGCCAGTGGGTCTAGATATTTTGTAGCGTTAGAGATCAATCGAGATTAGAGCCATCAGGATGTGATGGTTAGACGTAAGAAAGGTACATGTGTGAGTGAGAAGGAGTTGGGCGTGTCCTCCACTTAGAAGCCGTGCTGTGTGCGGTGCCCTGTTCACCCAGGTGCTGTTGACATATACTACTCGTAAACGGTGCCCGTGTGGATAGAGTAAGAGTCACAAGAACATCGTTGGTGGTGGCCTCTGGAACAGTGATGGGGGTGGATTTGCGGGCATCCTTGAGTTGGGTGCCTTGATACCCTAATGACCCTGGGAGCCCTCTGTGTTTCTGGCATCCTCAGGATGAGTTAGGTGGTCCTTTCCTCACAAAGTGAACACAAAGAGGTTGCAGGAAGGAAAATCATTCCTATGAAAAGAAGAGAGAAGTATAATATGCGTTTTTCTCGTGGAGTCCTGACACTTCTCTATTAGGCATAGAGCCGGGGTGGAGGTGGGTGCAGATATCCAGTGAGGGAAGGATGCAGGTTGGAAGGCAGCGGTTCGATATCCTCTAGGGGTCTGGATATATCGTGGGTGCAGGCGTCAAAATGTGATGGGGGTACAGATCAAAGCTCCTCGTAAACGTGGGAATGGGACCGGGGAGATCCTCCACAGAGAGCCCTGATGTGTGTGGTGCCCTACTTGTACAGGTGCTGATTACATGTATTTTGGGGAATGAGTTCCTGTCCAGGTAGAGTAACGCTCAAGAAGAACAACTTTGAGGCTGGCCTTCGGACGCGTGGCAGTGGTGGAGATGCAGGTGACCTTGAGCTGATTGCCATGAAGTCATGACGACTCTGGCAGCCACCTCATCACGGGAAATCACGGCACGATTTCATTAGTCTTTTGCTAGCAATGTGTACACCCCCAGCTGAGAGAAGCTAACGGGCCTTTCCAGTAGAACAAGCCAGAACTCGAATGCTCTTGTCCTCTGATGCTCCTCCTCCTCCTCCTGGCATAAGTTAGAGCAGAAGAGAGGGCCCCATTGAGTGATGGGTGCAAGTTGCAGGGGGGTGAATCAAAGTGTCTCGATTTAGGAAAAATTGTTGAATTCATTCAGTATGATGTGGTGGGTAGAGTGGTGCCAGGTACGTTTGGAAGTGCCAGAAGTCCTGGGGCATTCTTGCAACGCGAAGCCACACTGTTTGCGGGGCTGTGCTCAGACACGTGCTGGTCTCTCAGACTTGGTGTAAACAGTGTCTGCGTGGCTAGGGGGAGGCTCAAAAGGAACATCAGTTGTGGTGGCCTTTGGACCCGTTCTAGCGGTGGAGCTGCATGTGTCGTTGAGATGCTTGCCATGGCGAGAAGAGGGAATGGAGAGCGACCAGGATCCCTGCCCTTTTGAGGATGACGTCGGTGCTCGAATAATCCAAACAGTGTGGGCACCCACAGTTTAGGAAAGGGAAACACAGTTCCTATCAGGAAAAGCTATAAAGGGAGGAAGATTTTCTCATGGTATCCTCATCCTTGTGGCAGTACACATAGAACCGTTGATGACATCCTCATAGAGGTGGGATGCAAGTCTGAGGGCAGTGGGTAAACACTGTCTAAGGCTATGGATAAATCTTGGGTAGAGTCTCCAGGTGTGGTCGGCATAGAGAAGCCAACTTCTCTACAGATGGGAAAGGAGACTCAGCAGGTCCCCCACCTTGAGGCCGTGCTGTGTGCAGTGCCCTGCCCGGAAAGGTGCCGTTGCCGAGACTAGGGGTAAACAGTGCCTTTCCGGGTCGAGTATTGTGCAAGTGGAGTATCGGTTGTGGTGCCTGTGGACGGGCGATGGGCATGGGGCTCCAGGTGGTCATACTTCCCGAAGTCAGGAAGGCTCTGGAAGCCACATAGATCTCAACCGCATCTTGATGATGATTTACCTGTTCCACCCCGAAAAACGTGAACATGTATAAAGTGAATAAGGTCAAGATAATTGCTCATAGAGTAGCAGAGAACAGAAAGCAAGATCATTTTTCCTGTGTTCACATAGTTCTCCAGATATGCATAGAGCAGCTGAGGGGATCCCCACGGGCGAGAGATGCAAGATGGCGGACAGTGGGTCGAGATATTTTGAAGGGGTAAGGATCAAGCCTGGGTACAGTCATCAGGATGTGATGGACAGAAGTAAGAAAGGTACATGTGTGAGTGAGAGGGAGGTAGGCGTGTCCTCCACCTCGAAGCTGTGCTGTGTGCGGTGCCCTGCCCGGACAGGTACTGTTCACGTATAGTAGTAGTGAACCGAGCCGTCTAGGTAGAGTAAGGCTCATAAGAACATCGTTGGTGGTGACCTCTAGACCAGTTATGTGGGTGGAGTTACAGGTGTCCTTGAGTTGGCTGCCTTGATATCCTAATGACTGTGGTAGCCATGTGTTGGGCTGGCATCCTCAGGATGAATTAAGTGGTCCTTTCCTCCCAAGGTGAACACAAACAGTTTGCAGGAAGCAAGATCATTCCTATGAGAAGAAGCGAGAAGTACAATATGCGTTATTCTCGCGTGGTTCTGATACTTCTCAAGTAGGCATAGAGTGGGGTGGAGGTAGGTGTGGGTGTCCACTGAGGGAGGGTTGCAGGTTGGAAGGCAGTGGTTTGCTATCTTCTAGGGGTCTGGATATATCGTGGGTGCAGCCGTTAGGATTTGATGGGGAGACAGATCAAAGCTACTCGCGAGAGTGGGAAGAGGACCGGGGATATCCTTCACTGAGAGCCCTGATGTGTGTGGTGCCCTGCCCGGACAGGTGCTGATTACTTGTATTTTGAGTAATTAGTCCCTGGCCAGGTAGAGTAACGCTCCACAAGAAGAAGTTTTAGGCTGGCCTTCGGATGGGTGGT
The DNA here is from genome assembly GCF_028023285.1 of Balaenoptera ricei. Classification (NCBI taxonomy): domain Eukaryota; kingdom Metazoa; phylum Chordata; class Mammalia; order Artiodactyla; family Balaenopteridae; genus Balaenoptera; species Balaenoptera ricei. The sequence goes on along the minus strand of NC_082660.1, from coordinate 128,913,496 downwards.
AGTGGTGGAGCTGCAGTTGACTTGAGCTGGCTGCCGTGAATTCATGAGGACTCTGGCAGCCCCGTGACCTCGGGAAAACTCATGGCGATTTCATTAGTCTGTTCCTAGCAGTGTGAATACCCACAGGTGAGCGAAGCTAACTGGACTTTTCCAATAGAACAAGAGGGAACCCGAAGGATCTTGTCCTCTGATGCTCTTCATCTTCTTCCGAGGAAAACTTGGAGCCAAAGAGCAGATCCTCAGTGAGCGATGGATGCAAGTTGCAGGGCGGAAAATCAATGTGTCTTGATGCACGGAGAATTCTTCAATGTATTCAGTATGATGTGATGGGAACGAGGTGAACGCTCTATTTGGAAGTGCCAGAAGTACTGGGTAAGTCTTCCAATGCGAAGGCACGCTGTATGCGGGGCCGTGCCCAGACGGGTGATGATCTGTCAGACTTGGGCTTAACGCTGTCTGCCTGGGCAGAGCGTGGCTCCCAAGGAATATCACTTGTGGTGGCCTTTGGACCCGTTGTAGTGTTAGAGCTGCACATGTCTTTGAGTTGCTTGCCATGGCGAGAAGAGGGCCAGGGGTGCGACCAGGATCCCTGGCATTTTGAGGGTGAATCCGGTGCTCGAATATTCCTAGTAGTGTGGGCAGCCACAGTTTAGCAAAGGGAAACACAGTTCCTATCAGGAAAAGAGATAATCGGAGGAAGATTTTCCCATGGTATCCTCGTCTTTCTGCCAGTACTCATAAAACCGGCGATGAGATTCTCAGTGAGGTGGAATGCAAGTCTGAGGGCAGTGGGTCAGCACTGTCTACATCTATGGATACCTCTTGGGTACAGTCCTCAAGGTGTGGTCGGCATAGAGAAGAAAACTTCGCTATAGATTGGGAAGGAGACTCAGCATGTCCCCCACATTGAGGCCATGCTGCGTGCAGTGCCCAGCCCGGAAAGGTGCCGTTTACTAGTCTAGGGGTAAAGAGTGCCTTTGTGGGTAGAGTGCTGTGCAAGTGGGTTATCGGATGCGGTGGCCGTTGGCTAAGCGATGGGCGTGGGTCTACAGGTGATCTTCCTCCCAGAAGTCCGGAAGGCTGTGGAAGCCACGTAGACCTCAACCGCATCTTGCTGATGATTTACCTGTTCCACCCCGAGAAACTTGAACATGTGTAAAGTAAGTAAGGTAAAGATAATTGCTAATGGAGTAGCAGAGAACAGAAGCCCAGATCATGCATCCTGGTCCCCATTGTTCTCCAGATATGCATAGAGCCGTTGAGGTGATCCCCAAGGGGAAGAGATGCAAGTTGGAGGCCAGTGGGTCTAGATATTTTGTAGCGTTAGAGATCAATCGAGATTAGAGCCATCAGGATGTGATGGTTAGACGTAAGAAAGGTACATGTGTGAGTGAGAAGGAGTTGGGCGTGTCCTCCACTTAGAAGCCGTGCTGTGTGCGGTGCCCTGTTCACCCAGGTGCTGTTGACATATACTACTCGGAAACGGTGCCCGTGTGGATAGAGTAAGAGTCACAAGAACATCGTTGGTGGTGGCCTCTGGAACAGTGATGGGGGTGGATTTGCGGGCATCCTTGAGTTGGGTGCCTTGATACCCTAATGACCCTGGGAGCCCTCTGTGTTTCTGGCATCCTCAGGATGAGTTAGGTGGTCCTTTCCTCACAAAGTGAACACAAAGAGGTTGCAGGAAGGAAAATCATTCCTATGAAAAGAAGAGAGAAGTATAATATGCGTTTTTCTCGTGGAGTCCTGACACTTCTCTATTAGGCATAGAGCCGGGGTGGAGGTGGGTGCAGATATCCAGTGAGGGAAGGATGCAGGTTGGAAGGCAGCGGTTCGATATCCTCTAGGGGTCTGGATATATCGTGGGTGCAGGCGTCAAAATGTGATGGGGGTACAGATCAAAGCTCCTCGTAAACGTGGGAATGGGACCGGGGAGATCCTCCACAGAGAGCCCTGATGTGTGTGGTGCCCTACTTGTACAGGTGCTGATTACATGTATTTTGGGGAATGAGTTCCTGTCCAGGTAGAGTAACGCTCAAGAAGAACAACTTTGAGGCTGGCCTTCGGACGCGTGGCAGTGGTGGAGATGCAGGTGACCTTGAGCTGATTGCCATGAAGTCATGACGACTCTGGCAGCCACCTCATCACGGGAAATCACGGCACGATTTCATTAGTCTTTTGCTAGCAATGTGTACACCCCCAGCTGAGAGAAGCTAACGGGCCTTTCCAGTAGAACAAGCCAGAACTCGAATGCTCTTGTCCTCTGATGCTCCTCCTCCTCCTCCTGGCATAAGTTAGAGCAGAAGAGAGGGCCCCATTGAGTGATGGGTGCAAGTTGCAGGGGGGTGAATCAAAGTGTCTCGATTTAGGAAAAATTGTTGAATTCATTCAGTATGATGTGGTGGGTAGAGTGGTGCCAGGTACGTTTGGAAGTGCCAGAAGTCCTGGGGCATTCTTGCAACGCGAAGCCACACTGTTTGCGGGGCTGTGCTCAGACACGTGCTGGTCTCTCAGACTTGGTGTAAACAGTGTCTGCGTGGCTAGGGGGAGGCTCAAAAGGAACATCAGTTGTGGTGGCCTTTGGACCCGTTCTAGCGGTGGAGCTGCATGTGTCGTTGAGATGCTTGCCATGGCGAGAAGAGGGAATGGAGAGCGACCAGGATCCCTGCCCTTTTGAGGATGACGCCGGTGCTCGAATAATCCAAACAGTGTGGGCACCCACAGTTTAGGAAAGGGAAACACAGTTCCTATCAGGAAAAGCTATAAAGGGAGGAAGATTTTCTCATGGTATCCTCATCCTTGTGGCAGTACACATAGAACCGTTGATGACATCCTCATAGAGGTGGGATGCAAGTCTGAGGGCAGTGGGTAAACACTGTCTAAGGCTATGGATAAATCTTGGGTAGAGTCTCCAGGTGTGGTCGGCATAGAGAAGCCAACTTCTCTACAGATGGGAAAGGAGACTCAGCAGGTCCCCCACCTTGAGGCCGTGCTGTGTGCAGTGCCCTGCCCGGAAAGGTGCCGTTGCCGAGACTAGGGGTAAACAGTGCCTTTCCGGGTCGAGTATTGTGCAAGTGGAGTATCGGTTGTGGTGCCTGTGGACGGGCGATGGGCATGGGGCTCCAGGTGGTCATACTTCCCGAAGTCAGGAAGGCTCTGGAAGCCACATAGATCTCAACCGCATCTTGATGATGATTTACCTGTTCCACCCCGAAAAACGTGAACATGTATAAAGTGAATAAGGTCAAGATAATTGCTCATAGAGTAGCAGAGAACAGAAAGCAAGATCATTTTTCCTGTGTTCACATAGTTCTCCAGATATGCATAGAGCAGCTGAGGGGATCCCCACGGGCGAGAGATGCAAGATGGCGGACAGTGGGTCGAGATATTTTGAAGGGGTAAGGATCAAGCCTGGGTACAGTCATCAGGATGTGATGGACAGAAGTAAGAAAGGTACATGTGTGAGTGAGAGGGAGGTAGGCGTGTCCTCCACCTCGAAGCTGTGCTGTGTGCGGTGCCCTGCCCGGACAGGTACTGTTCACGTATAGTAGTAGTGAACCGAGCCGTCTAGGTAGAGTAAGGCTCATAAGAACATCGTTGGTGGTGACCTCTAGACCAGTTATGTGGGTGGAGTTACAGGTGTCCTTGAGTTGGCTGCCTTGATATCCTAATGACTGTGGTAGCCATGTGTTGGGCTGGCATCCTCAGGATGAATTAAGTGGTCCTTTCCTCCCAAGGTGAACACAAACAGTTTGCAGGAAGCAAGATCATTCCTATGAGAAGAAGCGAGAAGTACAATATGCGTTATTCTCGCGTGGTTCTGATACTTCTCAAGTAGGCATAGAGTGGGGTGGAGGTAGGTGTGGGTGTCCACTGAGGGAGGGTTGCAGGTTGGAAGGCAGTGGTTTGCTATCTTCTAGGGGTCTGGATATATCGTGGGTGCAGCCGTTAGGATTTGATGGGGAGACAGATCAAAGCTACTCGCGAGAGTGGGAAGGGGACCGGGGAGATCCTTCACTGAGAGCCCTGATGTGTGTGGTGCCCTGCCCGGACAGGTGCTGATTACTTGTATTTTGAGTAATTAGTCCCTGGCCAGGTAGAGTAACGCTCCACAAGAAGAAGTTTTAGGCTGGCCTTCGGATGGGTGGTAGTGGTGGAGCTGCAGTTGACTTGAGCTGGCTGCCGTGAATTCATGAGGACTCTGGCAGCCCCGTGACCTCGGGAAAACTCATGGCGATTTCATTAGTCTGTTCCTAGCAGTGTGAATACCCACAGGTGAGCGAAGCTAACTGGAGTTTTCCAATAGAACAAGAGGGAACCCGAAGGATCTTGTCCTCTGATGCTCTTCATCTTCTTCCGAGGAAAACTTGGAGCCAAAGAGCAGATCCTCAGTGAGCGATGGATGCAAGTTGCAGGGCGGAAAATCAATGTGTCTCGATGCACGGAAAATTCTTCAATGTATTCAGTATGATGTGATGGGAACGAGGTGAACGCTCTATTTGGAAGTGCCAGAAGTACTGGGTAAGTCTTCCAATGCGAAGGCACGCTGTATGCGGGGCCGTGCCCAGACGGGTGATGATCTGTCAGACTTGGGCTTAACGCTGTCTGCCTGGGCAGAGCGTGGCTCCCAAGGAATATCACTTGTGGTGGCCTTTGGACCCGTTGTAGTGTTAGAGCTGCACATGTCTTTGAGTTGCTTGCCATGGCGAGAAGAGGGCCAGGGGTGCGACCAGGATCCCTGGCATTTTGAGGGTGAATCCGGTGCTCGAATATTCCTAGTAGTGTGGGCAGCCACAGTTTAGCAAAGGGAAACACAGTTCCTATCAGGAAAAGAGATAATCGGAGGAAGGTTTTCCCATGGTATCCTCGTCTTTCTGCCAGTACTCATAAAACCGGCGATGAGATTCTCAGTGAGGTGGAATGCAAGTCTGAGGGCAGTGGGTCAGCACTGTCTACATCTATGGATACCTCTTGGGTACAGTCCTCAAGGTGTGGTCGGCATAGAGAAGAAAACTTCGCTATAGATTGGGAAGGAGACTCAGCATGTCCCCCACATTGAGGCCATGCTGCGTGCAGTGCCCAGCCCGGAAAGGTGCCGTTTACTAGCCTAGGGGTAAAGAGTGCCTTTGTGGGTAGAGTGCTGTGCAAGTGGGTTATCGGATGCGGTGGCCGTTGGCTAAGCGATGGGCGTGGGTCTACAGGTGATCTTCCTCCCAGAAGTCCGGAAGGCTGTGGAAGCCACGTAGACCTCAACCGCATCTTGCTGATGATTTACCTGTTCCACCCCGAGAAACTTGAACATGTGTAAAGTAAGTAAGGTAAAGATAATTGCTAATGGAGTAGCAGAGAACAGAAGCCCAGATCATGCATCCTGGTCCCCATTGTTCTCCAGATATGCATAGAGCCGTTGAGGTGATCCCCAAGGGGAAGAGATGCAAGTTGGAGGCCAGTGGGTCTAGATATTTTGTAGCGTTAGAGATCAATCGAGATTAGAGCCATCAGGATGTGATGGTTAGACGTAAGAAAGGTACATGTGTGAGTGAGAAGGAGTTGGGCGTGTCCTCCACTTAGAAGCCGTGCTGTGTGCGGTGCCCTGTTCACCCAGGTGCTGTTGACATATACTACTCGTAAACGGTGCCCGTGTGGATAGAGTAAGAGTCACAAGAACATCGTTGGTGGTGGCCTCTGGAACAGTGATGGGGGTGGATTTGCGGGCATCCTTGAGTTGGGTGCCTTGATACCCTAATGACCCTGGGAGCCCTCTGTGTTTCTGGCATCCTCAGGATGAGTTAGGTGGTCCTTTCCTCACAAAGTGAACACAAAGAGGTTGCAGGAAGGAAAATCATTCCTATGAAAAGAAGAGAGAAGTATAATATGCGTTTTTCTCGTGGAGTCCTGACACTTCTCTATTAGGCATAGAGCCGGGGTGGAGGTGGGTGCAGATATCCAGTGAGGGAAGGATGCAGGTTGGAAGGCAGCGGTTCGATATCCTCTAGGGGTCTGGATATATCGTGGGTGCAGGCGTCAAAATGTGATGGGGGTACAGATCAAAGCTCCTCGTGAACGTGGGAATGGGACCGGGGAGATCCTCCACAGAGAGCCCTGATGTGTGTGGTGCCCTACTTGTACAGGTGCTGATTACATGTATTTTGGGGAATGAGTTCCTGTCCAGGTAGAGTAACGCTCAAGAAGAACAACTTTGAGGCTGGCCTTCGGACGCGTGGTAGTGGTGGAGATGCAGGTGACCTTGAGCTGCTTGCCATGAAGTCATGACGACTCTGGCAGCCAGCCACCTCATCACGGGAAATCTCGGCACGATTTCATTAGTCTTTTGCTAGCAATGTGTACACCGCCAGCTGAGAGAAGCTAACGGGCCTTTCCAGTAGAACAAGCCAGAACTCGAATGCTCTTGTCCTCTGATGCTCCTCCTCCTCCTCCTGGCATAAGTTAGAGCAGAAGAGAGGGCCCCATTGAGTGATGGGTGCAAGTTGCAGGGGGGTGAATCAAAGTGTCTCGATTTAGGAAAAATTGTTGAATTCATTCAGTATGATGTGGTGGGTAGAGTGGTGCCAGGTACGTTTGGAAGTGCCAGAAGTCCTGGGGCATTCTTGCAACGCGAAGCCACACTGTTTGCGGGGCTGTGCTCAGACACGTGCTGGTCTCTCAGACTTGGTGTAAACAGTGTCTGCGTGGCTAGGGGGAGGCTGAAAAGGAACATCAGTTGTGGTGGCCTTTGGACCCGTTCTAGCGGTGGAGCTGCATGTGTCGTTGAGATGCTTGCCATGGCGAGAAGAGGGAATGGAGAGCGACCAGGATCCCTGCCCTTTTGAGGATGACGCCGGTGCTCGAATAATCCAAACAGTGTGGGCACCCACAGTTTAGGAAAGGGAAACACAGTTCCTATCAGGAAAAGCTATAAAGGGAGGAAGATTTTCTCATGGTATCCTCATCCTTGTGGCAGTACACATAGAACCGTTGATGACATCCTCATAGAGGTGGGATGCAAGTCTGAGGGCAGTGGGTAAACACTGTCTAAGGCTATGGATAAATCTTGGGTAGAGTCTCCAGGTGTGGTCGGCATAGAGAAGCCAACTTCTCTACAGATGGGAAAGGAGACTCAGCAGGTCCCCCACCTTGAGGCCGTGCTGTGTGCAGTGCCCTGCCCGGAAAGGTGCCGTTGCCGAGACTAGGGGTAAACAGTGCCTTTCCGGGTCGAGTATTGTGCAAGTGGAGTATCGGTTGTGGTGCCTGTGGACGGGCGATGGGCATGGGGCTCCAGGTGGTCATACTTCCCGAAGTCAGGAAGGCTCTGGAAGCCACATAGATCTCAACCGCATCTTGATGATGATTTACCTGTTCCACCCCGAAAAACGTGAACATGTATAAAGTGAATAAGGTCAAGATAATTGCTCATAGAGTAGCAGAGAACAGAAAGCAAGATCATTTTTCCTGTGTTCACATAGTTCTCCAGATATGCATAGAGCAGCTGAGGGGATCCCCACGGGCGAGAGATGCAAGATGGCGGACAGTGGGTCGAGATATTTTGAAGGGGTAAGGATCAAGCCTGGGTACAGTCATCAGGATGTGATGGACAGAAGTAAGAAAGGTACATGTGTGAGTGAGAGGGAGGTAGGCGTGTCCTCCACCTCGAAGCTGTGCTGTGTGCGGTGCCCTGCCCGGACAGGTACTGTTCACGTATAGTAGTAGTGAACCGAGCCGTCTAGGTAGAGTAAGGCTCATAAGAACATCGTTGGTGGTGACCTCTAGACCAGTTATGTGGGTGGAGTTACAGGTGTCCTTGAGTTGGCTGCCTTGATATCCTAATGACTGTGGTAGCCATGTGTTGGGCTGGCATCCTCAGGATGAATTAAGTGGTCCTTTCCTCCCAAGGTGAACACAAACAGTTTGCAGGAAGCAAGATCATTCCTATGAGAAGAAGCGAGAAGTACAATATGCGTTATTCTCGCGTGGTTCTGATACTTCTCAAGTAGGCATAGAGTGGGGTGGAGGTAGGTGTGGGTGTCCACTGAGGGAGGGTTGCAGGTTGGAAGGCAGTGGTTTGCTATCTTCTAGGGGTCTGGATATATCGTGGGTGCAGCCGTTAGGATTTGATGGGGAGACAGATCAAAGCTACTCGCGAGAGTGGGAAGAGGACCGGGGAGATCCTTCACTGAGAGCCCTGATGTGTGTGGTGCCCTGCCCGGACAGGTGCTGATTACTTGTATTTTGAGTAATTAGTCCCTGGCCAGGTAGAGTAACGCTCCACAAGAAGAAGTTTTAGGCTGGCCTTCGGATGGGTGGTAGTGGTGGAGCTGCAGTTGACTTGAGCTGGCTGCCGTGAATTCATGAGGACTCTGGCAGCCCCGTGACCTCGGGAAAACTCATGGCGATTTCATTAGTCTGTTCCTAGCAGTGTGAATACCCACAGGTGAGCGAAGCTAACTGGACTTTTCCAATAGAACAAGAGGGAACCCGAAGGATCTTGTCCTCTGATGCTCTTCATCTTCTTCCGAGGAAAACTTGGAGCCAAAGAGCAGATCCTCAGTGAGCGATGGATGCAAGTTGCAGGGCGGAAAATCAATGTGTCTCGATGCACGGAGAATTCTTCAATGTATTCAGTATGATGTGATGGGAACGAGGTGAACGCTCTATTTGGAAGTGCCAGAAGTACTGGGTAAGTCTTGCAATGCGAAGGCACGCTGTATGCGGGGCCGTGCCCAGACGGGTGATGATCTGTCAGACTTGGGCTTAACGCTGTCTGCCTGGGCAGAGCGTGGCTCCCAAGGAATATCACTTGTGGTGGCCTTTGGACCCGTTGTAGTGTTAGAGCTGCACATGTCTTTGAGTTGCTTGCCATGGCGAGAAGAGGGCCAGGGGTGCGACCAGGATCCCTGGCATTTTGAGGGTGAATCCGGTGCTCGAATATTCCTAGTAGTGTGGGCAGCCACAGTTTAGCAAAGGGAAACACAGTTCCTATCAGGAAAAGAGATAATCGGAGGAAGATTTTCCCATGGTATCCTCGTCTTTCTGCCAGTACTCATAAAACCGGCGATGAGATTCTCAGTGAGGTGGAATGCAAGTCTGAGGGCAGTGGGTCAGCACTGTCTACATCTATGGATACCTCTTGGGTACAGTCCTCAAGGTGTGGTCGGCATAGAGAAGAAAACTTCGCTATAGATTGGGAAGGAGACTCAGCATGTCCCCCACATTGAGGCCATGCTGCGTGCAGTGCCCAGCCCGGAAAGGTGCCGTTTACTAGTCTAGGGGTAAAGAGTGCCTTTGTGGGTAGAGTGCTGTGCAAGTGGGTTATCGGATGCGGTGGCCGTTGGCTAAGCGATGGGCGTGGGTCTACAGGTGATCTTCCTCCCAGAAGTCCGGAAGGCTGTGGAAGCCACGTAGACCTCAACCGCATCTTGCTGATGATTTACCTGTTCCACCCCGAGAAACTTGAACATGTGTAAAGTAAGTAAGGTAAAGATAATTGCTAATGGAGTAGCAGAGAACAGAAGCCCAGATCATGCATCCTGGTCCCCATTGTTCTCCAGATATGCATAGAGCCGTTGAGGTGATCCCCAAGGGGAAGAGATGCAAGTTGGAGGCCAGTGGGTCTAGATATTTTGTAGCGTTAGAGATCAATCGAGATTAGAGCCATCAGGATGTGATGGTTAGACGTAAGAAAGGTACATGTGTGAGTGAGAAGGAGTTGGGCGTGTCCTCCACTTAGAAGCCGTGCTGTGTGCGGTGCCCTGTTCACCCAGGTGCTGTTGACATATACTACTCGGAAACGGTGCCCGTGTGGATAGAGTAAGAGTCACAAGAACATCGTTGGTGGTGGCCTCTGGAACAGTGATGGGGGTGGATTTGCGGGCATCCTTGAGTTGGGTGCCTTGATACCCTAATGACCCTGGGAGCCCTCTGTGTTTCTGGCATCCTCAGGATGAGTTAGGTGGTCCTTTCCTCACAAAGTGAACACAAAGAGGTTGCAGGAAGGAAAATCATTCCTATGAAAAGAAGAGAGAAGTATAATATGCGTTTTTCTCGTGGAGTCCTGACACTTCTCTATTAGGCATAGAGCCGGGGTGGAGGTGGGTGCAGATATCCAGTGAGGGAAGGATGCAGGTTGGAAGGCAGCGGTTCGATATCCTCTAGGGGTCTGGATATATCGTGGGTGCAGGCGTCAAAATGTGATGGGGGTACAGATCAAAGCTCCTCGTAAACGTGGGAATGGGACCGGGGAGATCCTCCACAGAGAGCCCTGATGTGTGTGGTGCCCTACTTGTACAGGTGCTGATTACATGTATTTTGGGGAATGAGTTCCTGTCCAGGTAGAGTAACGCTCAAGAAGAACAACTTTGAGGCTGGCCTTCGGACGCGTGGCAGTGGTGGAGATGCAGGTGACCTTGAGCTGATTGCCATGAAGTCATGACGACTCTGGCAGCCACCTCATCACGGGAAATCACGGCACGATTTCATTAGTCTTTTGCTAGCAATGTGTACACCCCCAGCTGAGAGAAGCTAACGGGCCTTTCCAGTAGAACAAGCCAGAACTCGAATGCTCTTGTCCTCTGATGCTCCTCCTCCTCCTCCTGGCATAAGTTAGAGCAGAAGAGAGGGCCCCATTGAGTGATGGGTGCAAGTTGCAGGGGGGTGAATCAAAGTGTCTCGATTTAGGAAAAATTGTTGAATTCATTCAGTATGATGTGGTGGGTAGAGTGGTGCCAGGTACGTTTGGAAGTGCCAGAAGTCCTGGGGCATTCTTGCAACGCGAAGCCACACTGTTTGCGGGGCTGTGCTCAGACACGTGCTGGTCTCTCAGACTTGGTGTAAACAGTGTCTGCGTGGCTAGGGGGAGGCTCAAAAGGAACATCAGTTGTGGTGGCCTTTGGACCCGTTCTAGCGGTGGAGCTGCATGTGTCGTTGAGATGCTTGCCATGGCGAGAAGAGGGAATGGAGAGCGACCAGGATCCCTGCCCTTTTGAGGATGACGCCGGTGCTCGAATAATCCAAACAGTGTGGGCACCCACAGTTTAGGAAAGGGAAACACAGTTCCTATCAGGAAAAGCTATAAAGGGAGGAAGATTTTCTCATGGTATCCTCATCCTTGTGGCAGTACACATAGAACCGTTGATGACATCCTCATAGAGGTGGGATGCAAGTCTGAGGGCAGTGGGTAAACACTGTCTAAGGCTATGGATAAATCTTGGGTAGAGTCTCCAGGTGTGGTCGGCATAGAGAAGCCAACTTCTCTACAGATGGGAAAGGAGACTCAGCAGGTCCCCCACCTTGAGGCCGTGCTGTGTGCAGTGCCCTGCCCGGAAAGGTGCCGTTGCCGAGACTAGGGGTAAACAGTGCCTTTCCGGGTCGAGTATTGTGCAAGTGGAGTATCGGTTGTGGTGCCTGTGGACGGGCGATGGGCATGGGGCTCCAGGTGGTCATACTTCCCGAAGTCAGGAAGGCTCTGGAAGCCACATAGATCTCAACCGCATCTTGATGATGATTTACCTGTTCCACCCCGAAAAACGTGAACATGTATAAAGTGAATAAGGTCAAGATAATTGCTCATAGAGTAGCAGAGAACAGAAAGCAAGATCATTTTTCCTGTGTTCACATAGTTCTCCAGATATGCATAGAGCAGCTGAGGGGATCCCCACGGGCGAGAGATGCAAGATGGCGGACAGTGGGTCGAGATATTTTGAAGGGGTAAGGATCAAGCCTGGGTACAGTCATCAGGATGTGATGGACAGAAGTAAGAAAGGTACATGTGTGAGTGAGAGGGAGGTAGGCGTGTCCTCCACCTCGAAGCTGTGCTGTGTGCGGTGCCCTGCCCGGACAGGTACTGTTCACGTATAGTAGTAGTGAACCGAGCCGTCTAGGTAGAGTAAGGCTCATAAGAACATCGTTGGTGGTGACCTCTAGACCAGTTATGTGGGTGGAGTTACAGGTGTCCTTGAGTTGGCTGCCTTGATATCCTAATGACTGTGGTAGCCATGTGTTGGGCTGGCATCCTCAGGATGAATTAAGTGGTCCTTTCCTCCCAAGGTGAACACAAACAGTTTGCAGGAAGCAAGATCATTCCTATGAGAAGAAGCGAGAAGTACAATATGCGTTATTCTCGCGTGGTTCTGATACTTCTCAAGTAGGCATAGAGTGGGGTGGAGGTAGGTGTGGGTGTCCACTGAGGGAGGGTTGCAGGTTGGAAGGCAGTGGTTTGCTATCTTCTAGGGGTCTGGATATATCGTGGGTGCAGCCGTTAGGATTTGATGGGGAGACAGATCAAAGCTACTCGCGAGAGTGGGAAGGGGACCGGGGAGATCCTTCACTGAGAGCCCTGATGTGTGTGGTGCCCTGCCCGGACAGGTGCTGATTACTTGTATTTTGAGTAATTAGTCCCTGGCCAGGTAGAGTAACGCTCCACAAGAAGAAGTTTTAGGCTGGCCTTCGGATGGGTGGTAGTGGTGGAGCTGCAGTTGACTTGAGCTGGCTGCCGTGAATTCATGAGGACTCTGGCAGCCCCGTGACCTCGGGAAAACTCATGGCGATTTCATTAGTCTGTTCCTAGCAGTGTGAATACCCACAGGTGAGCGAAGCTAACTGGAGTTTTCCAATAGAACAAGAGGGAACCCGAAGGATCTTGTCCTCTGATGCTCTTCATCTTCTTCCGAGGAAAACTTGGAGCCAAAGAGCAGATCCTCAGTGAGCGATGGATGCAAGTTGCAGGGCGGAAAATCAATGTGTCTCGATGCACGGAAAATTCTTCAATGTATTCAGTATGATGTGATGGGAACGAGGTGAACGCTCTATTTGGAAGTGCCAGAAGTACTGGGTAAGTCTTCCAATGCGAAGGCACGCTGTATGCGGGGCCGTGCCCAGACGGGTGATGATCTGTCAGACTTGGGCTTAACGCTGTCTGCCTGGGCAGAGCGTGGCTCCCAAGGAATATCACTTGTGGTGGCCTTTGGACCCGTTGTAGTGTTAGAGCTGCACATGTCTTTGAGTTGCTTGCCATGGCGAGAAGAGGGCCAGGGGTGCGACCAGGATCCCTGGCATTTTGAGGGTGAATCCGGTGCTCGAATATTCCTAGTAGTGTGGGCAGCCACAGTTTAGCAAAGGGAAACACAGTTCCTATCAGGAAAAGAGATAATCGGAGGAAGGTTTTCCCATGGTATCCTCGTCTTTCTGCCAGTACTCATAAAACCGGCGATGAGATTCTCAGTGAGGTGGAATGCAAGTCTGAGGGCAGTGGGTCAGCACTGTCTACATCTATGGATACCTCTTGGGTACAGTCCTCAAGGTGTGGTCGGCATAGAGAAGAAAACTTCGCTATAGATTGGGAAGGAGACTCAGCATGTCCCCCACATTGAGGCCATGCTGCGTGCAGTGCCCAGCCCGGAAAGGTGCCGTTTACTAGCCTAGGGGTAAAGAGTGCCTTTGTGGGTAGAGTGCTGTGCAAGTGGGTTATCGGATGCGGTGGCCGTTGGCTAAGCGATGGGCGTGGGTCTACAGGTGATCTTCCTCCCAGAAGTCCGGAAGGCTGTGGAAGCCACGTAGACCTCAACCGCATCTTGCTGATGATTTACCTGTTCCACCCCGAGAAACTTGAACATGTGTAAAGTAAGTAAGGTAAAGATAATTGCTAATGGAGTAGCAGAGAACAGAAGCCCAGATCATGCATCCTGGTCCCCATTGTTCTCCAGATATGCATAGAGCCGTTGAGGTGATCCCCAAGGGGAAGAGATGCAAGTTGGAGGCCAGTGGGTCTAGATATTTTGTAGCGTTAGAGATCAATCGAGATTAGAGCCATCAGGATGTGATGGTTAGACGTAAGAAAGGTACATGTGTGAGTGAGAAGGAGTTGGGCGTGTCCTCCACTTAGAAGCCGTGCTGTGTGCGGTGCCCTGTTCACCCAGGTGCTGTTGACATATACTACTCGTAAACGGTGCCCGTGTGGATAGAGTAAGAGTCACAAGAACATCGTTGGTGGTGGCCTCTGGAACAGTGATGGGGGTGGATTTGCGGGCATCCTTGAGTTGGGTGCCTTGATACCCTAATGACCCTGGGAGCCCTCTGTGTTTCTGGCATCCTCAGGATGAGTTAGGTGGTCCTTTCCTCACAAAGTGAACACAAAGAGGTTGCAGGAAGGAAAATCATTCCTATGAAAAGAAGAGAGAAGTATAATATGCGTTTTTCTCGTGGAGTCCTGACACTTCTCTATTAGGCATAGAGCCGGGGTGGAGGTGGGTGCAGATATCCAGTGAGGGAAGGATGCAGGTTGGAAGGCAGCGGTTCGATATCCTCTAGGGGTCTGGATATATCGTGGGTGCAGGCGTCAAAATGTGATGGGGGTACAGATCAAAGCTCCTCGTGAACGTGGGAATGGGACCGGGGAGATCCTCCACAGAGAGCCCTGATGTGTGTGGTGCCCTACTTGTACAGGTGCTGATTACATGTATTTTGGGGAATGAGTTCCTGTCCAGGTAGAGTAACGCTCAAGAAGAACAACTTTGAGGCTGGCCTTCGGACGCGTGGTAGTGGTGGAGATGCAGGTGACCTTGAGCTGCTTGCCATGAAGTCATGACGACTCTGGCAGCCAGCCACCTCATCACGGGAAATCTCGGCACGATTTCATTAGTCTTTTGCTAGCAATGTGTACACTGCCAGCTGAGAGAAGCTAACGGGCCTTTCCAGTAGAACAAGCCAGAACTCGAATGCTCTTGTCCTCTGATGCTCCTCCTCCTCCTCCTGGCATAAGTTAGAGCAGAAGAGAGGGCCCCATTGAGTGATGGGTGCAAGTTGCAGGGGGGTGAATCAAAGTGTCTCGATTTAGGAAAAATTGTTGAATTCATTCAGTATGATGTGGTGGGTAGAGTGGTGCCAGGTACGTTTGGAAGTGCCAGAAGTCCTGGGGCATTCTTGCAACGCGAAGCCACACTGTTTGCGGGGCTGTGCTCAGACACGTGCTGGTCTCTCAGACTTGGTGTAAACAGTGTCTGCGTGGCTAGGGGGAGGCTGAAAAGGAACATCAGTTGTGGTGGCCTTTGGACCCGTTCTAGCGGTGGAGCTGCATGTGTCGTTGAGATGCTTGCCATGGCGAGAAGAGGGAATGGAGAGCGACCAGGATCCCTGCCCTTTTGAGGATGACGCCGGTGCTCGAATAATCCAAACAGTGTGGGCACCCACAGTTTAGGAAAGGGAAACACAGTTCCTATCAGGAAAAGCTATAAAGGGAGGAAGATTTTCTCATGGTATCCTCATCCTTGTGGCAGTACACATAGAACCGTTGATGACATCCTCATAGAGGTGGGATGCAAGTCTGAGGGCAGTGGGTAAACACTGTCTAAGGCTATGGATAAATCTTGGGTAGAGTCTCCAGGTGTGGTCGGCATAGAGAAGCCAACTTCTCTACAGATGGGAAAGGAGACTCAGCAGGTCCCCCACCTTGAGGCCGTGCTGTGTGCAGTGCCCTGCCCGGAAAGGTGCCGTTGCCGAGACTAGGGGTAAACAGTGCCTTTCCGGGTCGAGTATTGTGCAAGTGGAGTATCGGTTGTGGTGCCTGTGGACGGGCGATGGGCATGGGGCTCCAGGTGGTCATACTTCCCGAAGTCAGGAAGGCTCTGGAAGCCACATAGATCTCAACCGCATCTTGATGATGATTTACCTGTTCCACCCCGAAAAACGTGAACATGTATAAAGTGAATAAGGTCAAGATAATTGCTCATAGAGTAGCAGAGAACAGAAAGCAAGATCATTTTTCCTGTGTTCACATAGTTCTCCAGATATGCATAGAGCAGCTGAGGGGATCCCCACGGGCGAGAGATGCAAGATGGCGGACAGTGGGTCGAGATATTTTGAAGGGGTAAGGATCAAGCCTGGGTACAGTCATCAGGATGTGATGGATAGAAGTAAGAAAGGTACATGTGTGAGGGAGAGGGAGGTAGGCGTGTCCTCCACCTCGAAGCTGTGCTGTGTGCGGTGCCCTGCCCGGACAGGTACTGTTCACGTATAGTAGTAGTGAACCGAGCCGTCTAGGTAGAGTAAGGCTCACAAGAACATCGTTGGTGGTGACCTCTAGACCAGTTATGTGGGTGGAGTTACAGGTGTCCTTGAGTTGGCTGCCTTGATATCCTAATGACTGTGGTAGCCATGTGTTGGGCTGGCATCCTCAGGATGAATTAAGTGGTCCTTTCCTCCCAAGGTGAACACAAACAGTTTGCAGGAAGCAAGATCATTCCTATGAGAAGAAGCGAGAAGTACAATATGCGTTATTCTCGCGTGGTTCTGATACTTCTCAAGTAGGCATAGAGTGGGGTGGAGGTAGGTGTGGGTGTCCACTGAGGGAGGGTTGCAGGTTGGAAGGCAGTGGTTTGCTATCTTCTAGGGGTCTGGATATATCGTGGGTGCAGCCGTTAGGATTTGATGGGGAGACAGATCAAAGCTACTCGCGAGAGTGGGAAGGGGACCGGGGAGATCCTTCACTGAGAGCCCTGATGTGTGTGGTGCCCTGCCCGGACAGGTGCTGATTACTTGTATTTTGAGTAATTAGTCCCTGGCCAGGTAGAGTAACGCTCCACAAGAAGAAGTTTTAGGCTGGCCTTCGGATGGGTGGTAGTGGTGGAGCTGCAGTTGACTTGAGCTGGCTGCCGTGAATTCATGAGGACTCTGGCAGCCCCGTGACCTCGGGAAAACTCATGGCGATTTCATTAGTCTGTTCCTAGCAGTGTGAATACCCACAGGTGAGCGAAGCTAACTGGACTTTTCCAATAGAACAAGAGGGAACCCGAAGGATCTTGTCCTCTGATGCTCTTCATCTTCTTCCGAGGAAAACTTGGAGCCAAAGAGCAGATCCTCAGTGAGCGATGGATGCAAGTTGCAGGGCGGAAAATCAATGTGTCTCGATGCACGGAAAATTCTTCAATGTATTCAGTATGATGTGATGGGAACGAGGTGAACGCTCTATTTGGAAGTGCCAGAAGTACTGGGTAAGTCTTCCAATGCGAAGGCACGCTGTATGCGGGGCCGTGCCCAGACGGGTGATGATCTGTCAGACTTGGGCTTAACGCTGTCTGCCTGGGCAGAGCGTGGCTCCCAAGGAATATCACTTGTGGTGGCCTTTGGACCCGTTGTAGTGTTAGAGCTGCACATGTCTTTGAGTTGCTTGCCATGGCGAGAAGAGGGCCAGGGGTGCGACCAGGATCCCTGGCATTTTGAGGGTGAATCCGGTGCTCGAATATTCCTAGTAGTGTGGGCAGCCACAGTTTAGCAAAGGGAAACACAGTTCCTATCAGGAAAAGAGATAATCGGAGGAAGGTTTTCCCATGGTATCCTCGTCTTTCTGCCAGTACTCATAAAACCGGCGATGAGATTCTCAGTGAGGTGGAATGCAAGTCTGAGGGCAGTGGGTCAGCACTGTCTACATCTATGGATACCTCTTGGGTACAGTCCTCAAGGTGTGGTCGGCATAGAGAAGAAAACTTCGCTATAGATTGGGAAGGAGACTCAGCATGTCCCCCACATTGAGGCCATGCTGCGTGCAGTGCCCAGCCCGGAAAGGTGCCGTTTACTAGCCTAGGGGTAAAGAGTGCCTTTGTGGGTAGAGTGCTGTGCAAGTGGGTTATCGGATGCGGTGGCCGTTGGCTAAGCGATGGGCGTGGGTCTACAGGTGATCTTCCTCCCAGAAGTCCGGAAGGCTGTGGAAGCCACGTAGACCTCAACCGCATCTTGCTGATGATTTACCTGTTCCACCCCGAGAAACTTGAACATGTGTAAAGTAAGTAAGGTAAAGATAATTGCTAATGGAGTAGCAGAGAACAGAAGCCCAGATCATGCATCCTGGTCCCCATTGTTCTCCAGATATGCATAGAGCCGTTGAGGTGATCCCCAAGGGGAAGAGAGGCAAGTTGGAGGCCAGTGGGTCTAGATATTTTGTAGCGTTAGAGATCAATCGAGATTAGAGCCATCAGGATGTGATGGTTAGACGTAAGAAAGGTACATGTGTGAGTGAGAAGGAGTTGGGCGTGTCCTCCACTTAGAAGCCGTGCTGTGTGCGGTGCCCTGTTCACCCAGGTGCTGTTGACATATACTACTCGTAAACGGTGCCCGTGTGGATAGAGTAAGAGTCACAAGAACATCGTTGGTGGTGGCCTCTGGAACAGTGATGGGGGTGGATTTGCGGGCATCCTTGAGTTGGGTGCCTTGATACCCTAATGACCCTGGGAGCCCTCTGTGTTTCTGGCATCCTCAGGATGAGTTAGGTGGTCCTTTCCTCACAAAGTGAACACAAAGAGGTTGCAGGAAGGAAAATCATTCCTATGAAAAGAAGAGAGAAGTATAATATGCGTTTTTCTCGTGGAGTCCTGACACTTCTCTATTAGGCATAGAGCCGGGGTGGAGGTGGGTGCAGATATCCAGTGAGGGAAGGATGCAGGTTGGAAGGCAGCGGTTCGATATCCTCTAGGGGTCTGGATATATCGTGGGTGCAGGCGTCAAAATGTGATGGGGGTACAGATCAAAGCTCCTCGTGAACGTGGGAATGGGACCGGGGAGATCCTCCACAGAGAGCCCTGATGTGTGTGGTGCCCTACTTGTACAGGTGCTGATTACATGTATTTTGGGGAATGAGTTCCTGTCCAGGTAGAGTAACGCTCAAGAAGAACAACTTTGAGGCTGGCCTTCGGACGCGTGGTAGTGGTGGAGATGCAGGTGACCTTGAGCTGCTTGCCATGAAGTCATGACGACTCTGGCAGCCAGCCACCTCATCACGGGAAATCTCGGCACGATTTCATTAGTCTTTTGCTAGCAATGTGTACACCGCCAGCTGAGAGAAGCTAACGGGCCTTTCCAGTAGAACAAGCCAGAACTCGAATGCTCTTGTCCTCTGATGCTCCTCCTCCTCCTCCTGGCATAAGTTAGAGCAGAAGAGAGGGCCCCATTGAGTGATGGGTGCAAGTTGCAGGGGGGTGAATCAAAGTGTCTCGATTTAGGAAAAATTGTTGAATTCATTCAGTATGATGTGGTGGGTAGAGTGGTGCCAGGTACGTTTGGAAGTGCCAGAAGTCCTGGGGCATTCTTGCAACGCGAAGCCACACTGTTTGCGGGGCTGTGCTCAGACACGTGCTGGTCTCTCAGACTTGGTGTAAACAGTGTCTGCGTGGCTAGGGGGAGGCTGAAAAGGAACATCAGTTGTGGTGGCCTTTGGACCCGTTCTAGCGGTGGAGCTGCATGTGTCGTTGAGATGCTTGCCATGGCGAGAAGAGGGAATGGAGAGCGACCAGGATCCCTGCCCTTTTGAGGATGACGCCGGTGCTCGAATAATCCAAACAGTGTGGGCACCCACAGTTTAGGAAAGGGAAACACAGTTCCTATCAGGAAAAGCTATAAAGGGAGGAAGATTTTCTCATGGTATCCTCATCCTTGTGGCAGTACACATAGAACCGTTGATGACATCCTCATAGAGGTGGGATGCAAGTCTGAGGGCAGTGGGTAAACACTGTCTAAGGCTATGGATAAATCTTGGGTAGAGTCTCCAGGTGTGGTCGGCATAGAGAAGCCAACTTCTCTACAGATGGGAAAGGAGACTCAGCAGGTCCCCCACCTTGAGGCCGTGCTGTGTGCAGTGCCCTGCCCGGAAAGGTGCCGTTGCCGAGACTAGGGGTAAACAGTGCCTTTCCGGGTCGAGTATTGTGCAAGTGGAGTATCGGTTGTGGTGCCTGTGGACGGGCGATGGGCATGGGGCTCCAGGTGGTCATACTTCCCGAAGTCAGGAAGGCTCTGGAAGCCACATAGATCTCAACCGCATCTTGATGATGATTTACCTGTTCCACCCCGAAAAACGTGAACATGTATAAAGTGAATAAGGTCAAGATAATTGCTCATAGAGTAGCAGAGAACAGAAAGCAAGATCATTTTTCCTGTGTTCACATAGTTCTCCAGATATGCATAGAGCAGCTGAGGGGATCCCCACGGGCGAGAGATGCAAGATGGCGGACAGTGGGTCGAGATATTTTGAAGGGGTAAGGATCAAGCCTGGGTACAGTCATCAGGATGTGATGGATAGAAGTAAGAAAGGTACATGTGTGAGGGAGAGGGAGGTAGGCGTGTCCTCCACCTCGAAGCTGTGCTGTGTGCGGTGCCCTGCCCGGACAGGTACTGTTCACGTATAGTAGTAGTGAACCGAGCCGTCTAGGTAGAGTAAGGCTCACAAGAACATCGTTGGTGGTGACCTCTAGACCAGTTATGTGGGTGGAGTTACAGGTGTCCTTGAGTTGGCTGCCTTGATATCCTAATGACTGTGGTAGCCATGTGTTGGGCTGGCATCCTCAGGATGAATTAAGTGGTCCTTTCCTCCCAAGGTGAACACAAACAGTTTGCAGGAAGCAAGATCATTCCTATGAGAAGAAGCGAGAAGTACAATATGCGTTATTCTCGCGTGGTTCTGATACTTCTCAAGTAGGCATAGAGTGGGGTGGAGGTAGGTGTGGGTGTCCACTGAGGGAGGGTTGCAGGTTGGAAGGCAGTGGTTTGCTATCTTCTAGGGGTCTGGATATATCGTGGGTGCAGCCGTTAGGATTTGATGGGGAGACAGATCAAAGCTACTCGCGAGAGTGGGAAGGGGACCGGGGAGATCCTTCACTGAGAGCCCTGATGTGTGTGGTGCCCTGCCCGGACAGGTGCTGATTACTTGTATTTTGAGTAATTAGTCCCTGGCCAGGTAGAGTAACGCTCCACAAGAAGAAGTTTTAGGCTGGCCTTCGGATGGGTGGTAGTGGTGGAGCTGCAGTTGACTTGAGCTGGCTGCCGTGAATTCATGAGGACTCTGGCAGCCCCGTGACCTCGGGAAAACTCATGGCGATTTCATTAGTCTGTTCCTAGCAGTGTGAATACCCACAGGTGAGCGAAGCTAACTGGACTTTTCCAATAGAACAAGAGGGAACCCGAAGGATCTTGTCCTCTGATGCTCTTCATCTTCTTCCGAGGAAAACTTGGAGCCAAAGAGCAGATCCTCAGTGAGCGATGGATGCAAGTTGCAGGGCGGAAAATCAATGTGTCTCGATGCACGGAAAATTCTTCAATGTATTCAGTATGATGTGATGGGAACGAGGTGAACGCTCTATTTGGAAGTGCCAGAAGTACTGGGTAAGTCTTCCAATGCGAAGGCACGCTGTATGCGGGGCCGTGCCCAGACGGGTGATGATCTGTCAGACTTGGGCTTAACGCTGTCTGCCTGGGCAGAGCGTGGCTCCCAAGGAATATCACTTGTGGTGGCCTTTGGACCCGTTGTAGTGTTAGAGCTGCACATGTCTTTGAGTTGCTTGCCATGGCGAGAAGAGGGCCAGGGGTGCGACCAGGATCCCTGGCATTTTGAGGGTGAATCCGGTGCTCGAATATTCCTAGTAGTGTGGGCAGCCACAGTTTAGCAAAGGGAAACACAGTTCCTATCAGGAAAAGAGATAATCGGAGGAAGGTTTTCCCATGGTATCCTCGTCTTTCTGCCAGTACTCATAAAACCGGCGATGAGATTCTCAGTGAGGTGGAATGCAAGTCTGAGGGCAGTGGGTCAGCACTGTCTACATCTATGGATACCTCTTGGGTACAGTCCTCAAGGTGTGGTCGGCATAGAGAAGAAAACTTCGCTATAGATTGGGAAGGAGACTCAGCATGTCCCCCACATTGAGGCCATGCTGCGTGCAGTGCCCAGCCCGGAAAGGTGCCGTTTACTAGTCTAGGGGTAAAGAGTGCCTTTGTGGGTAGAGTGCTGTGCAAGTGGGTTATCGGATGCGGTGGCCGTTGGCTAAGCGATGGGCGTGGGTCTACAGGTGATCTTCCTCCCAGAAGTCCGGAAGGCTGTGGAAGCCACGTAGACCTCAACCGCATCTTGCTGATGATTTACCTGTTCCACCCCGAGAAACTTGAACATGTGTAAAGTAAGTAAGGTAAAGATAATTGCTAATGGAGTAGCAGAGAACAGAAGCCCAGATCATGCATCCTGGTCCCCATTGTTCTCCAGATATGCATAGAGCCGTTGAGGTGATCCCCAAGGGGAAGAGATGCAAGTTGGAGGCCAGTGGGTCTAGATATTTTGTAGCGTTAGAGATCAATCGAGATTAGAGCCATCAGGATGTGATGGTTAGACGTAAGAAAGGTACATGTGTGAGTGAGAAGGAGTTGGGCGTGTCCTCCACTTAGAAGCCGTGCTGTGTGCGGTGCTCTGTTCACCCAGGTGCTGTTGACATATACTACTCGTAAACGGTGCCCGTGTGGATAGAGTAAGAGTCACAAGAACATCGTTGGTGGTGGCCTCTGGAACAGTGATGGGGGTGGATTTGCGGGCATCCTTGAGTTGGGTGCCTTGATACCCTAATGACCCTGGGAGCCCTCTGTGTTTCTGGCATCCTCAGGATGAGTTAGGTGGTCCTTTCCTCACAAAGTGAACACAAAGAGGTTGCAGGAAGGAAAATCATTCCTATGAAAAGAAGAGAGAAGTATAATATGCGTTTTTCTCGTGGAGTCCTGACACTTCTCTATTAGGCATAGAGCCGGGGTGGAGGTGGGTGCAGATATCCAGTGAGGGAAGGATGCAGGTTGGAAGGCAGCGGTTCGATATCCTCTAGGGGTCTGGATATATCGTGGGTGCAGGCGTCAAAATGTGATGGGGGTACAGATCAAAGCTCCTCGTGAACGTGGGAATGGGACCGGGGAGATCCTCCACAGAGAGCCCTGATGTGTGTGGTGCCCTACTTGTACAGGTGCTGATTACATGTATTTTGGGGAATGAGTTCCTGTCCAGGTAGAGTAACGCTCAAGAAGAACAACTTTGAGGCTGGCCTTCGGACGCGTGGTAGTGGTGGAGATGCAGGTGACCTTGAGCTGCTTGCCATGAAGTCATGACGACTCTGGCAGCCAGCCACCTCATCACGGGAAATCTCGGCACGATTTCATTAGTCTTTTGCTAGCAATGTGTACACCGCCAGCTGAGAGAAGCTAACGGGCCTTTCCAGTAGAACAAGCCAGAACTCGAATGCTCTTGTCCTCTGATGCTCCTCCTCCTCCTCCTGGCATAAGTTAGAGCAGAAGAGAGGGCCCCATTGAGTGATGGGTGCAAGTTGCAGGGGGGTGAATCAAAGTGTCTCGATTTAGGAAAAATTGTTGAATTCATTCAGTATGATGTGGTGGGTAGAGTGGTGCCAGGTACGTTTGGAAGTGCCAGAAGTCCTGGGGCATTCTTGCAACGCGAAGCCACACTGTTTGCGGGGCTGTGCTCAGACACGTGCTGGTCTCTCAGACTTGGTGTAAACAGTGTCTGCGTGGCTAGGGGGAGGCTGAAAAGGAACATCAGTTGTGGTGGCCTTTGGACCCGTTCTAGCGGTGGAGCTGCATGTGTCGTTGAGATGCTTGCCATGGCGAGAAGAGGGAATGGAGAGCGACCAGGATCCCTGCCCTTTTGAGGATGACGCCGGTGCTCGAATAATCCAAACAGTGTGGGCACCCACAGTTTAGGAAAGGGAAACACAGTTCCTATCAGGAAAAGCTATAAAGGGAGGAAGATTTTCTCATGGTATCCTCATCCTTGTGGCAGTACACATAGAACCGTTGATGACATCCTCATAGAGGTGGGATGCAAGTCTGAGGGCAGTGGGTAAACACTGTCTAAGGCTATGGATAAATCTTGGGTAGAGTCTCCAGGTGTGGTCGGCATAGAGAAGCCAACTTCTCTACAGATGGGAAAGGAGACTCAGCAGGTCCCCCACCTTGAGGCCGTGCTGTGTGCAGTGCCCTGCCCGGAAAGGTGCCGTTGCCGAGACTAGGGGTAAACAGTGCCTTTCCGGGTCGAGTATTGTGCAAGTGGAGTATCGGTTGTGGTGCCTGTGGACGGGCGATGGGCATGGGGCTCCAGGTGGTCATACTTCCCGAAGTCAGGAAGGCTCTGGAAGCCACATAGATCTCAACCGCATCTTGATGATGATTTACCTGTTCCACCCCGAAAAACGTGAACATGTATAAAGTGAATAAGGTCAAGATAATTGCTCATAGAGTAGCAGAGAACAGAAAGCAAGATCATTTTTCCTGTGTTCACATAGTTCTCCAGATATGCATAGAGCAGCTGAGGGGATCCCCACGGGCGAGAGATGCAAGATGGCGGACAGTGGGTCGAGATATTTTGAAGGGGTAAGGATCAAGCCTGGGTACAGTCATCAGGATGTGATGGATAGAAGTAAGAAAGGTACATGTGTGAGGGAGAGGGAGGTAGGCGTGTCCTCCACCTCGAAGCTGTGCTGTGTGCGGTGCCCTGCCCGGACAGGTACTGTTCACGTATAGTAGTAGTGAACCGAGCCGTCTAGGTAGAGTAAGGCTCACAAGAACATCGTTGGTGGTGACCTCTAGACCAGTTATGTGGGTGGAGTTACAGGTGTCCTTGAGTTGGCTGCCTTGATATCCTAATGACTGTGGTAGCCATGTGTTGGGCTGGCATCCTCAGGATGAATTAAGTGGTCCTTTCCTCCCAAGGTGAACACAAACAGTTTGCAGGAAGCAAGATCATTCCTATGAGAAGAAGCGAGAAGTACAATATGCGTTATTCTCGCGTGGTTCTGATACTTCTCAAGTAGGCATAGAGTGGGGTGGAGGTAGGTGTGGGTGTCCACTGAGGGAGGGTTGCAGGTTGGAAGGCAGTGGTTTGCTATCTTCTAGGGGTCTGGATATATCGTGGGTGCAGCCGTTAGGATTTGATGGGGAGACAGATCAAAGCTACTCGCGAGAGTGGGAAGGGGACCGGGGAGATCCTTCACTGAGAGCCCTGATGTGTGTGGTGCCCTGCCCGGACAGGTGCTGATTACTTGTATTTTGAGTAATTAGTCCCTGGCCAGGTAGAGTAACGCTCCACAAGAAGAAGTTTTAGGCTGGCCTTCGGATGGGTGGTAGTGGTGGAGCTGCAGTTGACTTGAGCTGGCTGCCGTGAATTCATGAGGACTCTGGCAGCCCCGTGACCTCGGGAAAACTCATGGCGATTTCATTAGTCTGTTCCTAGCAGTGTGAATACCCACAGGTGAGCGAAGCTAACTGGACTTTTCCAATAGAACAAGAGGGAACCCGAAGGATCTTGTCCTCTGATGCTCTTCATCTTCTTCCGAGGAAAACTTGGAGCCAAAGAGCAGATCCTCAGTGAGCGATGGATGCAAGTTGCAGGGCGGAAAATCAATGTGTCTCGATGCACGGAGAATTCTTCAATGTATTCAGTATGATGTGATGGGAACGAGGTGAACGCTCTATTTGGAAGTGCCAGAAGTACTGGGTAAGTCTTCCAATGCGAAGGCACGCTGTATGCGGGGCCGTGCCCAGACGGGTGATGATCTGTCAGACTTGGGCTTAACGCTGTCTGCCTGGGCAGAGCGTGGCTCCCAAGGAATATCACTTGTGGTGGCCTTTGGACCCGTTGTAGTGTTAGAGCTGCACATGTCTTTGAGTTGCTTGCCATGGCGAGAAGAGGGCCAGGGGTGCGACCAGGATCCCTGGCATTTTGAGGGTGAATCCGGTGCTCGAATATTCCTAGTAGTGTGGGCAGCCACAGTTTAGCAAAGGGAAACACAGTTCCTATCAGGAAAAGAGATAATCGGAGGAAGGTTTTCCCATGGTATCCTCGTCTTTCTGCCAGTACTCATAAAACCGGCGATGAGATTCTCAGTGAGGTGGAATGCAAGTCTGAGGGCAGTGGGTCAGCACTGTCTACATCTATGGATACCTCTTGGGTACAGTCCTCAAGGTGTGGTCGGCATAGAGAAGAAAACTTCGCTATAGATTGGGAAGGAGACTCAGCATGTCCCCCACATTGAGGCCATGCTGCGTGCAGTGCCCAGCCCGGAAAGGTGCCGTTTACTAGTCTAGGGGTAAAGAGTGCCTTTGTGGGTAGAGTGCTGTGCAAGTGGGTTATCGGATGCGGTGGCCGTTGGCTAAGCGATGGGCGTGGGTCTACAGGTGATCTTCCTCCCAGAAGTCCGGAAGGCTGTGGAAGCCACGTAGACCTCAACCGCATCTTGCTGATGATTTACCTGTTCCACCCCGAGAAACTTGAACATGTGTAAAGTAAGTAAGGTAAAGATAATTGCTAATGGAGTAGCAGAGAACAGAAGCCCAGATCATGCATCCTGGTCCCCATTGTTCTCCAGATATGCATAGAGCCGTTGAGGTGATCCCCAAGGGGAAGAGATGCAAGTTGGAGGCCAGTGGGTCTAGATATTTTGTAGCGTTAGAGATCAATCGAGATTAGAGCCATCAGGATGTGATGGTTAGACGTAAGAAAGGTACATGTGTGAGTGAGAAGGAGTTGGGCGTGTCCTCCACTTAGAAGCCGTGCTGTGTGCGGTGCTCTGTTCACCCAGGTGCTGTTGACATATACTACTCGTAAACGGTGCCCGTGTGGATAGAGTAAGAGTCACAAGAACATCGTTGGTGGTGGCCTCTGGAACAGTGATGGGGGTGGATTTGCGGGCATCCTTGAGTTGGGTGCCTTGATACCCTAATGACCCTGGGAGCCCTCTGTGTTTCTGGCATCCTCAGGATGAGTTAGGTGGTCCTTTCCTCACAAAGTGAACACAAAGAGGTTGCAGGAAGGAAAATCATTCCTATGAAAAGAAGAGAGAAGTATAATATGCGTTTTTCTCGTGGAGTCCTGACACTTCTCTATTAGGCATAGAGCCGGGGTGGAGGTGGGTGCAGATATCCAGTGAGGGAAGGATGCAGGTTGGAAGGCAGCGGTTCGATATCCTCTAGGGGTCTGGATATATCGTGGGTGCAGGCGTCAAAATGTGATGGGGGTACAGATCAAAGCTCCTCGTGAACGTGGGAATGGGACCGGGGAGATCCTCCACAGAGAGCCCTGATGTGTGTGGTGCCCTACTTGTACAGGTGCTGATTACATGTATTTTGGGGAATGAGTTCCTGTCCAGGTAGAGTAACGCTCAAGAAGAACAACTTTGAGGCTGGCCTTCGGACGCGTGGTAGTGGTGGAGATGCAGGTGACCTTGAGCTGCTTGCCATGAAGTCATGACGACTCTGGCAGCCAGCCACCTCATCACGGGAAATCTCGGCACGATTTCATTAGTCTTTTGCTAGCAATGTGTACACCGCCAGCTGAGAGAAGCTAACGGGCCTTTCCAGTAGAACAAGCCAGAACTCGAATGCTCTTGTCCTCTGATGCTCCTCCTCCTCCTCCTGGCATAAGTTAGAGCAGAAGAGAGGGCCCCATTGAGTGATGGGTGCAAGTTGCAGGGGGGTGAATCAAAGTGTCTCGATTTAGGAAAAATTGTTGAATTCATTCAGTATGATGTGGTGGGTAGAGTGGTGCCAGGTACGTTTGGAAGTGCCAGAAGTCCTGGGGCATTCTTGCAACGCGAAGCCACACTGTTTGCGGGGCTGTGCTCAGACACGTGCTGGTCTCTCAGACTTGGTGTAAACAGTGTCTGCGTGGCTAGGGGGAGGCTGAAAAGGAACATCAGTTGTGGTGGCCTTTGGACCCGTTCTAGCGGTGGAGCTGCATGTGTCGTTGAGATGCTTGCCATGGCGAGAAGAGGGAATGGAGAGCGACCAGGATCCCTGCCCTTTTGAGGATGACGCCGGTGCTCGAATAATCCAAACAGTGTGGGCACCCACAGTTTAGGAAAGGGAAACACAGTTCCTATCAGGAAAAGCTATAAAGGGAGGAAGATTTTCTCATGGTATCCTCATCCTTGTGGCAGTACACATAGAACCGTTGATGACATCCTCATAGAGGTGGGATGCAAGTCTGAGGGCAGTGGGTAAACACTGTCTAAGGCTATGGATAAATCTTGGGTAGAGTCTCCAGGTGTGGTCGGCATAGAGAAGCCAACTTCTCTACAGATGGGAAAGGAGACTCAGCAGGTCCCCCACCTTGAGGCCGTGCTGTGTGCAGTGCCCTGCCCGGAAAGGTGCCGTTGCCGAGACTAGGGGTAAACAGTGCCTTTCCGGGTCGAGTATTGTGCAAGTGGAGTATCGGTTGTGGTGCCTGTGGACGGGCGATGGGCATGGGGCTCCAGGTGGTCATACTTCCCGAAGTCAGGAAGGCTCTGGAAGCCACATAGATCTCAACCGCATCTTGATGATGATTTACCTGTTCCACCCCGAAAAACGTGAACATGTATAAAGTGAATAAGGTCAAGATAATTGCTCATAGAGTAGCAGAGAACAGAAAGCAAGATCATTTTTCCTGTGTTCACATAGTTCTCCAGATATGCATAGAGCAGCTGAGGGGATCCCCACGGGCGAGAGATGCAAGATGGCGGACAGTGGGTCGAGATATTTTGAAGGGGTAAGGATCAAGCCTGGGTACAGTCATCAGGATGTGATGGATAGAAGTAAGAAAGGTACATGTGTGAGGGAGAGGGAGGTAGGCGTGTCCTCCACCTCGAAGCTGTGCTGTGTGCGGTGCCCTGCCCGGACAGGTACTGTTCACGTATAGTAGTAGTGAACCGAGCCGTCTAGGTAGAGTAAGGCTCACAAGAACATCGTTGGTGGTGACCTCTAGACCAGTTATGTGGGTGGAGTTACAGGTGTCCTTGAGTTGGCTGCCTTGATATCCTAATGACTGTGGTAGCCATGTGTTGGGCTGGCATCCTCAGGATGAATTAAGTGGTCCTTTCCTCCCAAGGTGAACACAAACAGTTTGCAGGAAGCAAGATCATTCCTATGAGAAGAAGCGAGAAGTACAATATGCGTTATTCTCGCGTGGTTCTGATACTTCTCAAGTAGGCATAGAGTGGGGTGGAGGTAGGTGTGGGTGTCCACTGAGGGAGGGTTGCAGGTTGGAAGGCAGTGGTTTGCTATCTTCTAGGGGTCTGGATATATCGTGGGTGCAGCCGTTAGGATTTGATGGGGAGACAGATCAAAGCTACTCGCGAGAGTGGGAAGGGGACCGGGGAGATCCTTCACTGAGAGCCCTGATGTGTGTGGTGCCCTGCCCGGACAGGTGCTGATTACTTGTATTTTGAGTAATTAGTCCCTGGCCAGGTAGAGTAACGCTCCACAAGAAGAAGTTTTAGGCTGGCCTTCGGATGGGTGGTAGTGGTGGAGCTGCAGTTGACTTGAGCTGGCTGCCGTGAATTCATGAGGACTCTGGCAGCCCCGTGACCTCGGGAAAACTCATGGCGATTTCATTAGTCTGTTCCTAGCAGTGTGAATACCCACAGGTGAGCGAAGCTAACTGGACTTTTCCAATAGAACAAGAGGGAACCCGAAGGATCTTGTCCTCTGATGCTCTTCATCTTCTTCCGAGGAAAACTTGGAGCCAAAGAGCAGATCCTCAGTGAGCGATGGATGCAAGTTGCAGGGCGGAAAATCAATGTGTCTCGATGCACGGAGAATTCTTCAATGTATTCAGTATGATGTGATGGGAACGAGGTGAACGCTCTATTTGGAAGTGCCAGAAGTACTGGGTAAGTCTTCCAATGCGAAGGCACGCTGTATGCGGGGCCGTGCCCAGACGGGTGATGATCTGTCAGACTTGGGCTTAACGCTGTCTGCCTGGGCAGAGCGTGGCTCCCAAGGAATATCACTTGTGGTGGCCTTTGGACCCGTTGTAGTGTTAGAGCTGCACATGTCTTTGAGTTGCTTGCCATGGCGAGAAGAGGGCCAGGGGTGCGACCAGGATCCCTGGCATTTTGAGGGTGAATCCGGTGCTCGAATATTCCTAGTAGTGTGGGCAGCCACAGTTTAGCAAAGGGAAACACAGTTCCTATCAGGAAAAGAGATAATCGGAGGAAGGTTTTCCCATGGTATCCTCGTCTTTCTGCCAGTACTCATAAAACCGGCGATGAGATTCTCAGTGAGGTGGAATGCAAGTCTGAGGGCAGTGGGTCAGCACTGTCTACATCTATGGATACCTCTTGGGTACAGTCCTCAAGGTGTGGTCGGCATAGAGAAGAAAACTTCGCTATAGATTGGGAAGGAGACTCAGCATGTCCCCCACATTGAGGCCATGCTGCGTGCAGTGCCCAGCCCGGAAAGGTGCCGTTTACTAGTCTAGGGGTAAAGAGTGCCTTTGTGGGTAGAGTGCTGTGCAAGTGGGTTATCGGATGCGGTGGCCGTTGGCTAAGCGATGGGCGTGGGTCTACAGGTGATCTTCCTCCCAGAAGTCCGGAAGGCTGTGGAAGCCACGTAGACCTCAACCGCATCTTGCTGATGATTTACCTGTTCCACCCCGAGAAACTTGAACATGTGTAAAGTAAGTAAGGTAAAGATAATTGCTAATGGAGTAGCAGAGAACAGAAGCCCAGATCATGCATCCTGGTCCCCATTGTTCTCCAGATATGCATAGAGCCGTTGAGGTGATCCCCAAGGGGAAGAGATGCAAGTTGGAGGCCAGTGGGTCTAGATATTTTGTAGCGTTAGAGATCAATCGAGATTAGAGCCATCAGGATGTGATGGTTAGACGTAAGAAAGGTACATGTGTGAGTGAGAAGGAGTTGGGCGTGTCCTCCACTTAGAAGCCGTGCTGTGTGCGGTGCTCTGTTCACCCAGGTGCTGTTGACATATACTACTCGTAAACGGTGCCCGTGTGGATAGAGTAAGAGTCACAAGAACATCGTTGGTGGTGGCCTCTGGAACAGTGATGGGGGTGGATTTGCGGGCATCCTTGAGTTGGGTGCCTTGATACCCTAATGACCCTGGGAGCCCTCTGTGTTTCTGGCATCCTCAGGATGAGTTAGGTGGTCCTTTCCTCACAAAGTGAACACAAAGAGGTTGCAGGAAGGAAAATCATTCCTATGAAAAGAAGAGAGAAGTATAATATGCGTTTTTCTCGTGGAGTCCTGACACTTCTCTATTAGGCATAGAGCCGGGGTGGAGGTGGGTGCAGATATCCAGTGAGGGAAGGATGCAGGTTGGAAGGCAGCGGTTCGATATCCTCTAGGGGTCTGGATATATCGTGGGTGCAGGCGTCAAAATGTGATGGGGGTACAGATCAAAGCTCCTCGTGAACGTGGGAATGGGACCGGGGAGATCCTCCACAGAGAGCCCTGATGTGTGTGGTGCCCTACTTGTACAGGTGCTGATTACATGTATTTTGGGGAATGAGTTCCTGTCCAGGTAGAGTAACGCTCAAGAAGAACAACTTTGAGGCTGGCCTTCGGACGCGTGGCAGTGGTGGAGATGCAGGTGACCTTGAGCTGATTGCCATGAAGTCATGACGACTCTGGCAGCCACCTCATCACGGGAAATCACGGCACGATTTCATTAGTCTTTTGCTAGCAATGTGTACACCCCCAGCTGAGAGAAGCTAACGGGCCTTTCCAGTAGAACAAGCCAGAACTCGAATGCTCTTGTCCTCTGATGCTCCTCCTCCTCCTCCTGGCATAAGTTAGAGCAGAAGAGAGGGCCCCATTGAGTGATGGGTGCAAGTTGCAGGGGGGTGAATCAAAGTGTCTCGATTTAGGAAAAATTGTTGAATTCATTCAGTATGATGTGGTGGGTAGAGTGGTGCCAGGTACGTTTGGAAGTGCCAGAAGTCCTGGGGCATTCTTGCAACGCGAAGCCACACTGTTTGCGGGGCTGTGCTCAGACACGTGCTGGTCTCTCAGACTTGGTGTAAACAGTGTCTGCGTGGCTAGGGGGAGGCTCAAAAGGAACATCAGTTGTGGTGGCCTTTGGACCCGTTCTAGCGGTGGAGCTGCATGTGTCGTTGAGATGCTTGCCATGGCGAGAAGAGGGAATGGAGAGCGACCAGGATCCCTGCCCTTTTGAGGATGACGCCGGTGCTCGAATAATCCAAACAGTGTGGGCACCCACAGTTTAGGAAAGGGAAACACAGTTCCTATCAGGAAAAGCTATAAAGGGAGGAAGATTTTCTCATGGTATCCTCATCCTTGTGGCAGTACACATAGAACCGTTGATGACATCCTCATAGAGGTGGGATGCAAGTCTGAGGGCAGTGGGTAAACACTGTCTAAGGCTATGGATAAATCTTGGGTAGAGTCTCCAGGTGTGGTCGGCATAGAGAAGCCAACTTCTCTACAGATGGGAAAGGAGACTCAGCAGGTCCCCCACCTTGAGGCCGTGCTGTGTGCAGTGCCCAGGCCGGAAAGGTGCCGTTTCCTAGACTAGGGGTAAACAGTGCCTTTCCGGGTCGAGTACTGTGCAAGTGGAGTATCGGTTGTGGTGCCTGTGGACGGGCGATGGGCATGGGGCTCCAGGTGGTCATACTTCCTGAAGTCAGGAAGGCTCTGGAAGCCACATAGATCTCAACCGCATCTTGATGATGATTTACCTGTTCCACCCCGAAAAACGTGAACATGTATAAAGTGAATAAGGTCAAGATAATTGCTCATGGAGTAGCAGAGAACAGAAAGCAAGATCATTTTTCCTGTGTTCACATAGTTCTCCAGATATGCATAGAGCAGCTGAGGGGATCCCCACGGGCGAGAGATGCAAGATGGCGGACAGTGGGTCGAGATATTTTGAAGGGGTAAGGATCAAGCCTGGGTACAGTCATCAGGATGTGATGGATAGAAGTAAGAAAGGTACATGTGTGAGTGAGAGGGAGGTAGGCGTGTCCTCCACCTCGAAGCTGTGCTGTGTGCGGTGCCCTGCCCGGACAGGTACTGTTCACGTATAGTAGTAGTGAACCGAGCCGTCTAGGTAGAGTAAGGCTCATAAGAACATCGTTGGTGGTGACCTCTAGACCAGTTATGTGGGTGGAGTTACAGGTGTCCTTGAGTTGGCTGCCTTGATATCCTAATGACTGTGGTAGCCATGTGTTGGGCTGGCATCCTCAGGATGAATTAAGTGGTCCTTTCCTCCCAAGGTGAACACAAACAGTTTGCAGGAAGCAAGATCATTCCTATGAGAAGAAGCGAGAAGTACAATATGCGTTATTCTCGCGTGGTTCTGATACTTCTCAAGTAGGCATAGAGTGGGGTGGAGGTAGGTGTGGGTGTCCACTGAGGGAGGGTTGCAGGTTGGAAGGCAGTGGTTTGCTATCTTCTAGGGGTCTGGATATATCGTGGGTGCAGCCGTTAGGATTTGATGGGGAGACAGATCAAAGCTACTCGCGAGAGTGGGAAGGGGACCGGGGAGATCCTTCACTGAGAGCCCTGATGTGTGTGGTGCCCTGCCCGGACAGGTGCTGATTACTTGTATTTTGAGTAGTTAGTCCCTGGCCAGGTAGAGTAACGCTCCACAAGAAGAAGTTTTAGGCTGGCCTTCGGATGGGTGGTAGTGGTGGAGCTGCAGTTGACTTGAGCTGGCTGCCGTGAATTCATGAGGACTCTGGCAGCCCCGTGACCTCGGGAAAACTCATGGCGATTTCATTAGTCTGTTCCTAGCAGTGTGAATACCCACAGGTGAGCGAAGCTAACTGGACTTTTCCAATAGAACAAGAGGGAACCCGAAGGATCTTGTCCTCTGATGCTCTTCATCTTCTTCCGAGGAAAACTTGGAGCCAAAGAGCAGATCCTCAGTGAGCGATGGATGCAAGTTGCAGGGCGGAAAATCAATGTGTCTCGATGCACGGAAAATTCTTCAATGTATTCAGTATGATGTGATGGGAACGAGGTGAACGCTCTATTTGGAAGTGCCAGAAGTACTGGGTAAGTCTTCCAATGCGAAGGCACGCTGTATGCGGGGCCGTGCCCAGACGGGTGATGATCTGTCAGACTTGGGCTTAACGCTGTCTGCCTGGGCAGAGCGTGGCTCCCAAGGAATATCACTTGTGGTGGCCTTTGGACCCGTTGTAGTGTTAGAGCTGCACATGTCTTTGAGTTGCTTGCCATGGCGAGAAGAGGGCCAGGGGTGCGACCAGGATCCCTGGCATTTTGAGGGTGAATCCGGTGCTCGAATATTCCTAGTAGTGTGGGCAGCCACAGTTTAGCAAAGGGAAACACAGTTCCTATCAGGAAAAGAGATAATCGGAGGAAGATTTTCCCATGGTATCCTCGTCTTTCTGCCAGTACTCATAAAACCGGCGATGAGATTCTCAGTGAGGTGGAATGCAAGTCTGAGGGCAGTGGGTCAGCACTGTCTACATCTATGGATACCTCTTGGGTACAGTCCTCAAGGTGTGGTCGGCATAGAGAAGAAAACTTCGCTATAGATTGGGAAGGAGACTCAGCATGTCCCCCACATTGAGGCCATGCTGCGTGCAGTGCCCAGCCCGGAAAGGTGCCGTTTACTAGTCTAGGGGTAAAGAGTGCCTTTGTGGGTAGAGTGCTGTGCAAGTGGGTTATCGGATGCGGTGGCCGTTGGCTAAGCGATGGGCGTGGGTCTACAGGTGATCTTCCTCCCAGAAGTCCGGAAGGCTGTGGAAGCCACGTAGACCTCAACCGCATCTTGCTGATGATTTACCTGTTCCACCCCGAGAAACTTGAACATGTGTAAAGTAAGTAAGGTAAAGATAATTGCTAATGGAGTAGCAGAGAACAGAAGCCCAGATCATGCATCCTGGTCCCCATTGTTCTCCAGATATGCATAGAGCCGTTGAGGTGATCCCCAAGGGGAAGAGATGCAAGTTGGAGGCCAGTGGGTCTAGATATTTTGTAGCGTTAGAGATCAATCGAGATTAGAGCCATCGGGATGTGATGGTTAGACGTAAGAAAGGTACATGTGTGAGTGAGAAGGAGTTGGGCGTGTCCTCCACTTAGAAGCCGTGCTGTGTGCGGTGCCCTGTTCACCCAGGTGCTGTTGACATATACTACTCGGAAACGGTGCCCGTGTGGATAGAGTAAGAGTCACAAGAACATCGTTGGTGGTGGCCTCTGGAACAGTGATGGGGGTGGATTTGCGGGCATCCTTGAGTTGGGTGCCTTGATACCCTAATGACCCTGGGAGCCCTCTGTGTTTCTGGCATCCTCAGGATGAGTTAGGTGGTCCTTTCCTCACAAAGTGAACACAAAGAGGTTGCAGGAAGGAAAATCATTCCTATGAAAAGAAGAGAGAAGTATAATATGCGTTTTTCTCGTGGAGTCCTGACACTTCTCTATTAGGCATAGAGCCGGGGTGGAGGTGGGTGCAGATATCCAGTGAGGGAAGGATGCAGGTTGGAAGGCAGCGGTTCGATATCCTCTAGGGGTCTGGATATATCGTGGGTGCAGGCGTCAAAATGTGATGGGGGTACAGATCAAAGCTCCTCGTGAACGTGGGAATGGGACCGGGGAGATCCTCCACAGAGAGCCCTGATGTGTGTGGTGCCCTACTTGTTCAGGTGCTGATTACATGTATTTTGGGGAATGAGTTCCTGTCCAGGTAGAGTAACGCTCAAGAAGAACAACTTTGAGGCTGGCCTTCGGACGCGTGGTAGTGGTGGAGATGCAGGTGACCTTGAGCTGCTTGCCATGAAGTCATGACGACTCTGGCAGCCAGCCACCTCATCACGGGAAATCTCGGCACGATTTCATTAGTCTTTTGCTAGCAATGTGTACACCGCCAGCTGAGAGAAGCTAACGGGCCTTTCCAGTAGAACAAGCCAGAACTCGAATGCTCTTGTCCTCTGATGCTCCTCCTCCTCCTCCTGGCATAAGTTAGAGCAGAAGAGAGGGCCCCATTGAGTGATGGGTGCAAGTTGCAGGGGGGTGAATCAAAGTGTCTCGATTTAGGAAAAATTGTTGAATTCATTCAGTATGATGTGGTGGGTAGAGTGGTGCCAGGTACGTTTGGAAGTGCCAGAAGTCCTGGGGCGTTCTTGCAACGCGAAGCCACACTGTTTGCGGGGCTGTGCTCAGACACGTGCTGGTCTCTCAGACTTGGTGTAAACAGTGTCTGCCTGGCTAGGGGGAGGCTCAAAAGGAACATCAGTTGTGGTGGCCTTTGGACCCGTTCTAGCGGTGGAGCTGCATGTGTCGTTGAGATGCTTGCCATGGCGAGAAGAGGGAATGGAGAGCGACCAGGATCCCTGCCCTTTTGAGGATGACGCCGGTGCTCGAATAATCCAAACAGTGTGGGCACCCACAGTTAAGGAAAGGGAAACACAGTTCCTATCAGGAAAAGCTATAAAGGGAGGAAGATTTTCTCATGGTATCCTCATCCTTGTGGCAGTACACATAGAACCGTTGATGACATCCTCATAGAGGTGGGATGCAAGTCTGAGGGCAGTGGGTAAACACTGTCTAAGGCTATGGATAAATCTTGGGTAGAGCCTCCAGGTGTGGTCGGCATAGAGAAGCCAACTTCTCTACAGATGGGAAAGGAGACTCAGCAGGTCCCCCACCTTGAGGCCGTGCTGTGTGCAGTGCCCTGCCCGGAAAGGTGCCGTTTCCTAGACTAGGGGTAAACAGTGCCTTTCCGGGTCGAGTACTGTGCAAGTGGAGTATCGGTTGTGGTGCCTGTGGACGGGCGATGGGCATGGGGCTCCAGGTGGTCATACTTCCCGAAGTCAGGAAGGCTCTGGAAGCCACATAGATCTCAACCGCATCTTGATGATGATTTACCTGTTCCACCCCGAAAAACGTGAACATGTATAAAGTGAATAAGGTCAAGATAATTGCTCATAGAGTAGCAGAGAACAGAAAGCAAGATCATTTTTCCTGTGTTCACATAGTTCTCCAGATATGCATAGAGCAGCTGAGGGGATCCCCACGGGCGAGAGATGCAAGATGGCGGACAGTGGGTCGAGATATTTTGAAGGGGTAAGGATCAAGCCTGGGTACAGTCATCAGGATGTGATGGATAGAAGTAAGAAAGGTACATGTGTGAGTGAGAGGGAGGTAGGCGTGTCCTCCACCTCGAAGCTGTGCTGTGTGCGGTGCCCTGCCCGGACAGGTACTGTTCACGTATAGTAGTAGTGAACCGAGCCGTCTAGGTAGAGTAAGGCTCACAAGAACATCGTTGGTGGTGACCTCTAGACCAGTTATGTGGGTGGAGTTACAGGTGTCCTTGAGTTGGCTGCCTTGATATCCTAATGACTGTGGTAGCCATGTGTTGGGCTGGCATCCTCAGGATGAGTTAAGTGGTCCTTTCCTCCCAAGGTGAACACAAACAGTTTGCAGGAAGCAAGATCATTCCTATGAGAAGAAGCGAGAAGTACAATATGCGTTATTCTCGCGTGGTTCTGATACTTCTCAAGTAGGCATAGAGTGGGGTGGAGGTAGGTGTGGGTGTCCACTGAGGGAGGGTTGCAGGTTGGAAGGCAGTGGTTTGCTATCTTCTAGGGGTCTGGATATATCGTGGGTGCAGCCGTTAGGATTTGATGGGGAGACAGATCAAAGCTACTCGCGAGAGTGGGAAGGGGACCGGGGAGATCCTTCACTGAGAGCCCTGATGTGTGTGGTGCCCTGCCCGGACAGGTGCTGATTACTTGTATTTTGAGTAGTTAGTCCCTGGCCAGGTAGAGTAACGCTCCACAAGAAGAAGTTTTAGGCTGGCCTTCGGATGGGTGGTAGTGGTGGAGCTGCAGTTGACTTGAGCTGGCTGCCGTGAATTCATGAGGACTCTGGCAGCCCCGTGACCTCGGGAAAACTCATGGCGATTTCATTAGTCTGTTCCTAGCAGTGTGAATACCCACAGGTGAGCGAAGCTAACTGGACTTTTCCAATAGAACAAGAGGGAACCCGAAGGATCTTGTCCTCTGATGCTCTTCATCTTCTTCCGAGGAAAACTTGGAGCCAAAGAGCAGATCCTCAGTGAGCGATGGATGCAAGTTGCAGGGCGGAAAATCAATGTGTCTCGATGCACGGAAAATTCTTCAATGTATTCAGTATGATGTGATGGGAACGAGGTGAACGCTCTATTTGGAAGTGCCAGAAGTACTGGGTAAGTCTTCCAATGCGAAGGCACGCTGTATGCGGGGCCGTGCCCAGACGGGTGATGATCTGTCAGACTTGGGCTTAACGCTGTCTGCCTGGGCAGAGCGTGGCTCCCAAGGAATATCACTTGTGGTGGCCTTTGGACCCGTTGTAGTGTTAGAGCTGCACATGTCTTTGAGTTGCTTGCCATGGCGAGAAGAGGGCCAGGGGTGCGACCAGGATCCCTGGCATTTTGAGGGTGAATCCGGTGCTCGAATATTCCTAGTAGTGTGGGCAGCCACAGTTTAGCAAAGGGAAACACAGTTCCTATCAGGAAAAGAGATAATCGGAGGAAGATTTTCCCATGGTATCCTCGTCTTTCTGCCAGTACTCATAAAACCGGCGATGAGATTCTCAGTGAGGTGGAATGCAAGTCTGAGGGCAGTGGGTCAGCACTGTCTACATCTATGGATACCTCTTGGGTACAGTCCTCAAGGTGTGGTCGGCATAGAGAAGAAAACTTCGCTATAGATTGGGAAGGAGACTCAGCATGTCCCCCACATTGAGGCCATGCTGCGTGCAGTGCCCAGCCCGGAAAGGTGCCGTTTACTAGTCTAGGGGTAAAGAGTGCCTTTGTGGGTAGAGTGCTGTGCAAGTGGGTTATCGGATGCGGTGGCCGTTGGCTAAGCGATGGGCGTGGGTCTACAGGTGATCTTCCTCCCAGAAGTCCGGAAGGCTGTGGAAGCCACGTAGACCTCAACCGCATCTTGCTGATGATTTACCTGTTCCACCCCGAGAAACTTGAACATGTGTAAAGTAAGTAAGGTAAAGATAATTGCTAATGGAGTAGCAGAGAACAGAAGCCCAGATCATGCATCCTGGTCCCCATTGTTCTCCAGATATGCATAGA
This sequence comes from Balaenoptera ricei, assembly GCF_028023285.1. Lineage (NCBI taxonomy): Eukaryota > Metazoa > Chordata > Mammalia > Artiodactyla > Balaenopteridae > Balaenoptera > Balaenoptera ricei. Next base: position 128,874,877 of record NC_082660.1, on the reverse strand, counting down.
GCCGTTGAGGTGATCCCCAAGGGGAAGAGAGGCAAGTTGGAGGCCAGTGGGTCTAGATATTTTGTAGCGTTAGAGATCAATCGAGATTAGAGCCATCAGGATGTGATGGTTAGACGTAAGAAAGGTACATGTGTGAGTGAGAAGGAGTTGGGCGTGTCCTCCACTTAGAAGCCGTGCTGTGTGCGGTGCCCTGTTCACCCAGGTGCTGTTGACATATACTACTAGGAAACGGTGCCCGTGTGGATAGAGTAAGAGTCACAAGAACATCGTTGGTGGTGGCCTCTGGAACAGTGATGGGGGTGGATTTGCGGGCATCCTTGAGTTGGGTGCCTTGATACCCTAATGACCCTGGGAGCCCTCTGTGTTTCTGGCATCCTCAGGATGAGTTAGGTGGTCCTTTCCTCACAAAGTGAACACAAAGAGGTTGCAGGAAGGAAAATCATTCCTATGAAAAGAAGAGAGAAGTATAATATGCGTTTTTCTCGTGGAGTCCTGACACTTCTCTATTAGGCATAGAGCCGGGGTGGAGGTGGGTGCAGATATCCAGTGAGGGAAGGATGCAGGTTGGAAGGCAGCGGTTCGATATCCTCTAGGGGTCTGGATATATCGTGGGTGCAGGCGTCAAAATGTGATGGGGGTACAGATCAAAGCTCCTCGTGAACGTGGGAATGGGACCGGGGAGATCCTCCACAGAGAGCCCTGATGTGTGTGGTGCCCTACTTGTTCAGGTGCTGATTACATGTATTTTGGGGAATGAGTTCCTGTCCAGGTAGAGTAACGCTCAAGAAGAACAACTTTGAGGCTGGCCTTCGGACGCGTGGTAGTGGTGGAGATGCAGGTGACCTTGAGCTGCTTGCCATGAAGTCATGACGACTCTGGCAGCCAGCCACCTCATCACGGGAAATCTCGGCACGATTTCATTAGTCTTTTGCTAGCAATGTGTACACCGCCAGCTGAGAGAAGCTAACGGGCCTTTCCAGTAGAACAAGCCAGAACTCGAATGCTCTTGTCCTCTGATGCTCCTCCTCCTCCTCCTGGCATAAGTTAGAGCAGAAGAGAGGGCCCCATTGAGTGATGGGTGCAAGTTGCAGGGGGGTGAATCAAAGTGTCTCGATTTAGGAAAAATTGTTGAATTCATTCAGTATGATGTGGTGGGTAGAGTGGTGCCAGGTACGTTTGGAAGTGCCAGAAGTCCTGGGGCGTTCTTGCAACGCGAAGCCACACTGTTTGCGGGGCTGTGCTCAGACACGTGCTGGTCTCTCAGACTTGGTGTAAACAGTGTCTGCCTGGCTAGGGGGAGGCTCAAAAGGAACATCAGTTGTGGTGGCCTTTGGACCCGTTCTAGTGGTGGAGCTGCATGTGTCGTTGAGATGCTTGCCATGGCGAGAAGAGGGAATGGAGAGCGACCAGGATCCCTGCCCTTTTGAGGATGACGCCGGTGCTCGAATAATCCAAACAGTGTGGGCACCCACAGTTAAGGAAAGGGAAACACAGTTCCTATCAGGAAAAGCTATAAAGGGAGGAAGATTTTCTCATGGTATCCTCATCCTTGTGGCAGTACACATAGAACCGTTGATGACATCCTCATAGAGGTGGGATGCAAGTCTGAGGGCAGTGGGTAAACACTGTCTAAGGCTATGGATAAATCTTGGGTAGAGCCTCCAGGTGTGGTCGGCATAGAGAAGCCAACTTCTCTACAGATGGGAAAGGAGACTCAGCAGGTCCCCCACCTTGAGGCCGTGCTGTGTGCAGTGCCCAGGCCGGAAAGGTGCCGTTTCCTAGACTAGGGGTAAACAGTGCCTTTCCGGGTCGAGTACTGTGCAAGTGGAGTATCGGTTGTGGTGCCTGTGGACGGGCGATGGGCATGGGGCTCCAGGTGGTCATACTTCCCGAAGTCAGGAAGGCTCTGGAAGCCACATAGATCTCAACCGCATCTTGATGATGATTTACCTGTTCCACCCCGAAAAACGTGAACATGTATAAAGTGAATAAGGTCAAGATAATTGCTCATAGAGTAGCAGAGAACAGAAAGCAAGATCATTTTTCCTGTGTTCACATAGTTCTCCAGATATGCATAGAGCAGCTGAGGGGATCCCCACGGGCGAGAGATGCAAGATGGCGGACAGTGGGTCGAGATATTTTGAAGGGGTAAGGATCAAGCCTGGGTACAGTCATCAGGATGTGATGGATAGAAGTAAGAAAGGTACATGTGTGAGTGAGAGGGAGGTAGGCGTGTCCTCCACCTCGAAGCTGTGCTGTGTGCGGTGCCCTGCCCGGACAGGTACTGTTCACGTATAGTAGTAGTGAACCGAGCCGTCTAGGTAGAGTAAGGCTCACAAGAACATCGTTGGTGGTGACCTCTAGACCAGTTATGTGGGTGGAGTTACAGGTGTCCTTGAGTTGGCTGCCTTGATATCCTAATGACTGTGGTAGCCATGTGTTGGGCTGGCATCCTCAGGATGAGTTAAGTGGTCCTTTCCTCCCAAGGTGAACACAAACAGTTTGCAGGAAGCAAGATCATTCCTATGAGAAGAAGCGAGAAGTACAATATGCGTTATTCTCGCGTGGTTCTGATACTTCTCAAGTAGGCATAGAGTGGGGTGGAGGTAGGTGTGGGTGTCCACTGAGGGAGGGTTGCAGGTTGGAAGGCAGTGGTTTGCTATCTTCTAGGGGTCTGGATATATCGTGGGTGCAGCCGTTAGGATTTGATGGGGAGACAGATCAAAGCTACTCGCGAGAGTGGGAAGGGGACCGGGGAGATCCTTCACTGAGAGCCCTGATGTGTGTGGTGCCCTGCCCGGACAGGTGCTGATTACTTGTATTTTGAGTAGTTAGTCCCTGGCCAGGTAGAGTAACGCTCCACAAGAAGAAGTTTTAGGCTGGCCTTCGGATGGGTGGTAGTGGTGGAGCTGCAGTTGACTTGAGCTGGCTACCGTGAATTCATGAGGACTCTGGCAGCCCCGTGACCTCGGGAAAACTCATGGCGATTTCATTAGTCTGTTCCTAGCAGTGTGAATACCCACAGGTGAGCGAAGCTAACTGGACTTTTCCAATAGAACAAGAGGGAACCCGAAGGATCTTGTCCTCTGATGCTCTTCATCTTCTTCCGAGGAAAACTTGGAGCCAAAGAGCAGATCCTCAGTGAGCGATGGATGCAAGTTGCAGGGCGGAAAATCAATGTGTCTCGATGCACGGAAAATTCTTCAATGTATTCAGTATGATGTGATGGGAACGAGGTGAACGCTCTATTTGGAAGTGCCAGAAGTACTGGGTAAGTCTTCCAATGCGAAGGCACGCTGTATGCGGGGCCGTGCCCAGACGGGTGATGATCTGTCAGACTTGGGCTTAACGCTGTCTGCCTGGGCAGAGCGTGGCTCCCAAGGAATATCACTTGTGGTGGCCTTTGGACCCGTTGTAGTGTTAGAGCTGCACATGTCTTTGAGTTGCTTGCCATGGCGAGAAGAGGGCCAGGGGTGCGACCAGGATCCCTGGCATTTTGAGGGTGAATCCGGTGCTCGAATATTCCTAGTAGTGTGGGCAGCCACAGTTTAGCAAAGGGAAACACAGTTCCTATCAGGAAAAGAGATAATCGGAGGAAGATTTTCCCATGGTATCCTCGTCTTTCTGCCAGTACTCATAAAACCGGCGATGAGATTCTCAGTGAGGTGGAATGCAAGTCTGAGGGCAGTGGGTCAGCACTGTCTACATCTATGGATACCTCTTGGGTACAGTCCTCAAGGTGTGGTCGGCATAGAGAAGAAAACTTCGCTATAGATTGGGAAGGAGACTCAGCATGTCCCCCACATTGAGGCCATGCTGCGTGCAGTGCCCAGCCCGGAAAGGTGCCGTTTACTAGTCTAGGGGTAAAGAGTGCCTTTGTGGGTAGAGTGCTGTGCAAGTGGGTTATCGGATGCGGTGGCCGTTGGCTAAGCGATGGGCGTGGGTCTACAGGTGATCTTCCTCCCAGAAGTCCGGAAGGCTGTGGAAGCCACGTAGACCTCAACCGCATCTTGCTGATGATTTACCTGTTCCACCCCGAGAAACTTGAACATGTGTAAAGTAAGTAAGGTAAAGATAATTGCTAATGGAGTAGCAGAGAACAGAAGCCCAGATCATGCATCCTGGTCCCCATTGTTCTCCAGATATGCATAGAGCCGTTGAGGTGATCCCCAAGGGGAAGAGAGGCAAGTTGGAGGCCAGTGGGTCTAGATATTTTGTAGCGTTAGAGATCAATCGAGATTAGAGCCATCAGGATGTGATGGTTAGACGTAAGAAAGGTACATGTGTGAGTGAGAAGGAGTTGGGCGTGTCCTCCACTTAGAAGCCGTGCTGTGTGCGGTGCCCTGTTCACCCAGGTGCTGTTGACATATACTACTCGGAAACGGTGCCCGTGTGGATAGAGTAAGAGTCACAAGAACATCGTTGGTGGTGGCCTCTGGAACAGTGATGGGGGTGGATTTGCGGGCATCCTTGAGTTGGGTGCCTTGATACCCTAATGACCCTGGGAGCCCTCTGTGTTTCTGGCATCCTCAGGATGAGTTAGGTGGTCCTTTCCTCACAAAGTGAACACAAAGAGGTTGCAGGAAGGAAAATCATTCCTATGAAAAGAAGAGAGAAGTATAATATGCGTTTTTCTCGTGGAGTCCTGACACTTCTCTATTAGGCATAGAGCCGGGGTGGAGGTGGGTGCAGATATCCAGTGAGGGAAGGATGCAGGTTGGAAGGCAGCGGTTCGATATCCTCTAGGGGTCTGGATATATCGTGGGTGCAGGCGTCAAAATGTGATGGGGGTACAGATCAAAGCTCCTCGTGAACGTGGGAATGGGACCGGGGAGATCCTCCACAGAGAGCCCTGATGTGTGTGGTGCCCTACTTGTTCAGGTGCTGATTACATGTATTTTGGGGAATGAGTTCCTGTCCAGGTAGAGTAACGCTCAAGAAGAACAACTTTGAGGCTGGCCTTCGGACGCGTGGTAGTGGTGGAGATGCAGGTGACCTTGAGCTGCTTGCCATGAAGTCATGACGACTCTGGCAGCCAGCCACCTCATCACGGGAAATCTCGGCACGATTTCATTAGTCTTTTGCTAGCAATGTGTACACCGCCAGCTGAGAGAAGCTAACGGGCCTTTCCAGTAGAACAAGCCAGAACTCGAATGCTCTTGTCCTCTGATGCTCCTCCTCCTCCTCCTGGCATAAGTTAGAGCAGAAGAGAGGGCCCCATTGAGTGATGGGTGCAAGTTGCAGGGGGGTGAATCAAAGTGTCTCGATTTAGGAAAAATTGTTGAATTCATTCAGTATGATGTGGTGGGTAGAGTGGTGCCAGGTACGTTTGGAAGTGCCAGAAGTCCTGGGGCGTTCTTGCAACGCGAAGCCACACTGTTTGCGGGGCTGTGCTCAGACACGTGCTGGTCTCTCAGACTTGGTGTAAACAGTGTCTGCCTGGCTAGGGGGAGGCTCAAAAGGAACATCAGTTGTGGTGGCCTTTGGACCCGTTCTAGTGGTGGAGCTGCATGTGTCGTTGAGATGCTTGCCATGGCGAGAAGAGGGAATGGAGAGCGACCAGGATCCCTGCCCTTTTGAGGATGACGCCGGTGCTCGAATAATCCAAACAGTGTGGGCACCCACAGTTAAGGAAAGGGAAACACAGTTCCTATCAGGAAAAGCTATAAAGGGAGGAAGATTTTCTCATGGTATCCTCATCCTTGTGGCAGTACACATAGAACCGTTGATGACATCCTCATAGAGGTGGGATGCAAGTCTGAGGGCAGTGGGTAAACACTGTCTAAGGCTATGGATAAATCTTGGGTAGAGCCTCCAGGTGTGGTCGGCATAGAGAAGCCAACTTCTCTACAGATGGGAAAGGAGACTCAGCAGGTCCCCCACCTTGAGGCCGTGCTGTGTGCAGTGCCCAGGCCGGAAAGGTGCCGTTTCCTAGACTAGGGGTAAACAGTGCCTTTCCGGGTCGAGTACTGTGCAAGTGGAGTATCGGTTGTGGTGCCTGTGGACGGGCGATGGGCATGGGGCTCCAGGTGGTCATACTTCCCGAAGTCAGGAAGGCTCTGGAAGCCACATAGATCTCAACCGCATCTTGATGATGATTTACCTGTTCCACCCCGAAAAACGTGAACATGTATAAAGTGAATAAGGTCAAGATAATTGCTCATAGAGTAGCAGAGAACAGAAAGCAAGATCATTTTTCCTGTGTTCACATAGTTCTCCAGATATGCATAGAGCAGCTGAGGGGATCCCCACGGGCGAGAGATGCAAGATGGCGGACAGTGGGTCGAGATATTTTGAAGGGGTAAGGATCAAGCCTGGGTACAGTCATCAGGATGTGATGGATAGAAGTAAGAAAGGTACATGTGTGAGTGAGAGGGAGGTAGGCGTGTCCTCCACCTCGAAGCTGTGCTGTGTGCGGTGCCCTGCCCGGACAGGTACTGTTCACGTATAGTAGTAGTGAACCGAGCCGTCTAGGTAGAGTAAGGCTCACAAGAACATCGTTGGTGGTGACCTCTAGACCAGTTATGTGGGTGGAGTTACAGGTGTCCTTGAGTTGGCTGCCTTGATATCCTAATGACTGTGGTAGCCATGTGTTGGGCTGGCATCCTCAGGATGAGTTAAGTGGTCCTTTCCTCCCAAGGTGAACACAAACAGTTTGCAGGAAGCAAGATCATTCCTATGAGAAGAAGCGAGAAGTACAATATGCGTTATTCTCGCGTGGTTCTGATACTTCTCAAGTAGGCATAGAGTGGGGTGGAGGTAGGTGTGGGTGTCCACTGAGGGAGGGTTGCAGGTTGGAAGGCAGTGGTTTGCTATCTTCTAGGGGTCTGGATATATCGTGGGTGCAGCCGTTAGGATTTGATGGGGAGACAGATCAAAGCTACTCGCGAGAGTGGGAAGGGGACCGGGGAGATCCTTCACTGAGAGCCCTGATGTGTGTGGTGCCCTGCCCGGACAGGTGCTGATTACTTGTATTTTGAGTAGTTAGTCCCTGGCCAGGTAGAGTAACGCTCCACAAGAAGAAGTTTTAGGCTGGCCTTCGGATGGGTGGTAGTGGTGGAGCTGCAGTTGACTTGAGCTGGCTGCCGTGAATTCATGAGGACTCTGGCAGCCCCGTGACCTCGGGAAAACTCATGGCGATTTCATTAGTCTGTTCCTAGCAGTGTGAATACCCACAGGTGAGCGAAGCTAACTGGACTTTTCCAATAGAACAAGAGGGAACCCGAAGGATCTTGTCCTCTGATGCTCTTCATCTTCTTCCGAGGAAAACTTGGAGCCAAAGAGCAGATCCTCAGTGAGCGATGGATGCAAGTTGCAGGGCGGAAAATCAATGTGTCTCGATGCACGGAAAATTCTTCAATGTATTCAGTATGATGTGATGGGAACGAGGTGAACGCTCTATTTGGAAGTGCCAGAAGTACTGGGTAAGTCTTCCAATGCGAAGGCACGCTGTATGCGGGGCCGTGCCCAGACGGGTGATGATCTGTCAGACTTGGGCTTAACGCTGTCTGCCTGGGCAGAGCGTGGCTCCCAAGGAATATCACTTGTGGTGGCCTTTGGACCCGTTGTAGTGTTAGAGCTGCACATGTCTTTGAGTTGCTTGCCATGGCGAGAAGAGGGCCAGGGGTGCGACCAGGATCCCTGGCATTTTGAGGGTGAATCCGGTGCTCGAATATTCCTAGTAGTGTGGGCAGCCACAGTTTAGCAAAGGGAAACACAGTTCCTATCAGGAAAAGAGATAATCGGAGGAAGATTTTCCCATGGTATCCTCGTCTTTCTGCCAGTACTCATAAAACCGGCGATGAGATTCTCAGTGAGGTGGAATGCAAGTCTGAGGGCAGTGGGTCAGCACTGTCTACATCTATGGATACCTCTTGGGTACAGTCCTCAAGGTGTGGTCGGCATAGAGAAGAAAACTTCGCTATAGATTGGGAAGGAGACTCAGCATGTCCCCCACATTGAGGCCATGCTGCGTGCAGTGCCCAGCCCGGAAAGGTGCCGTTTACTAGCCTAGGGGTAAAGAGTGCCTTTGTGGGTAGAGTGCTGTGCAAGTGGGTTATCGGATGCGGTGGCCGTTGGCTAAGCGATGGGCGTGGGTCTACAGGTGATCTTCCTCCCAGAAGTCCGGAAGGCTGTGGAAGCCACGTAGACCTCAACCGCATCTTGCTGATGATTTACCTGTTCCACCCCGAGAAACTTGAACATGTGTAAAGTAAGTAAGGTAAAGATAATTGCTAATGGAGTAGCAGAGAACAGAAGCCCAGATCATGCATCCTGGTCCCCATTGTTCTCCAGATATGCATAGAGCCGTTGAGGTGATCCCCAAGGGGAAGAGAGGCAAGTTGGAGGCCAGTGGGTCTAGATATTTTGTAGCGTTAGAGATCAATCGAGATTAGAGCCATCAGGATGTGATGGTTAGACGTAAGAAAGGTACATGTGTGAGTGAGAAGGAGTTGGGCGTGTCCTCCACTTAGAAGCCGTGCTGTGTGCGGTGCCCTGTTCACCCAGGTGCTGTTGACATATACTACTAGGAAACGGTGCCCGTGTGGATAGAGTAAGAGTCACAAGAACATCGTTGGTGGTGGCCTCTGGAACAGTGATGGGGGTGGATTTGCGGGCATCCTTGAGTTGGGTGCCTTGATACCCTAATGACCCTGGGAGCCCTCTGTGTTTCTGGCATCCTCAGGATGAGTTAGGTGGTCCTTTCCTCACAAAGTGAACACAAAGAGGTTGCAGGAAGGAAAATCATTCGTATGAAAAGAAGAGAGAAGTATAATATGCGTTTTTCTCGTGGAGTCCTGACACTTCTCTATTAGGCATAGAGCCGGGGTGGAGGTGGGTGCAGATATCCAGTGAGGGAAGGATGCAGGTTGGAAGGCAGCGGTTCGATATCCTCTAGGGGTCTGGATATATCGTGGGTGCAGGCGTCAAAATGTGATGGGGGTACAGATCAAAGCTCCTCGTGAACGTGGGAATGGGACCGGGGAGATCCTCCACAGAGAGCCCTGATGTGTGTGGTGCCCTACTTGTTCAGGTGCTGATTACATGTATTTTGGGGAATGAGTTCCTGTCCAGGTAGAGTAACGCTCAAGAAGAACAACTTTGAGGCTGGCCTTCGGACGCGTGGTAGTGGTGGAGATGCAGGTGACCTTGAGCTGCTTGCCATGAAGTCATGACGACTCTGGCAGCCAGCCACCTCATCACGGGAAATCTCGGCACGATTTCATTAGTCTTTTGCTAGCAATGTGTACACCGCCAGCTGAGAGAAGCTAACGGGCCTTTCCAGTAGAACAAGCCAGAACTCGAATGCTCTTGTCCTCTGATGCTCCTCCTCCTCCTCCTGGCATAAGTTAGAGCAGAAGAGAGGGCCCCATTGAGTGATGGGTGCAAGTTGCAGGGGGGTGAATCAAAGTGTCTCGATTTAGGAAAAATTGTTGAATTCATTCAGTATGATGTGGTGGGTAGAGTGGTGCCAGGTACGTTTGGAAGTGCCAGAAGTCCTGGGGCGTTCTTGCAACGCGAAGCCACACTGTTTGCGGGGCTGTGCTCAGACACGTGCTGGTCTCTCAGACTTGGTGTAAACAGTGTCTGCCTGGCTAGGGGGAGGCTCAAAAGGAACATCAGTTGTGGTGGCCTTTGGACCCGTTCTAGTGGTGGAGCTGCATGTGTCGTTGAGATGCTTGCCATGGCGAGAAGAGGGAATGGAGAGCGACCAGGATCCCTGCCCTTTTGAGGATGACGCCGGTGCTCGAATAATCCAAACAGTGTGGGCACCCACAGTTAAGGAAAGGGAAACACAGTTCCTATCAGGAAAAGCTATAAAGGGAGGAAGATTTTCTCATGGTATCCTCATCCTTGTGGCAGTACACATAGAACCGTTGATGACATCCTCATAGAGGTGGGATGCAAGTCTGAGGGCAGTGGGTAAACACTGTCTAAGGCTATGGATAAATCTTGGGTAGAGCCTCCAGGTGTGGTCGGCATAGAGAAGCCAACTTCTCTACAGATGGGAAAGGAGACTCAGCAGGTCCCCCACCTTGAGGCCGTGCTGTGTGCAGTGCCCAGGCCGGAAAGGTGCCGTTTCCTAGACTAGGGGTAAACAGTGCCTTTCCGGGTCGAGTACTGTGCAAGTGGAGTATCGGTTGTGGTGCCTGTGGACGGGCGATGGGCATGGGGCTCCAGGTGGTCATACTTCCCGAAGTCAGGAAGGCTCTGGAAGCCACATAGATCTCAACCGCATCTTGATGATGATTTACCTGTTCCACCCCGAAAAACGTGAACATGTATAAAGTGAATAAGGTCAAGATAATTGCTCATAGAGTAGCAGAGAACAGAAAGCAAGATCATTTTTCCTGTGTTCACATAGTTCTCCAGATATGCATAGAGCAGCTGAGGGGATCCCCACGGGCGAGAGATGCAAGATGGCGGACAGTGGGTCGAGATATTTTGAAGGGGTAAGGATCAAGCCTGGGTACAGTCATCAGGATGTGATGGATAGAAGTAAGAAAGGTACATGTGTGAGTGAGAGGGAGGTAGGCGTGTCCTCCACCTCGAAGCTGTGCTGTGTGCGGTGCCCTGCCCGGACAGGTACTGTTCACGTATAGTAGTAGTGAACCGAGCCGTCTAGGTAGAGTAAGGCTCACAAGAACATCGTTGGTGGTGACCTCTAGACCAGTTATGTGGGTGGAGTTACAGGTGTCCTTGAGTTGGCTGCCTTGATATCCTAATGACTGTGGTAGCCATGTGTTGGGCTGGCATCCTCAGGATGAGTTAAGTGGTCCTTTCCTCCCAAGGTGAACACAAACAGTTTGCAGGAAGCAAGATCATTCCTATGAGAAGAAGCGAGAAGTACAATATGCGTTATTCTCGCGTGGTTCTGATACTTCTCAAGTAGGCATAGAGTGGGGTGGAGGTAGGTGTGGGTGTCCACTGAGGGAGGGTTGCAGGTTGGAAGGCAGTGGTTTGCTATCTTCTAGGGGTCTGGATATATCGTGGGTGCAGCCGTTAGGATTTGATGGGGAGACAGATCAAAGCTCCTCGCGAGAGTGGGAAGGGGACCGGGGAGATCCTTCACTGAGAGCCCTGATGTGTGTGGTGCCCTGCCCGGACAGGTGCTGATTACTTGTATTTTGAGTAGTTAGTCCCTGGCCAGGTAGAGTAACGCTCCACAAGAAGAAGTTTTAGGCTGGCCTTCGGATGGGTGGTAGTGGTGGAGCTGCAGTTGACTTGAGCTGGCTGCCGTGAATTCATGAGGACTCTGGCAGCCCCGTGACCTCGGGAAAACTCATGGCGATTTCATTAGTCTGTTCCTAGCAGTGTGAATACCCACAGGTGAGCGAAGCTAACTGGACTTTTCCAATAGAACAAGAGGGAACCCGAAGGATCTTGTCCTCTGATGCTCTTCATCTTCTTCCGAGGAAAACTTGGAGCCAAAGAGCAGATCCTCAGTGAGCGATGGATGCAAGTTGCAGGGCGGAAAATCAATGTGTCTCGATGCACGGAAAATTCTTCAATGTATTCAGTATGATGTGATGGGAACGAGGTGAACGCTCTATTTGGAAGTGCCAGAAGTACTGGGTAAGTCTTGCAATGCGAAGGCACGCTGTATGCGGGGCCGTGCCCAGACGGGTGATGATCTGTCAGACTTGGGCTTAACGCTGTCTGCCTGGGCAGAGCGTGGCTCCCAAGGAATATCACTTGTGGTGGCCTTTGGACCCGTTGTAGTGTTAGAGCTGCACATGTCTTTGAGTTGCTTGCCATGGCGAGAAGAGGGCCAGGGGTGCGACCAGGATCCCTGGCATTTTGAGGGTGAATCCGGTGCTCGAATATTCCTAGTAGTGTGGGCAGCCACAGTTTAGCAAAGGGAAACACAGTTCCTATCAGGAAAAGAGATAATCGGAGGAAGATTTTCCCATGGTATCCTCGTCTTTCTGCCAGTACTCATAAAACCGGCGATGAGATTCTCAGTGAGGTGGAATGCAAGTCTGAGGGCAGTGGGTCAGCACTGTCTACATCTATGGATACCTCTTGGGTACAGTCCTCAAGGTGTGGTCGGCATAGAGAAGAAAACTTCGCTATAGATTGGGAAGGAGACTCAGCATGTCCCCCACATTGAGGCCATGCTGCGTGCAGTGCCCAGCCCGGAAAGGTGCCGTTTACTAGCCTAGGGGTAAAGAGTGCCTTTGTGGGTAGAGTGCTGTGCAAGTGGGTTATCGGATGCGGTGGCCGTTGGCTAAGCGATGGGCGTGGGTCTACAGGTGATCTTCCTCCCAGAAGTCCGGAAGGCTGTGGAAGCCACGTAGACCTCAACCGCATCTTGCTGATGATTTACCTGTTCCACCCCGAGAAACTTGAACATGTGTAAAGTAAGTAAGGTAAAGATAATTGCTAATGGAGTAGCAGAGAACAGAAGCCCAGATCATGCATCCTGGTCCCCATTGTTCTCCAGATATGCATAGAGCCGTTGAGGTGATCCCCAAGGGGAAGAGAGGCAAGTTGGAGGCCAGTGGGTCTAGATATTTTGTAGCGTTAGAGATCAATCGAGATTAGAGCCATCAGGATGTGATGGTTAGACGTAAGAAAGGTACATGTGTGAGTGAGAAGGAGTTGGGCGTGTCCTCCACTTAGAAGCCGTGCTGTGTGCGGTGCCCTGTTCACCCAGGTGCTGTTGACATATACTACTAGGAAACGGTGCCCGTGTGGATAGAGTAAGAGTCACAAGAACATCGTTGGTGGTGGCCTCTGGAACAGTGAGGGGGGTGGATTTGCGGGCATCCTTGAGTTGGGTGCCTTGATACCCTAATGACCCTGGGAGCCCTCTGTGTTTCTGGCATCCTCAGGATGAGTTAGGTGGTCCTTTCCTCACAAAGTGAACACAAAGAGGTTGCAGGAAGGAAAATCATTCGTATGAAAAGAAGAGAGAAGTATAATATGCGTTTTTCTCGTGGAGTCCTGACACTTCTCTATTAGGCATAGAGCCGGGGTGGAGGTGGGTGCAGATATCCAGTGAGGGAAGGATGCAGGTTGGAAGGCAGCGGTTCGATATCCTCTAGGGGTCTGGATATATCGTGGGTGCAGGCGTCAAAATGTGATGGGGGTACAGATCAAAGCTCCTCGTGAACGTGGGAATGGGACCGGGGAGATCCTCCACAGAGAGCCCTGATGTGTGTGGTGCCCTACTTGTTCAGGTGCTGATTACATGTATTTTGGGGAATGAGTTCCTGTCCAGGTAGAGTAACGCTCAAGAAGAACAACTTTGAGGCTGGCCTTCGGACGCGTGGTAGTGGTGGAGATGCAGGTGACCTTGAGCTGCTTGCCATGAAGTCATGACGACTCTGGCAGCCAGCCACCTCATCACGGGAAATCTCGGCACGATTTCATTAGTCTTTTGCTAGCAATGTGTACACCGCCAGCTGAGAGAAGCTAACGGGCCTTTCCAGTAGAACAAGCCAGAACTCGAATGCTCTTGTCCTCTGATGCTCCTCCTCCTCCTCCTGGCATAAGTTAGAGCAGAAGAGAGGGCCCCATTGAGTGATGGGTGCAAGTTGCAGGGGGGTGAATCAAAGTGTCTCGATTTAGGAAAAATTGTTGAATTCATTCAGTATGATGTGGTGGGTAGAGTGGTGCCAGGTACGTTTGGAAGTGCCAGAAGTCCTGGGGCGTTCTTGCAACGCGAAGCCACACTGTTTGCGGGGCTGTGCTCAGACACGTGCTGGTCTCTCAGACTTGGTGTAAACAGTGTCTGCCTGGCTAGGGGGAGGCTCAAAAGGAACATCAGTTGTGGTGGCCTTTGGACCCGTTCTAGTGGTGGAGCTGCATGTGTCGTTGAGATGCTTGCCATGGCGAGAAGAGGGAATGGAGAGCGACCAGGATCCCTGCCCTTTTGAGGATGACGCCGGTGCTCGAATAATCCAAACAGTGTGGGCACCCACAGTTAAGGAAAGGGAAACACAGTTCCTATCAGGAAAAGCTATAAAGGGAGGAAGATTTTCTCATGGTATCCTCATCCTTGTGGCAGTACACATAGAACCGTTGATGACATCCTCATAGAGGTGGGATGCAAGTCTGAGGGCAGTGGGTAAACACTGTCTAAGGCTATGGATAAATCTTGGGTAGAGCCTCCAGGTGTGGTCGGCATAGAGAAGCCAACTTCTCTACAGATGGGAAAGGAGACTCAGCAGGTCCCCCACCTTGAGGCCGTGCTGTGTGCAGTGCCCAGGCCGGAAAGGTGCCGTTTCCTAGACTAGGGGTAAACAGTGCCTTTCCGGGTCGAGTACTGTGCAAGTGGAGTATCGGTTGTGGTGCCTGTGGACGGGCGATGGGCATGGGGCTCCAGGTGGTCATACTTCCCGAAGTCAGGAAGGCTCTGGAAGCCACATAGATCTCAACCGCATCTTGATGATGATTTACCTGTTCCACCCCGAAAAACGTGAACATGTATAAAGTGAATAAGGTCAAGATAATTGCTCATAGAGTAGCAGAGAACAGAAAGCAAGATCATTTTTCCTGTGTTCACATAGTTCTCCAGATATGCATAGAGCAGCTGAGGGGATCCCCACGGGCGAGAGATGCAAGATGGCGGACAGTGGGTCGAGATATTTTGAAGGGGTAAGGATCAAGCCTGGGTACAGTCATCAGGATGTGATGGATAGAAGTAAGAAAGGTACATGTGTGAGTGAGAGGGAGGTAGGCGTGTCCTCCACCTCGAAGCTGTGCTGTGTGCGGTGCCCTGCCCGGACAGGTACTGTTCACGTATAGTAGTAGTGAACCGAGCCGTCTAGGTAGAGTAAGGCTCACAAGAACATCGTTGGTGGTGACCTCTAGACCAGTTATGTGGGTGGAGTTACAGGTGTCCTTGAGTTGGCTGCCTTGATATCCTAATGACTGTGGTAGCCATGTGTTGGGCTGGCATCCTCAGGATGAGTTAAGTGGTCCTTTCCTCCCAAGGTGAACACAAACAGTTTGCAGGAAGCAAGATCATTCCTATGAGAAGAAGCGAGAAGTACAATATGCGTTATTCTCGCGTGGTTCTGATACTTCTCAAGTAGGCATAGAGTGGGGTGGAGGTAGGTGTGGGTGTCCACTGAGGGAGGGTTGCAGGTTGGAAGGCAGTGGTTTGCTATCTTCTAGGGGTCTGGATATATCGTGGGTGCAGCCGTTAGGATTTGATGGGGAGACAGATCAAAGCTCCTCGCGAGAGTGGGAAGGGGACCGGGGAGATCCTTCACTGAGAGCCCTGATGTGTGTGGTGCCCTGCCCGGACAGGTGCTGATTACTTGTATTTTGAGTAGTTAGTCCCTGGCCAGGTAGAGTAACGCTCCACAAGAAGAAGTTTTAGGCTGGCCTTCGGATGGGTGGTAGTGGTGGAGCTGCAGTTGACTTGAGCTGGCTGCCGTGAATTCATGAGGACTCTGGCAGCCCCGTGACCTCGGGAAAACTCATGGCGATTTCATTAGTCTGTTCCTAGCAGTGTGAATACCCACAGGTGAGCGCAGCTAACTGGACTTTTCCAATAGAACAAGAGGGAACCCGAAGGATCTTGTCCTCTGATGCTCTTCATCTTCTTCCGAGGAAAACTTGGAGCCAAAGAGCAGATCCTCAGTGAGCGATGGATGCAAGTTGCAGGGCGGAAAATCAATGTGTCTCGATGCACGGAAAATTCTTCAATGTATTCAGTATGATGTGATGGGAACGAGGTGAACGCTCTATTTGGAAGTGCCAGAAGTACTGGGTAAGTCTTGCAATGCGAAGGCACGCTGTATGCGGGGCCGTGCCCAGACGGGTGATGATCTGTCAGACTTGGGCTTAACGCTGTCTGCCTGGGCAGAGCGTGGCTCCCAAGGAATATCACTTGTGGTGGCCTTTGGACCCGTTGTAGTGTTAGAGCTGCACATGTCTTTGAGTTGCTTGCCATGGCGAGAAGAGGGCCAGGGGTGCGACCAGGATCCCTGGCATTTTGAGGGTGAATCCGGTGCTCGAATATTCCTAGTAGTGTGGGCAGCCACAGTTTAGCAAAGGGAAACACAGTTCCTATCAGGAAAAGAGATAATCGGAGGAAGATTTTCCCATGGTATCCTCGTCTTTCTGCCAGTACTCATAAAACCGGCGATGAGATTCTCAGTGAGGTGGAATGCAAGTCTGAGGGCAGTGGGTCAGCACTGTCTACATCTATGGATACCTCTTGGGTACAGTCCTCAAGGTGTGGTCGGCATAGAGAAGAAAACTTCGCTATAGATTGGGAAGGAGACTCAGCATGTCCCCCACATTGAGGCCATGCTGCGTGCAGTGCCCAGCCCGGAAAGGTGCCGTTTACTAGTCTAGGGGTAAAGAGTGCCTTTGTGGGTAGAGTGCTGTGCAAGTGGGTTATCGGATGCGGTGGCCGTTGGCTAAGCGATGGGCGTGGGTCTACAGGTGATCTTCCTCCCAGAAGTCCGGAAGGCTGTGGAAGCCACGTAGACCTCAACCGCATCTTGCTGATGATTTACCTGTTCCACCCCGAGAAACTTGAACATGTGTAAAGTAAGTAAGGTAAAGATAATTGCTAATGGAGTAGCAGAGAACAGAAGCCCAGATCATGCATCCTGGTCCCCATTGTTCTCCAGATATGCATAGAGCCGTTGAGGTGATCCCCAAGGGGAAGAGAGGCAAGTTGGAGGCCAGTGGGTCTAGATATTTTGTAGCGTTAGAGATCAATCGAGATTAGAGCCATCAGGATGTGATGGTTAGACGTAAGAAAGGTACATGTGTGAGTGAGAAGGAGTTGGGCGTGTCCTCCACTTAGAAGCCGTGCTGTGTGCGGTGCCCTGTTCACCCAGGTGCTGTTGACATATACTACTAGGAAACGGTGCCCGTGTGGATAGAGTAAGAGTCACAAGAACATCGTTGGTGGTGGCCTCTGGAACAGTGAGGGGGGTGGATTTGCGGGCATCCTTGAGTTGGGTGCCTTGATACCCTAATGACCCTGGGAGCCCTCTGTGTTTCTGGCATCCTCAGGATGAGTTAGGTGGTCCTTTCCTCACAAAGTGAACACAAAGAGGTTGCAGGAAGGAAAATCATTCGTATGAAAAGAAGAGAGAAGTATAATATGCGTTTTTCTCGTGGAGTCCTGACACTTCTCTATTAGGCATAGAGCCGGGGTGGAGGTGGGTGCAGATATCCAGTGAGGGAAGGATGCAGGTTGGAAGGCAGCGGTTCGATATCCTCTAGAGGTCTGGATATATCGTGGGTGCAGGCGTCAAAATGTGATGGGGGTACAGATCAAAGCTCCTCGTGAACGTGGGAATGGGACCGGGGAGATCCTCCACAGAGAGCCCTGATGTGTGTGGTGCCCTACTTGTACAGGTGCTGATTACATGTATTTTGGGGAATGAGTTCCTGTCCAGGTAGAGTAACGCTCAAGAAGAACAACTTTGAGGCTGGCCTTCGGACGCGTGGTAGTGGTGGAGATGCAGGTGACCTTGAGCTGCTTGCCATGAAGTCATGACGACTCTGGCAGCCAGCCACCTCATCACGGGAAATCTCGGCACGATTTCATTAGTCTTTTGCTAGCAATGTGTACACCGCCAGCTGAGAGAAGCTAACGGGCCTTTCCAGTAGAACAAGCCAGAACTCGAATGCTCTTGTCCTCTGATGCTCCTCCTCCTCCTCCTGGCATAAGTTAGAGCAGAAGAGAGGGCCCCATTGAGTGATGGGTGCAAGTTGCAGAGGGGTGAATCAAAGTGTCTCGATTTAGGAAAAATTGTTGAATTCATTCAGTATGATGTGGTGGGTAGAGTGGTGCCAGGTACGTTTGGAAGTGCCAGAAGTCCTGGGGCGTTCTTGCAACGCGAAGCCACACTGTTTGCGGGGCTGTGCTCAGACACGTGCTGGTCTCTCAGACTTGGTGTAAACAGTGTCTGCCTGGCTAGGGGGAGGCTCAAAAGGAATATCAGTTGTGGTGGCCTTTGGACCCGTTCTAGTGGTGGAGCTGCATGTGTCGTTGAGATGCTTGCCATGGCGAGAAGAGGGAATGGAGAGCGACCAGGATCCCTGCCCTTTTGAGGATGACGCCGGTGCTCGAATAATCCAAACAGTGTGGGCACCCACAGTTAAGGAAAGGGAAACACAGTTCCTATCAGGAAAAGCTATAAAGGGAGGAAGATTTTCTCATGGTATCCTCATCCTTGTGGCAGTACACATAGAACCGTTGATGACATCCTCATAGAGGTGGGATGCAAGTCTGAGGGCAGTGGGTAAACACTGTCTAAGGCTATGGATAAATCTTGGGTAGAGCCTCCAGGTGTGGTCGGCATAGAGAAGCCAACTTCTCTACAGATGGGAAAGGAGACTCAGCAGGTCCCCCACCTTGAGGCCGTGCTGTGTGCAGTGCCCAGGCCGGAAAGGTGCCGTTTCCTAGACTAGGGGTAAACAGTGCCTTTCCGGGTCGAGTACTGTGCAAGTGGAGTATCGGTTGTGGTGCCTGTGGACGGGCGATGGGCATGGGGCTCCAGGTGGTCATACTTCCCGAAGTCAGGAAGGCTCTGGAAGCCACATAGATCTCAACCGCATCTTGATGATGATTTACCTGTTCCACCCCGAAAAACGTGAACATGTATAAAGTGAATAAGGTCAAGATAATTGCTCATAGAGTAGCAGAGAACAGAAAGCAAGATCATTTTTCCTGTGTTCACATAGTTCTCCAGATATGCATAGAGCAGCTGAGGGGATCCCCACGGGCGAGAGATGCAAGATGGCGGACAGTGGGTCGAGATATTTTGAAGGGGTAAGGATCAAGCCTGGGTACAGTCATCAGGATGTGATGGATAGAAGTAAGAAAGGTACATGTGTGAGTGAGAGGGAGGTAGGCGTGTCCTCCACCTCGAAGCTGTGCTGTGTGCGGTGCCCTGCCCGGACAGGTACTGTTCACGTATAGTAGTAGTGAACCGAGCCGTCTAGGTAGAGTAAGGCTCACAAGAACATCGTTGGTGGTGACCTCTAGACCAGTTATGTGGGTGGAGTTACAGGTGTCCTTGAGTTGGCTGCCTTGATATCCTAATGACTGTGGTAGCCATGTGTTGGGCTGGCATCCTCAGGATGAGTTAAGTGGTCCTTTCCTCCCAAGGTGAACACAAACAGTTTGCAGGAAGCAAGATCATTCCTATGAGAAGAAGCGAGAAGTACAATATGCGTTATTCTCGCGTGGTTCTGATACTTCTCAAGTAGGCATAGAGTGGGGTGGAGGTAGGTGTGGGTGTCCACTGAGGGAGGGTTGCAGGTTGGAAGGCAGTGGTTTGCTATCTTCTAGGGGTCTGGATATATCGTGGGTGCAGCCGTTAGGATTTGATGGGGAGACAGATCAAAGCTCCTCGCGAGAGTGGGAAGGGGACCGGGGAGATCCTTCACTGAGAGCCCTGATGTGTGTGGTGCCCTGCCCGGACAGGTGCTGATTACTTGTATTTTGAGTAGTTAGTCCCTGGCCAGGTAGAGTAACGCTCCACAAGAAGAAGTTTTAGGCTGGCCTTCGGATGGGTGGTAGTGGTGGAGCTGCAGTTGACTTGAGCTGGCTGCCGTGAATTCATGAGGACTCTGGCAGCCCCGTGACCTCGGGAAAACTCATGGCGATTTCATTAGTCTGTTCCTAGCAGTGTGAATACCCACAGGTGAGCGAAGCTAACTGGACTTTTCCAATAGAACAAGAGGGAACCCGAAGGATCTTGTCCTCTGATGCTCTTCATCTTCTTCCGAGGAAAACTTGGAGCCAAAGAGCAGATCCTCAGTGAGCGATGGATGCAAGTTGCAGGGCGGAAAATCAATGTGTCTCGATGCACGGAAAATTCTTCAATGTATTCAGTATGATGTGATGGGAACGAGGTGAACGCTCTATTTGGAAGTGCCAGAAGTACTGGGTAAGTCTTGCAATGCGAAGGCACGCTGTATGCGGGGCCGTGCCCAGACGGGTGATGATCTGTCAGACTTGGGCTTAACGCTGTCTGCCTGGGCAGAGCGTGGCTCCCAAGGAATATCACTTGTGGTGGCCTTTGGACCCGTTGTAGTGTTAGAGCTGCACATGTCTTTGAGTTGCTTGCCATGGCGAGAAGAGGGCCAGGGGTGCGACCAGGATCCCTGGCATTTTGAGGGTGAATCCGGTGCTCGAATATTCCTAGTAGTGTGGGCAGCCACAGTTTAGCAAAGGGAAACACAGTTCCTATCAGGAAAAGAGATAATCGGAGGAAGATTTTCCCATGGTATCCTCGTCTTTCTGCCAGTACTCATAAAACCGGCGATGAGATTCTCAGTGAGGTGGAATGCAAGTCTGAGGGCAGTGGGTCAGCACTGTCTACATCTATGGATACCTCTTGGGTACAGTCCTCAAGGTGTGGTCGGCATAGAGAAGAAAACTTCGCTATAGATTGGGAAGGAGACTCAGCATGTCCCCCACATTGAGGCCATGCTGCGTGCAGTGCCCAGCCCGGAAAGGTGCCGTTTACTAGTCTAGGGGTAAAGAGTGCCTTTGTGGGTAGAGTGCTGTGCAAGTGGGTTATCGGATGCGGTGGCCGTTGGCTAAGCGATGGGCGTGGGTCTACAGGTGATCTTCCTCCCAGAAGTCCGGAAGGCTGTGGAAGCCACGTAGACCTCAACCGCATCTTGCTGATGATTTACCTGTTCCACCCCGAGAAACTTGAACATGTGTAAAGTAAGTAAGGTAAAGATAATTGCTAATGGAGTAGCAGAGAACAGAAGCCCAGATCATGCATCCTGGTCCCCATTGTTCTCCAGATATGCATAGAGCCGTTGAGGTGATCCCCAAGGGGAAGAGAGGCAAGTTGGAGGCCAGTGGGTCTAGATATTTTGTAGCGTTAGAGATCAATCGAGATTAGAGCCATCAGGATGTGATGGTTAGACGTAAGAAAGGTACATGTGTGAGTGAGAAGGAGTTGGGCGTGTCCTCCACTTAGAAGCCGTGCTGTGTGCGGTGCCCTGTTCACCCAGGTGCTGTTGACATATACTACTAGGAAACGGTGCCCGTGTGGATAGAGTAAGAGTCACAAGAACATCGTTGGTGGTGGCCTCTGGAACAGTGAGGGGGGTGGATTTGCGGGCATCCTTGAGTTGGGTGCCTTGATACCCTAATGACCCTGGGAGCCCTCTGTGTTTCTGGCATCCTCAGGATGAGTTAGGTGGTCCTTTCCTCACAAAGTGAACACAAAGAGGTTGCAGGAAGGAAAATCATTCGTATGAAAAGAAGAGAGAAGTATAATATGCGTTTTTCTCGTGGAGTCCTGACACTTCTCTATTAGGCATAGAGCCGGGGTGGAGGTGGGTGCAGATATCCAGTGAGGGAAGGATGCAGGTTGGAAGGCAGCGGTTCGATATCCTCTAGAGGTCTGGATATATCGTGGGTGCAGGCGTCAAAATGTGATGGGGGTACAGATCAAAGCTCCTCGTGAACGTGGGAATGGGACCGGGGAGATCCTCCACAGAGAGCCCTGATGTGTGTGGTGCCCTACTTGTACAGGTGCTGATTACATGTATTTTGGGGAATGAGTTCCTGTCCAGGTAGAGTAACGCTCAAGAAGAACAACTTTGAGGCTGGCCTTCGGACGCGTGGTAGTGGTGGAGATGCAGGTGACCTTGAGCTGCTTGCCATGAAGTCATGACGACTCTGGCAGCCAGCCACCTCATCACGGGAAATCTCGGCACGATTTCATTAGTCTTTTGCTAGCAATGTGTACACCGCCAGCTGAGAGAAGCTAACGGGCCTTTCCAGTAGAACAAGCCAGAACTCGAATGCTCTTGTCCTCTGATGCTCCTCCTCCTCCTCCTGGCATAAGTTAGAGCAGAAGAGAGGGCCCCATTGAGTGATGGGTGCAAGTTGCAGAGGGGTGAATCAAAGTGTCTCGATTTAGGAAAAATTGTTGAATTCATTCAGTATGATGTGGTGGGTAGAGTGGTGCCAGGTACGTTTGGAAGTGCCAGAAGTCCTGGGGCGTTCTTGCAACGCGAAGCCACACTGTTTGCGGGGCTGTGCTCAGACACGTGCTGGTCTCTCAGACTTGGTGTAAACAGTGTCTGCCTGGCTAGGGGGAGGCTCAAAAGGAATATCAGTTGTGGTGGCCTTTGGACCCGTTCTAGTGGTGGAGCTGCATGTGTCGTTGAGATGCTTGCCATGGCGAGAAGAGGGAATGGAGAGCGACCAGGATCCCTGCCCTTTTGAGGATGACGCCGGTGCTCGAATAATCCAAACAGTGTGGGCACCCACAGTTAAGGAAAGGGAAACACAGTTCCTATCAGGAAAAGCTATAAAGGGAGGAAGATTTTCTCATGGTATCCTCATCCTTGTGGCAGTACACATAGAACCGTTGATGACATCCTCATAGAGGTGGGATGCAAGTCTGAGGGCAGTGGGTAAACACTGTCTAAGGCTATGGATAAATCTTGGGTAGAGCCTCCAGGTGTGGTCGGCATAGAGAAGCCAACTTCTCTACAGATGGGAAAGGAGACTCAGCAGGTCCCCCACCTTGAGGCCGTGCTGTGTGCAGTGCCCAGGCCGGAAAGGTGCCGTTTCCTAGACTAGGGGTAAACAGTGCCTTTCCGGGTCGAGTACTGTGCAAGTGGAGTATCGGTTGTGGTGCCTGTGGACGGGCGATGGGCATGGGGCTCCAGGTGGTCATACTTCCCGAAGTCAGGAAGGCTCTGGAAGCCACATAGATCTCAACCGCATCTTGATGATGATTTACCTGTTCCACCCCGAAAAACGTGAACATGTATAAAGTGAATAAGGTCAAGATAATTGCTCATAGAGTAGCAGAGAACAGAAAGCAAGATCATTTTTCCTGTGTTCACATAGTTCTCCAGATATGCATAGAGCAGCTGAGGGGATCCCCACGGGCGAGAGATGCAAGATGGCGGACAGTGGGTCGAGATATTTTGAAGGGGTAAGGATCAAGCCTGGGTACAGTCATCAGGATGTGATGGATAGAAGTAAGAAAGGTACATGTGTGAGTGAGAGGGAGGTAGGCGTGTCCTCCACCTCGAAGCTGTGCTGTGTGCGGTGCCCTGCCCGGACAGGTACTGTTCACGTATAGTAGTAGTGAACCGAGCCGTCTAGGTAGAGTAAGGCTCACAAGAACAGCGTTGGTGGTGACCTCTAGACCAGTTATGTGGGTGGAGTTACAGGTGTCCTTGAGTTGGCTGCCTTGATATCCTAATGACTGTGGTAGCCATGTGTTGGGCTGGCATCCTCAGGATGAGTTAAGTGGTCCTTTCCTCCCAAGGTGAACACAAACAGTTTGCAGGAAGCAAGATCATTCCTATGAGAAGAAGCGAGAAGTACAATATGCGTTATTCTCGCGTGGTTCTGATACTTCTCAAGTAGGCATAGAGTGGGGTGGAGGTAGGTGTGGGTGTCCACTGAGGGAGGGTTGCAGGTTGGAAGGCAGTGGTTTGCTATCTTCTAGGGGTCTGGATATATCGTGGGTGCAGCCGTTAGGATTTGATGGGGAGACAGATCAAAGCTACTCGCGAGAGTGGGAAGGGGACCGGGGAGATCCTTCACTGAGAGCCCTGATGTGTGTGGTGCCCTGCCCGGACAGGTGCTGATTACTTGTATTTTGAGTAGTTAGTCCCTGGCCAGGTAGAGTAACGCTCCACAAGAAGAAGTTTTAGGCTGGCCTTCGGATGGGTGGTAGTGGTGGAGCTGCAGTTGACTTGAGCTGGCTGCCGTGAATTCATGAGGACTCTGGCAGCCCCGTGACCTCGGGAAAACTCATGGCGATTTCATTAGTCTGTTCCTAGCAGTGTGAATACCCACAGGTGAGCGAAGCTAACTGGACTTTTCCAATAGAACAAGAGGGAACCCGAAGGATCTTGTCCTCTGATGCTCTTCATCTTCTTCCGAGGAAAACTTGGAGCCAAAGAGCAGATCCTCAGTGAGCGATGGATGCAAGTTGCAGGGCGGAAAATCAATGTGTCTCGATGCACGGAAAATTCTTCAATGTATTCAGTATGATGTGATGGGAACGAGGTGAACGCTCTATTTGGAAGTGCCAGAAGTACTGGGTAAGTCTTCCAATGCGAAGGCACGCTGTATGCGGGGCCGTGCCCAGACGGGTGATGATCTGTCAGACTTGGGCTTAACGCTGTCTGCCTGGGCAGAGCGTGGCTCCCAAGGAATATCACTTGTGGTGGCCTTTGGACCCGTTGTAGTATTAGAGCTGCACATGTCTTTGAGTTGCTTGCCATGGCGAGAAGAGGGCCAGGGGTGCGACCAGGATCCCTGGCATTTTGAGGGTGAATCCGGTGCTCGAATATTCCTAGTAGTGTGGGCAGCCACAGTTTAGCAAATGGAAACACAGTTCCTATCAGGAAAAGTGATAATCGGAGGAAGATTTTCCCATGGTATCCTCGTCTTTCTGCCAGTACTCATAAAACCGGCGATGAGATTCTCAGTGAGGTGGAATGCAAGTCTGAGGGCAGTGGGTCAGCACTGTCTACATCTATGGATACCTCTTGGGTACAGTCCTCAAGGTGTGGTCGGCATAGAGAAGAAAACTTCGCTATAGATTGGGAAGGAGACTCAGCATGTCCCCCACATTGAGGCCATGCTGCGTGCAGTGCCCAGCCCGGAAAGGTGCCGTTTACTAGTCTAGGGGTAAAGAGTGCCTTTGTGGGTAGAGTGCTGTGCAAGTGGGTTATCGGATGCGGTGGCCGTTGGCTAAGCGATGGGCGTGGGTCTACAGGTGATCTTCCTCCCAGAAGTCCGGAAGGCTGTGGAAGCCACGTAGACCTCAACCGCATCTTGCTGATGATTTACCTGTTCCACCCCGAGAAACTTGAACATGTGTAAAGTAAGTAAGGTAAAGATAATTGCTAATGGAGTAGCAGAGAACAGAAGCCCAGATCATGCATCCTGGTCCCCATTGTTCTCCAGATATGCATAGAGCCGTTGAGGTGATCCCCAAGGGGAAGAGAGGCAAGTTGGAGGCCAGTGGGTCTAGATATTTTGTAGCGTTAGAGATCAATCGAGATTAGAGCCATCAGGATGTGATGGTTAGACGTAAGAAAGGTACATGTGTGAGTGAGAAGGAGTTGGGCGTGTCCTCCACTTAGAAGCCGTGCTGTGTGCGGTGCCCTGTTCACCCAGGTGCTGTTGACATATACTACTAGGAAACGGTGCCCGTGTGGATAGAGTAAGAGTCACAAGAACATCGTTGGTGGTGGCCTCTGGAACAGTGATGGGGGTGGATTTGCGGGCATCCTTGAGTTGGGTGCCTTGATACCCTAATGACCCTGGGAGCCCTCTGTGTTTCTGGCATCCTCAGGATGAGTTAGGTGGTCCTTTCCTCACAAAGTGAACACAAAGAGGTTGCAGGAAGGAAAATCATTCGTATGAAAAGAAGAGAGAAGTATAATATGCGTTTTTCTCGTGGAGTCCTGACACTTCTCTATTAGGCATAGAGCCGGGGTGGAGGTGGGTGCAGATATCCAGTGAGGGAAGGATGCAGGTTGGAAGGCAGCGGTTCGATATCCTCTAGGGGTCTGGATATATCGTGGGTGCAGGCGTCAAAATGTGATGGGGGTACAGATCAAAGCTCCTCGTGAACGTGGGAATGGGACCGGGGAGATCCTCCACAGAGAGCCCTGATGTGTGTGGTGCCCTACTTGTTCAGGTGCTGATTACATGTATTTTGGGGAATGAGTTCCTGTCCAGGTAGAGTAACGCTCAAGAAGAACAACTTTGAGGCTGGCCTTCGGACGCGTGGTAGTGGTGGAGATGCAGGTGACCTTGAGCTGCTTGCCATGAAGTCATGACGACTCTGGCAGCCAGCCACCTCATCACGGGAAATCTCGGCACGATTTCATTAGTCTTTTGCTAGCAATGTGTACACCGCCAGCTGAGAGAAGCTAACGGGCCTTTCCAGTAGAACAAGCCAGAACTCGAATGCTCTTGTCCTCTGATGCTCCTCCTCCTCCTCCTGGCATAAGTTAGAGCAGAAGAGAGGGCCCCATTGAGTGATGGGTGCAAGTTGCAGAGGGGTGAATCAAAGTGTCTCGATTTAGGAAAAATTGTTGAATTCATTCAGTATGATGTGGTGGGTAGAGTGGTGCCAGGTACGTTTGGAAGTGCCAGAAGTCCTGGGGCGTTCTTGCAACGCGAAGCCACACTGTTTGCGGGGCTGTGCTCAGACACGTGCTGGTCTCTCAGACTTGGTGTAAACAGTGTCTGCCTGGCTAGGGGGAGGCTCAAAAGGAACATCAGTTGTGGTGGCCTTTGGACCCGTTCTAGTGGTGGAGCTGCATGTGTCGTTGAGATGCTTGCCATGGCGAGAAGAGGGAATGGAGAGCGACCAGGATCCCTGCCCTTTTGAGGATGACGCCGGTGCTCGAATAATCCAAACAGTGTGGGCACCCACAGTTAAGGAAAGGGAAACACAGTTCCTATCAGGAAAAGCTATAAAGGGAGGAAGATTTTCTCATGGTATCCTCATCCTTGTGGCAGTACACATAGAACCGTTGATGACATCCTCATAGAGGTGGGATGCAAGTCTGAGGGCAGTGGGTAAACACTGTCTAAGGCTATGGATAAATCTTGGGTAGAGCCTCCAGGTGTGGTCGGCATAGAGAAGCCAACTTCTCTACAGATGGGAAAGGAGACTCAGCAGGTCCCCCACCTTGAGGCCGTGCTCTGTGCAGTGCCCTGCCCGGAAAGGTGCCGTTTCCTAGACTAGGGGTAAACAGTGCCTTTCCGGGTCGAGTACTGTGCAAGTGGAGTATCGGTTGTGGTGCCTGTGGACGGGCGATGGGCCTGGGGCTCCAGGTGGTCATACTTCCCGAAGTCAGGAAGGCTCTGGAAGCCACATAGATCTCAACCGCATCTTGATGATGATTTACCTGTTCCACCCCGAAAAACGTGAACATGTATAAAGTGAATAAGGTCAAGATAATTGCTCATAGAGTAGCAGAGAACAGAAAGCAAGATCATTTTTCCTGTGTTCACATAGTTCTCCAGATATGCATAGAGCAGCTGAGGGGATCCCCACGGGCGAGAGATGCAAGATGGCGGACAGTGGGTCGAGATATTTTGAAGGGGTAAGGATCAAGCCTGGGCACAGTCATCAGGATGTGATGGATAGAAGTAAGAAAGGTACATGTGTGAGTGAGAGGGAGGTAGGCGTGTCCTCCACCTCGAAGCTGTGCTGTGTGCGGTGCCCTGCCCAGACAGGTACTGTTCACGTATAGTAGTAGTGAACCGAGCCGTCTAGGTAGAGTAAGGCTCACAAGAACATCGTTGGTGGTGACCTCTAGACCAGTTATGTGGGTGGAGTTACAGGTGTCCTTGAGTTGGCTGCCTTGATATCCTAATGACTGTGGTAGCCATGTTTTGGGCTGGCATCCTCAGGAGGAGTTAAGTGGTCCTTTCCTCCCAAGGTGAACACAAACAGTTTGCAGGAAGCAAGATCATTCCTATGAGAAGAAGCGAGAAGTACAATATGCGTTATTCTCGCGTGGTTCTGATACTTCTCAAGTAGGCATAGAGTGGGGTGGAGGTAGGTGTGGGTGTCCACTGAGGGAGGGTTGCAGGTTGGAAGGCAGTGGTTTGCTATCTTCTAGGGGTCTGGATATATCGTGGGTGCAGCCGTTAGGATTTGATGGGGAGACAGATCAAAGCTACTCGCGAGAGTGGGAAGGGGACCCGGGAGATCCTTCACTGAGAGCCCTGATGTGTGTGGTGCCCTGCCCGGACAGGTGCTGATTACTTGTATTTTGAGTAGTTAGTCCCTGGCCAGGTAGAGTAACGCTCCACAAGAAGAAGTTTTAGGCTGGCCTTCGGATGGGTGGTAGTGGTGGAGCTGCAGTTGACTTGAGCTGGCTGCCGTGAATTCATGAGGACTCTGGCAGCCCCGTGACCTCGGGAAAACTCATGGCGATTTCATTAGTCTGTTCCTAGCAGTGTGAATACCCACAGGTGAGCGAAGCTAACTGGACTTTTCCAATAGAACAAGAGGGAACCCGAAGGATCTTGTCCTCTGATGCTCTTCATCTTCTTCCGAGGAAAACTTGGAGCCAAAGAGCAGATCCTCAGTGAGCGATGGATGCAAGTTGCAGGGCGGAAAATCAATGTGTCTCGATGCACGGAAAATTCTTCAATGTATTCAGTATGATGTGATGGGAACGAGGTGAACGCTCTATTTGGAAGTGCCAGAAGTACTGGGTAAGTCTTCCAATGCGAAGGCACGCTGTATGCGGGGCCGTGCCCAGACGGGTGATGATCTGTCAGACTTGGGCTTAACGCTGTCTGCCTGGGCAGAGCGTGGCTCCCAAGGAATATCACTTGTGGTGGCCTTTGGACCCGTTGTAGTGTTAGAGCTGCACATGTCTTTGAGTTGCTTGCCATGGCGAGAAGAGGGCCAGGGGTGCGACCAGGATCCCTGGCATTTTGAGGGTGAATCCGGTGCTCGAATATTCCTAGTAGTGTGGGCAGCCACAGTTTAGCAAAGGGAAACACAGTTCCTATCAGGAAAAGAGATAATCGGAGGAAGATTTTCCCATGGTATCCTCGTCTTTCTGCCAGTACTCATAAAACCGGCGATGAGATTCTCAGTGAGGTGGAATGCAAGTCTGAGGGCAGTGGGTCAGCACTGTCTACATCTATGGATACCTCTTGGGTACAGTCCTCAAGGTGTGGTCGGCATAGAGAAGAAAACTTCGCTATAGATTGGGAAGGAGACTCAGCATGTCCCCCACATTGAGGCCATGCTGCGTGCAGTGCCCAGCCCGGAAAGGTGCCGTTTACTAGTCTAGGGGTAAAGAGTGCCTTTGTGGGTAGAGTGCTGTGCAAGTGGGTTATCGGATGCGGTGGCCGTTGGCTAAGCGATGGGCGTGGGTCTACAGGTGATCTTCCTCCCAGAAGTCCGGA
Organism: Balaenoptera ricei; assembly: GCF_028023285.1. Classification (NCBI taxonomy): domain Eukaryota; kingdom Metazoa; phylum Chordata; class Mammalia; order Artiodactyla; family Balaenopteridae; genus Balaenoptera; species Balaenoptera ricei. Next base: position 128,845,983 of record NC_082660.1, on the reverse strand, counting down.
AGGCTGTGGAAGCCACGTAGACCTCAACCGCATCTTGCTGATGATTTACCTGTTCCACCCCGAGAAACTTGAACATGTGTAAAGTAAGTAAGGTAAAGATAATTGCTAATGGAGTAGCAGAGAACAGAAGCCCAGATCATGCATCCTGGTCCCCATTGTTCTCCAGATATGCATAGAGCCGTTGAGGTGATCCCCAAGGGGAAGAGAGGCAAGTTGGAGGCCAGTGGGTCTAGATATTTTGTAGCGTTAGAGATCAATCGAGATTAGAGCCATCAGGATGTGATGGTTAGACGTAAGAAAGGTACATGTGTGAGTGAGAAGGAGTTGGGCGTGTCCTCCACTTAGAAGCCGTGCTGTGTGCGGTGCCCTGTTCACCCAGGTGCTGTTGACATATACTACTAGGAAACGGTGCCCGTGTGGATAGAGTAAGAGTCACAAGAACATCGTTGGTGGTGGCCTCTGGAAGAGTGATGGGGGTGGATTTGCGGGCATCCTTGAGTTGGGTGCCTTGATACCCTAATGACCCTGGGAGCCCTCTGTGTTTCTGGCATCCTCAGGATGAGTTAGGTGGTCCTTTCCTCACAAAGTGAACACAAAGAGGTTGCAGGAAGGAAAATCATTCGTATGAAAAGAAGAGAGAAGTATAATATGCGTTTTTCTCGTGGAGTCCTGACACTTCTCTATTAGGCATAGAGCCGGGGTGGAGGTGGGTGCAGATATCCAGTGAGGGAAGGATGCAGGTTGGAAGGCAGCGGTTCGATATCCTCTAGGGGTCTGGATATATCGTGGGTGCAGGCGTCAAAATGTGATGGGGGTACAGATCAAAGCTCCTCGTGAACGTGGGAATGGGACCGGGGAGATCCTCCACAGAGAGCCCTGATGTGTGTGGTGCCCTACTTGTTCAGGTGCTGATTACATGTATTTTGGGGAATGAGTTCCTGTCCAGGTAGAGTAACGCTCAAGAAGAACAACTTTGAGGCTGGCCTTCGGACGCGTGGTAGTGGTGGAGATGCAGGTGACCTTGAGCTGCTTGCCATGAAGTCATGACGACTCTGGCAGCCAGCCACCTCATCACGGGAAATCTCGGCACGATTTCATTAGTCTTTTGCTAGCAATGTGTACACCGCCAGCTGAGAGAAGCTAACGGGCCTTTCCAGTAGAACAAGCCAGAACTCGAATGCTCTTGTCCTCTGATGCTCCTCCTCCTCCTCCTGGCATAAGTTAGAGCAGAAGAGAGGGCCCCATTGAGTGATGGGTGCAAGTTGCAGAGGGGTGAATCAAAGTGTCTCGATTTAGGAAAAATTGTTGAATTCATTCAGTATGATGTGGTGGGTAGAGTGGTGCCAGGTACGTTTGGAAGTGCCAGAAGTCCTGGGGCGTTCTTGCAACGCGAAGCCACACTGTTTGCGGGGCTGTGCTCAGACACGTGCTGGTCTCTCAGACTTGGTGTAAACAGTGTCTGCCTGGCTAGGGGGAGGCTCAAAAGGAACATCAGTTGTGGTGGCCTTTGGACCCGTTCTAGTGGTGGAGCTGCATGTGTCGTTGAGATGCTTGCCATGGCGAGAAGAGGGAATGGAGAGCGACCAGGATCCCTGCCCTTTTGAGGATGACGCCGGTGCTCGAATAATCCAAACAGTGTGGGCACCCACAGTTAAGGAAAGGGAAACACAGTTCCTATCAGGAAAAGCTATAAAGGGAGGAAGATTTTCTCATGGTATCCTCATCCTTGTGGCAGTACACATAGAACCGTTGATGACATCCTCATAGAGGTGGGATGCAAGTCTGAGGGCAGTGGGTAAACACTGTCTAAGGCTATGGATAAATCTTGGGTAGAGCCTCCAGGTGTGGTCGGCATAGAGAAGCCAACTTCTCTACAGATGGGAAAGGAGACTCAGCAGGTCCCCCACCTTGAGGCCGTGCTGTGTGCAGTGCCCTGCCCGGAAAGGTGCCGTTTCCTAGACTAGGGGTAAACAGTGCCTTTCCGGGTCGAGTACTGTGCAAGTGGAGTATCGGTTGTGGTGCCTGTGGACGGGCGATGGGCATGGGGCTCCAGGTGGTCATACTTCCCGAAGTCAGGAAGGCTCTGGAAGCCACATAGATCTCAACCGCATCTTGATGATGATTTACCTGTTCCACCCCGAAAAACGTGAACATGTATAAAGTGAATAAGGTCAAGATAATTGCTCATAGAGTAGCAGAGAACAGAAAGCAAGATCATTTTTCCTGTGTTCACATAGTTCTCCAGATATGCATAGAGCAGCTGAGGGGATCCCCACGGGCGAGAGATGCAAGATGGCGGACAGTGGGTCGAGATATTTTGAAGGGGTAAGGATCAAGCCTGGGTACAGTCATCAGGATGTGATGGATAGAAGTAAGAAAGGTACATGTGTGAGTGAGAGGGAGGTAGGCGTGTCCTCCACCTCGAAGCTGTGCTGTGTGCGGTGCCCTGCCCGGACAGGTACTGTTCACGTATAGTAGTAGTGAACCGAGCCGTCTAGGTAGAGTAAGGCTCACAAGAACATCGTTGGTGGTGACCTCTAGACCAGTTATGTGGGTGGAGTTACAGGTGTCCTTGAGTTGGCTGCCTTGATATCCTAATGACTGTGGTAGCCATGTGTTGGGCTGGCATCCTCAGGATGAGTTAAGTGGTCCTTTCCTCCCAAGGTGAACACAAACAGTTTGCAGGAAGCAAGATCATTCCTATGAGAAGAAGCGAGAAGTACAATATGCGTTATTCTCGCGTGGTTCTGATACTTCTCAAGTAGGCATAGAGTGGGGTGGAGGTAGGTGTGGGTGTCCACTGAGGGAGGGTTGCAGGTTGGAAGGCAGTGGTTTGCTATCTTCTAGGGGTCTGGATATATCGTGGGTGCAGCCGTTAGGATTTGATGGGGAGACAGATCAAAGCTCCTCGCGAGAGTGGGAAGGGGACCGGGGAGATCCTTCACTGAGAGCCCTGATGTGTGTGGTGCCCTGCCCGGACAGGTGCTGATTACTTGTATTTTGAGTAGTTAGTCCCTGGCCAGGTAGAGTAACGCTCCACAAGAAGAAGTTTTAGGCTGGCCTTCGGATGGGTGGTAGTGGTGGAGCTGCAGTTGACTTGAGCTGGCTGCCGTGAATTCATGAGGACTCTGGCAGCCCCGTGACCTCGGGAAAACTCATGGCGATTTCATTAGTCTGTTCCTAGCAGTGTGAATACCCACAGGTGAGCGAAGCTAACTGGACTTTTCCAATAGAACAAGAGGGAACCCGAAGGATCTTGTCCTCTGATGCTCTTCATCTTCTTCCGAGGAAAACTTGGAGCCAAAGAGCAGATCCTCAGTGAGCGATGGATGCAAGTTGCAGGGCGGAAAATCAATGTGTCTCGATGCACGGAAAATTCTTCAATGTATTCAGTATGATGTGATGGGAACGAGGTGAACGCTCTATTTGGAAGTGCCAGAAGTACTGGGTAAGTCTTCCAATGCGAAGGCACGCTGTATGCGGGGCCGTGCCCAGACGGGTGATGATCTGTCAGACTTGGGCTTAACGCTGTCTGCCTGGGCAGAGCGTGGCTCCCAAGGAATATCACTTGTGGTGGCCTTTGGACCCGTTGTAGTGTTAGAGCTGCACATGTCTTTGAGTTGCTTGCCATGGCGAGAAGAGGGCCAGGGGTGCGACCAGGATCCCTGGCATTTTGAGGGTGAATCCGGTGCTCGAATATTCCTAGTAGTGTGGGCAGCCACAGTTTAGCAAAGGGAAACACAGTTCCTATCAGGAAAAGAGATAATCGGAGGAAGATTTTCCCATGGTATCCTCGTCTTTCTGCCAGTACTCATAAAACCGGCGATGAGATTCTCAGTGAGGTGGAATGCAAGTCTGAGGGCAGTGGGTCAGCACTGTCTACATCTATGGATACCTCTTGGGTACAGTCCTCAAGGTGTGGTCGGCATAGAGAAGAAAACTTCGCTATAGATTGGGAAGGAGACTCAGCATGTCCCCCACATTGAGGCCATGCTGCGTGCAGTGCCCAGCCCGGAAAGGTGCCGTTTACTAGTCTAGGGGTAAAGAGTGCCTTTGTGGGTAGAGTGCTGTGCAAGTGGGTTATCGGATGCGGTGGCCGTTGGCTAAGCGATGGGCGTGGGTCTACAGGTGATCTTCCTCCCAGAAGTCCGGAAGGCTGTGGAAGCCACGTAGACCTCAACCGCATCTTGCTGATGATTTACCTGTTCCACCCCGAGAAACTTGAACATGTGTAAAGTAAGTAAGGTAAAGATAATTGCTAATGGAGTAGCAGAGAACAGAAGCCCAGATCATGCATCCTGGTCCCCATTGTTCTCCAGATATGCATAGAGCCGTTGAGGTGATCCCCAAGGGGAAGAGAGGCAAGTTGGAGGCCAGTGGGTCTAGATATTTTGTAGCGTTAGAGATCAATCGAGATTAGAGCCATCAGGATGTGATGGTTAGACGTAAGAAAGGTACATGTGTGAGTGAGAAGGAGTTGGGCGTGTCCTCCACTTAGAAGCCGTGCTGTGTGCGGTGCCCTGTTCACCCAGGTGCTGTTGACATATACTACTAGGAAACGGTGCCCGTGTGGATAGAGTAAGAGTCACAAGAACATCGTTGGTGGTGGCCTCTGGAACAGTGATGGGGGTGGATTTGCGGGCATCCTTGAGTTGGGTGCCTTGATACCCTAATGACCCTGGGAGCCCTCTGTGTTTCTGGCATCCTCAGGATGAGTTAGGTGGTCCTTTCCTCACAAAGTGAACACAAAGAGGTTGCAGGAAGGAAAATCATTCCTATGAAAAGAAGAGAGAAGTATAATATGCGTTTTTCTCGTGGAGTCCTGACACTTCTCTATTAGGCATAGAGCCGGGGTGGAGGTGGGTGCAGATATCCAGTGAGGGAAGGATGCAGGTTGGAAGGCAGCGGTTCGATATCCTCTAGGGGTCTGGATATATCGTGGGTGCAGGCGTCAAAATGTGATGGGGGTACAGATCAAAGCTCCTCGTGAACGTGGGAATGGGACCGGGGAGATCCTCCACAGAGAGCCCTGATGTGTGTGGTGCCCTACTTGTTCAGGTGCTGATTACATGTATTTTGGGGAATGAGTTCCTGTCCAGGTAGAGTAACGCTCAAGAAGAACAACTTTGAGGCTGGCCTTCGGACGCGTGGTAGTGGTGGAGATGCAGGTGACCTTGAGCTGCTTGCCATGAAGTCATGACGACTCTGGCAGCCAGCCACCTCATCACGGGAAATCTCGGCACGATTTCATTAGTCTTTTGCTAGCAATGTGTACACCGCCAGCTGAGAGAAGCTAACGGGCCTTTCCAGTAGAACAAGCCAGAACTCGAATGCTCTTGTCCTCTGATGCTCCTCCTCCTCCTCCTGGCATAAGTTAGAGCAGAAGAGAGGGCCCCATTGAGTGATGGGTGCAAGTTGCAGAGGGGTGAATCAAAGTGTCTCGATTTAGGAAAAATTGTTGAATTCATTCAGTATGATGTGGTGGGTAGAGTGGTGCCAGGTACGTTTGGAAGTGCCAGAAGTCCTGGGGCGTTCTTGCAACGCGAAGCCACACTGTTTGCGGGGCTGTGCTCAGACACGTGCTGGTCTCTCAGACTTGGTGTAAACAGTGTCTGCCTGGCTAGGGGGAGGCTCAAAAGGAACATCAGTTGTGGTGGCCTTTGGACCCGTTCTAGTGGTGGAGCTGCATGTGTCGTTGAGATGCTTGCCATGGCGAGAAGAGGGAATGGAGAGCGACCAGGATCCCTGCCCTTTTGAGGATGACGCCGGTGCTCGAATAATCCAAACAGTGTGGGCACCCACAGTTAAGGAAAGGGAAACACAGTTCCTATCAGGAAAAGCTATAAAGGGAGGAAGATTTTCTCATGGTATCCTCATCCTTGTGGCAGTACACATAGAACCGTTGATGACATCCTCATAGAGGTGGGATGCAAGTCTGAGGGCAGTGGGTAAACACTGTCTAAGGCTATGGATAAATCTTGGGTAGAGCCTCCAGGTGTGGTCGGCATAGAGAAGCCAACTTCTCTACAGATGGGAAAGGAGACTCAGCAGGTCCCCCACCTTGAGGCCGTGCTGTGTGCAGTGCCCTGCCCGGAAAGGTGCCGTTTCCTAGACTAGGGGTAAACAGTGCCTTTCCGGGTCGAGTACTGTGCAAGTGGAGTATCGGTTGTGGTGCCTGTGGACGGGCGATGGGCATGGGGCTCCAGGTGGTCATACTTCCCGAAGTCAGGAAGGCTCTGGAAGCCACATAGATCTCAACCGCATCTTGATGATGATTTACCTGTTCCACCCCGAAAAACGTGAACATGTATAAAGTGAATAAGGTCAAGATAATTGCTCATAGAGTAGCAGAGAACAGAAAGCAAGATCATTTTTCCTGTGTTCACATAGTTCTCCAGATATGCATAGAGCAGCTGAGGGGATCCCCACGGGCGAGAGATGCAAGATGGCGGACAGTGGGTCGAGATATTTTGAAGGGGTAAGGATCAAGCCTGGGTACAGTCATCAGGATGTGATGGATAGAAGTAAGAAAGGTACATGTGTGAGTGAGAGGGAGGTAGGCGTGTCCTCCACCTCGAAGCTGTGCTGTGTGCGGTGCCCTGCCCGGACAGGTACTGTTCACGTATAGTAGTAGTGAACCGAGCCGTCTAGGTAGAGTAAGGCTCACAAGAACATCGTTGGTGGTGACCTCTAGACCAGTTATGTGGGTGGAGTTACAGGTGTCCTTGAGTTGGCTGCCTTGATATCCTAATGACTGTGGTAGCCATGTGTTGGGCTGGCATCCTCAGGATGAGTTAAGTGGTCCTTTCCTCCCAAGGTGAACACAAACAGTTTGCAGGAAGCAAGATCATTCCTATGAGAAGAAGCGAGAAGTACAATATGCGTTATTCTCGCGTGGTTCTGATACTTCTCAAGTAGGCATAGAGTGGGGTGGAGGTAGGTGTGGGTGTCCACTGAGGGAGGGTTGCAGGTTGGAAGGCAGTGGTTTGCTATCTTCTAGGGGTCTGGATATATCGTGGGTGCAGCCGTTAGGATTTGATGGGGAGACAGATCAAAGCTCCTCGCGAGAGTGGGAAGGGGACCGGGGAGATCCTTCACTGAGAGCCCTGATGTGTGTGGTGCCCTGCCCGGACAGGTGCTGATTACTTGTATTTTGAGTAGTTAGTCCCTGGCCAGGTAGAGTAACGCTCCACAAGAAGAAGTTTTAGGCTGGCCTTCGGATGGGTGGTAGTGGTGGAGCTGCAGTTGACTTGAGCTGGCTGCCGTGAATTCATGAGGACTCTGGCAGCCCCGTGACCTCGGGAAAACTCATGGCGATTTCATTAGTCTGTTCCTAGCAGTGTGAATACCCACAGGTGAGCGAAGCTAACTGGACTTTTCCAATAGAACAAGAGGGAACCCGAAGGATCTTGTCCTCTGATGCTCTTCATCTTCTTCCGAGGAAAACTTGGAGCCAAAGAGCAGATCCTCAGTGAGCGATGGATGCAAGTTGCAGGGCGGAAAATCAATGTGTCTCGATGCACGGAAAATTCTTCAATGTATTCAGTATGATGTGATGGGAACGAGGTGAACGCTCTATTTGGAAGTGCCAGAAGTACTGGGTAAGTCTTCCAATGCGAAGGCACGCTGTATGCGGGGCCGTGCCCAGACGGGTGATGATCTGTCAGACTTGGGCTTAACGCTGTCTGCCTGGGCAGAGCGTGGCTCCCAAGGAATATCACTTGTGGTGGCCTTTGGACCCGTTGTAGTGTTAGAGCTGCACATGTCTTTGAGTTGCTTGCCATGGCGAGAAGAGGGCCAGGGGTGCGACCAGGATCCCTGGCATTTTGAGGGTGAATCCGGTGCTCGAATATTCCTAGTAGTGTGGGCAGCCACAGTTTAGCAAAGGGAAACACAGTTCCTATCAGGAAAAGAGATAATCGGAGGAAGATTTTCCCATGGTATCCTCGTCTTTCTGCCAGTACTCATAAAACCGGCGATGAGATTCTCAGTGAGGTGGAATGCAAGTCTGAGGGCAGTGGGTCAGCACTGTCTACATCTATGGATACCTCTTGGGTACAGTCCTCAAGGTGTGGTCGGCATAGAGAAGAAAACTTCGCTATAGATTGGGAAGGAGACTCAGCATGTCCCCCACATTGAGGCCATGCTGCGTGCAGTGCCCAGCCCGGAAAGGTGCCGTTTACTAGTCTAGGGGTAAAGAGTGCCTTTGTGGGTAGAGTGCTGTGCAAGTGGGTTATCGGATGCGGTGGCCGTTGGCTAAGCGATGGGCGTGGGTCTACAGGTGATCTTCCTCCCAGAAGTCCGGAAGGCTGTGGAAGCCACGTAGACCTCAACCGCATCTTGCTGATGATTTACCTGTTCCACCCCGAGAAACTTGAACATGTGTAAAGTAAGTAAGGTAAAGATAATTGCTAATGGAGTAGCAGAGAACAGAAGCCCAGATCATGCATCCTGGTCCCCATTGTTCTCCAGATATGCATAGAGCCGTTGAGGTGATCCCCAAGGGGAAGAGAGGCAAGTTGGAGGCCAGTGGGTCTAGATATTTTGTAGCGTTAGAGATCAATCGAGATTAGAGCCATCAGGATGTGATGGTTAGACGTAAGAAAGGTACATGTGTGAGTGAGAAGGAGTTGGGCGTGTCCTCCACTTAGAAGCCGTGCTGTGTGCGGTGCCCTGTTCACCCAGGTGCTGTTGACATATACTACTAGGAAACGGTGCCCGTGTGGATAGAGTAAGAGTCACAAGAACATCGTTGGTGGTGGCCTCTGGAACAGTGATGGGGGTGGATTTGCGGGCATCCTTGAGTTGGGTGCCTTGATACCCTAATGACCCTGGGAGCCCTCTGTGTTTCTGGCATCCTCAGGATGAGTTAGGTGGTCCTTTCCTCACAAAGTGAACACAAAGAGGTTGCAGGAAGGAAAATCATTCGTATGAAAAGAAGAGAGAAGTATAATATGCGTTTTTCTCGTGGAGTCCTGACACTTCTCTATTAGGCATAGAGCCGGGGTGGAGGTGGGTGCAGATATCCAGTGAGGGAAGGATGCAGGTTGGAAGGCAGCGGTTCGATATCCTCTAGAGGTCTGGATATATCGTGGGTGCAGGCATCAAAATGTGATGGGGGTACAGATCAAAGCTCCTCGTGAACGTGGGAATGGGACCGGGGAGATCCTCCACAGAGAGCCCTGATGTGTGTGGTGCCCTACTTGTACAGGTGCTGATTACATGTATTTTGGGGAATGAGTTCCTGTCCAGGTAGAGTAACGCTCAAGAAGAACAACTTTGAGGCTGGCCTTCGGACGCATGGTAGTGGTGGAGATGCAGGTGACCTTGAGCTGCTTGCCATGAAGTCATGACGACTCTGGCAGCCAGCCACCTCATCACGGGAAATCTCGGCACGATTTCATTAGTCTTTTGCTAGCAATGTGTACACCGCCAGCTGAGAGAAGCTAACGGGCCTTTCCAGTAGAACAAGCCAGAACTCGAATGCTCTTGTCCTCTGATGCTCCTCCTCCTCCTCCTGGCATAAGTTAGAGCAGAAGAGAGGGCCCCATTGAGTGATGGGTGCAAGTTGCAGAGGGGTGAATCAAAGTGTCTCGATTTAGGAAAAATTGTTGAATTCATTCAGTATGATGTGGTGGGTAGAGTGGTGCCAGGTACGTTTGGAAGTGCCAGAAGTCCTGGGGCGTTCTTGCAACGCGAAGCCACACTGTTTGCGGGGCTGTGCTCAGACACGTGCTGGTCTCTCAGACTTGGTGTAAACAGTGTCTGCCTGGCTAGGGGGAGGCTCAAAAGGAACATCAGTTGTGGTGGCCTTTGGACCCGTTCTAGTGGTGGAGCTGCATGTGTCGTTGAGATGCTTGCCATGGCGAGAAGAGGGAATGGAGAGCGACCAGGATCCCTGCCCTTTTGAGGATGACGCCGGTGCTCGAATAATCCAAACAGTGTGGGCACCCACAGTTAAGGAAAGGGAAACACAGTTCCTATCAGGAAAAGCTATAAAGGGAGGAAGATTTTCTCATGGTATCCTCATCCTTGTGGCAGTACACATAGAACCGTTGATGACATCCTCATAGAGGTGGGATGCAAGTCTGAGGGCAGTGGGTAAACACTGTCTAAGGCTATGGATAAATCTTGGGTAGAGCCTCCAGGTGTGGTCGGCATAGAGAAGCCAACTTCTCTACAGATGGGAAAGGAGACTCAGCAGGTCCCCCACCTTGAGGCCGTGCTGTGTGCAGTGCCCTGCCCGGAAAGGTGCCGTTTCCTAGACTAGGGGTAAACAGTGCCTTTCCGGGTCGAGTACTGTGCAAGTGGAGTATCGGTTGTGGTGCCTGTGGACGGGCGATGGGCATGGGGCTCCAGGTGGTCATACTTCCCGAAGTCAGGAAGGCTCTGGAAGCCACATAGATCTCAACCGCATCTTGATGATGATTTACCTGTTCCACCCCGAAAAACGTGAACATGTATAAAGTGAATAAGGTCAAGATAATTGCTCATAGAGTAGCAGAGAACAGAAAGCAAGATCATTTTTCCTGTGTTCACATAGTTCTCCAGATATGCATAGAGCAGCTGAGGGGATCCCCACGGGCGAGAGATGCAAGATGGCGGACAGTGGGTCGAGATATTTTGAAGGGGTAAGGATCAAGCCTGGGTACAGTCATCAGGATGTGATGGATAGAAGTAAGAAAGGTACATGTGTGAGTGAGAGGGAGGTAGGCGTGTCCTCCACCTCGAAGCTGTGCTGTGTGCGGTGCCCTGCCCGGACAGGTACTGTTCACGTATAGTAGTAGTGAACCGAGCCGTCTAGGTAGAGTAAGGCTCACAAGAACATCGTTGGTGGTGACCTCTAGACCAGTTATGTGGGTGGAGTTACAGGTGTCCTTGAGTTGGCTGCCTTGATATCCTAATGACTGTGGTAGCCATGTGTTGGGCTGGCATCCTCAGGATGAGTTAAGTGGTCCTTTCCTCCCAAGGTGAACACAAACAGTTTGCAGGAAGCAAGATCATTCCTATGAGAAGAAGCGAGAAGTACAATATGCGTTATTCTCGCGTGGTTCTGATACTTCTCAAGTAGGCATAGAGTGGGGTGGAGGTAGGTGTGGGTGTCCACTGAGGGAGGGTTGCAGGTTGGAAGGCAGTGGTTTGCTATCTTCTAGGGGTCTGGATATATCGTGGGTGCAGCCGTTAGGATTTGATGGGGAGACAGATCAAAGCTCCTCGCGAGAGTGGGAAGGGGACCGGGGAGATCCTTCACTGAGAGCCCTGATGTGTGTGGTGCCCTGCCCGGACAGGTGCTGATTACTTGTATTTTGAGTAGTTAGTCCCTGGCCAGGTAGAGTAACGCTCCACAAGAAGAAGTTTTAGGCTGGCCTTCGGATGGGTGGTAGTGGTGGAGCTGCAGTTGACTTGAGCTGGCTGCCGTGAATTCATGAGGACTCTGGCAGCCCCGTGACCTCGGGAAAACTCATGGCGATTTCATTAGTCTGTTCCTAGCAGTGTGAATACCCACAGGTGAGCGAAGCTAACTGGACTTTTCCAATAGAACAAGAGGGAACCCGAAGGATCTTGTCCTCTGATGCTCTTCATCTTCTTCCGAGGAAAACTTGGAGCCAAAGAGCAGATCCTCAGTGAGCGATGGATGCAAGTTGCAGGGCGGAAAATCAATGTGTCTCGATGCACGGAAAATTCTTCAATGTATTCAGTATGATGTGATGGGAACGAGGTGAACGCTCTATTTGGAAGTGCCAGAAGTACTGGGTAAGTCTTCCAATGCGAAGGCACGCTGTATGCGGGGCCGTGCCCAGACGGGTGATGATCTGTCAGACTTGGGCTTAACGCTGTCTGCCTGGGCAGAGCGTGGCTCCCAAGGAATATCACTTGTGGTGGCCTTTGGACCCGTTGTAGTGTTAGAGCTGCACATGTCTTTGAGTTGCTTGCCATGGCGAGAAGAGGGCCAGGGGTGCGACCAGGATCCCTGGCATTTTGAGGGTGAATCCGGTGCTCGAATATTCCTAGTAGTGTGGGCAGCCACAGTTTAGCAAAGGGAAACACAGTTCCTATCAGGAAAAGAGATAATCGGAGGAAGATTTTCCCATGGTATCCTCGTCTTTCTGCCAGTACTCATAAAACCGGCGATGAGATTCTCAGTGAGGTGGAATGCAAGTCTGAGGGCAGTGGGTCAGCACTGTCTACATCTATGGATACCTCTTGGGTACAGTCCTCAAGGTGTGGTCGGCATAGAGAAGAAAACTTCGCTATAGATTGGGAAGGAGACTCAGCATGTCCCCCACATTGAGGCCATGCTGCGTGCAGTGCCCAGCCCGGAAAGGTGCCGTTTACTAGTCTAGGGGTAAAGAGTGCCTTTGTGGGTAGAGTGCTGTGCAAGTGGGTTATCGGATGCGGTGGCCGTTGGCTAAGCGATGGGCGTGGGTCTACAGGTGATCTTCCTCCCAGAAGTCCGGAAGGCTGTGGAAGCCACGTAGACCTCAACCGCATCTTGCTGATGATTTACCTGTTCCACCCCGAGAAACTTGAACATGTGTAAAGTAAGTAAGGTAAAGATAATTGCTAATGGAGTAGCAGAGAACAGAAGCCCAGATCATGCATCCTGGTCCCCATTGTTCTCCAGATATGCATAGAGCCGTTGAGGTGATCCCCAAGGGGAAGAGAGGCAAGTTGGAGGCCAGTGGGTCTAGATATTTTGTAGCGTTAGAGATCAATCGAGATTAGAGCCATCAGGATGTGATGGTTAGACGTAAGAAAGGTACATGTGTGAGTGAGAAGGAGTTGGGCGTGTCCTCCACTTAGAAGCCGTGCTGTGTGCGGTGCCCTGTTCACCCAGGTGCTGTTGACATATACTACTAGGAAACGGTGCCCGTGTGGATAGAGTAAGAGTCACAAGAACATCGTTGGTGGTGGCCTCTGGAACAGTGATGGGGGTGGATTTGCGGGCATCCTTGAGTTGGGTGCCTTGATACCCTAATGACCCTGGGAGCCCTCTGTGTTTCTGGCATCCTCAGGATGAGTTAGGTGGTCCTTTCCTCACAAAGTGAACACAAAGAGGTTGCAGGAAGGAAAATCATTCGTATGAAAAGAAGAGAGAAGTATAATATGCGTTTTTCTCGTGGAGTCCTGACACTTCTCTATTAGGCATAGAGCCGGGGTGGAGGTGGGTGCAGATATCCAGTGAGGGAAGGATGCAGGTTGGAAGGCAGCGGTTCGATATCCTCTAGAGGTCTGGATATATCGTGGGTGCAGGCATCAAAATGTGATGGGGGTACAGATCAAAGCTCCTCGTGAACGTGGGAATGGGACCGGGGAGATCCTCCACAGAGAGCCCTGATGTGTGTGGTGCCCTACTTGTACAGGTGCTGATTACATGTATTTTGGGGAATGAGTTCCTGTCCAGGTAGAGTAACGCTCAAGAAGAACAACTTTGAGGCTGGCCTTCGGACGCATGGTAGTGGTGGAGATGCAGGTGACCTTGAGCTGCTTGCCATGAAGTCATGACGACTCTGGCAGCCAGCCACCTCATCACGGGAAATCTCGGCACGATTTCATTAGTCTTTTGCTAGCAATGTGTACACCGCCAGCTGAGAGAAGCTAACGGGCCTTTCCAGTAGAACAAGCCAGAACTCGAATGCTCTTGTCCTCTGATGCTCCTCCTCCTCCTCCTGGCATAAGTTAGAGCAGAAGAGAGGGCCCCATTGAGTGATGGGTGCAAGTTGCAGGGGGGTGAATCAAAGTGTCTCGATTTAGGAAAAATTGTTGAATTCATTCAGTATGATGTGGTGGGTAGAGTGGTGCCAGGTACGTTTGGAAGTGCCAGAAGTCCTGGGGCGTTCTTGCAACGCGAAGCCACACTGTTTGCGGGGCTGTGCTCAGACACGTGCTGGTCTCTCAGACTTGGTGTAAACAGTGTCTGCCTGGCTAGGGGGAGGCTCAAAAGGAATATCAGTTGTGGTTGCCTTTGGACCCGTTCTAGTGGTGGAGCTGCATGTGTCGTTGAGATGCTTGCCATGGCGAGAAGAGGGAATGGAGAGCGACCAGGATCCCTGCCCTTTTGAGGATGACGCCGGTGCTCGAATAATCCAAACAGTGTGGGCACCCACAGTTAAGGAAAGGGAAACACAGTTCCTATCAGGAAAAGCTCTAAAGGGAGGAAGATTTTCTCATGGTATCCTCATCCTTGTGGCAGTACACATAGAACCGTTGATGACATCCTCATAGAGGTGGGATGCAAGTCTGAGGGCAGTGGGTAAACACTGTCTAAGGCTATGGATAAATCTTGGGTAGAGCCTCCAGGTGTGGTCGGCATAGAGAAGCCAACTTCTCTACAGATGGGAAAGGAGACTCAGCAGGTCCCCCACCTTGAGGCCGTGCTGTGTGCAGTGCCCAGGCCGGAAAGGTGCCGTTTCCTAGACTAGGGGTAAACAGTGCCTTTCCGGGTCGAGTACTGTGCAAGTGGAGTATCGGTTGTGGTGCCTGTGGACGGGCGATGGGCATGGGGCTCCAGGTGGTCATACTTCCCGAAGTCAGGAAGGCTCTGGAAGCCACATAGATCTCAACCGCATCTTGATGATGATTTACCTGTTCCACCCCGAAAAACGTGAACATGTATAAAGTGAATAAGGTCAAGATAATTGCTCATAGAGTAGCAGAGAACAGAAAGCAAGATCATTTTTCCTGTGTTCACATAGTTCTCCAGATATGCATAGAGCAGCTGAGGGGATCCCCACGGGCGAGAGATGCAAGATGGCGGACAGTGGGTCGAGATATTTTGAAGGGGTAAGGATCAAGCCTGGGTACAGTCATCAGGATGTGATGGATAGAAGTAAGAAAGGTACATGTGTGAGTGAGAGGGAGGTAGGCGTGTCCTCCACCTCGAAGCTGTGCTGTGTGCGGTGCCCTGCCCGGACAGGTACTGTTCACGTATAGTAGTAGTGAACCGAGCCGTCTAGGTAGAGTAAGGCTCACAAGAACATCGTTGGTGGTGACCTCTAGACCAGTTATGTGGGTGGAGTTACAGGTGTCCTTGAGTTGGCTGCCTTGATATCCTAATGACTGTGGTAGCCATGTGTTGGGCTGGCATCCTCAGGATGAGTTAAGTGGTCCTTTCCTCCCAAGGTGAACACAAACAGTTTGCAGGAAGCAAGATCATTCCTATGAGAAGAAGCGAGAAGTACAATATGCGTTATTCTCGCGTGGTTCTGATACTTCTCAAGTAGGCATAGAGTGGGGTGGAGGTAGGTGTGGGTGTCCACTGAGGGAGGGTTGCAGGTTGGAAGGCAGTGGTTTGCTATCTTCTAGGGGTCTGGATATATCGTGGGTGCAGCCGTTAGGATTTGATGGGGAGACAGATCAAAGCTACTCGCGAGAGTGGGAAGGGGACCGGGGAGATCCTTCACTGAGAGCCCTGATGTGTGTGGTGCCCTGCCCGGACAGGTGCTGATTACTTGTATTTTGAGTAGTTAGTCCCTGGCCAGGTAGAGTAACGCTCCACAAGAAGAAGTTTTAGGCTGGCCTTCGGATGGGTGGTAGTGGTGGAGCTGCAGTTGACTTGAGCTGGCTGCCGTGAATTCATGAGGACTCTGGCAGCCCCGTGACCTCGGGAAAACTCATGGCGATTTCATTAGTCTGTTCCTAGCAGTGTGAATACCCACAGGTGAGCGAAGCTAACTGGACTTTTCCAATAGAACAAGAGGGAACCCGAAGGATCTTGTCCTCTGATGCTCTTCATCTTCTTCCGAGGAAAACTTGGAGCCAAAGAGCAGATCCTCAGTGAGCGATGGATGCAAGTTGCAGGGCGGAAAATCAATGTGTCTCGATGCACGGAAAATTCTTCAATGTATTCAGTATGATGTGATGGGAACGAGGTGAACGCTCTATTTGGAAGTGCCAGAAGTACTGGGTAAGTCTTCCAATGCGAAGGCACGCTGTATGCGGGGCCGTGCCCAGACGGGTGATGATCTGTCAGACTTGGGCTTAACGCTGTCTGCCTGGGCAGAGCGTGGCTCCCAAGGAATATCACTTGTGGTGGCCTTTGGACCCGTTGTAGTATTAGAGCTGCACATGTCTTTGAGTTGCTTGCCATGGCGAGAAGAGGGCCAGGGGTGCGACCAGGATCCCTGGCATTTTGAGGGTGAATCCGGTGCTCGAATATTCCTAGTAGTGTGGGCAGCCACAGTTTAGCAAATGGAAACACAGTTCCTATCAGGAAAAGTGATAATCGGAGGAAGATTTTCCCATGGTATCCTCGTCTTTCTGCCAGTACTCATAAAACCGGCGATGAGATTCTCAGTGAGGTGGAATGCAAGTCTGAGGGCAGTGGGTCAGCACTGTCTACATCTATGGATACCTCTTGGGTACAGTCCTCAAGGTGTGGTCGGCATAGAGAAGAAAACTTCGCTATAGATTGGGAAGGAGACTCAGCATGTCCCCCACATTGAGGCCATGCTGCGTGCAGTGCCCAGCCCGGAAAGGTGCCGTTTACTAGTCTAGGGGTAAAGAGTGCCTTTGTGGGTAGAGTGCTGTGCAAGTGGGTTATCGGATGCGGTGGCCGTTGGCTAAGCAATGGGCGTGGGTCTACAGGTGATCTTCCTCCCAGAAGTCCGGAAGGCTGTGGAAGCCACGTAGACCTCAACCGCATCTTGCTGATGATTTACCTGTTCCACCCCGAGAAACTTGAACATGTGTAAAGTAAGTAAGGTAAAGATAATTGCTAATGGAGTAGCAGAGAACAGAAGCCCAGATCATGCATCCTGGTCCCCATTGTTCTCCAGATATGCATAGAGCCGTTGAGGTGATCCCCAAGGGGAAGAGAGGCAAGTTGGAGGCCAGTGGGTCTAGATATTTTGTAGCGTTAGAGATCAATCGAGATTAGAGCCATCAGGATGTGATGGTTAGACGTAAGAAAGGTACATGTGTGAGTGAGAAGGAGTTGGGCGTGTCCTCCACTTAGAAGCCGTGCTGTGTGCGGTGCCCTGTTCACCCAGGTGCTGTTGACATATACTACTAGGAAACGGTGCCCGTGTGGATAGAGTAAGAGTCACAAGAACATCGTTGGTGGTGGCCTCTGGAACAGTGATGGGGGTGGATTTGCGGGCATCCTTGAGTTGGGTGCCTTGATACCCTAATGACCCTGGGAGCCCTCTGTGTTTCTGGCATCCTCAGGATGAGTTAGGTGGTCCTTTCCTCACAAAGTGAACACAAAGAGGTTGCAGGAAGGAAAATCATTCGTATGAAAAGAAGAGAGAAGTATAATATGCGTTTTTCTCGTGGAGTCCTGACACTTCTCTATTAGGCATAGAGCCGGGGTGGAGGTGGGTGCAGATATCCAGTGAGGGAAGGATGCAGGTTGGAAGGCAGCGGTTCGATATCCTCTAGGGGTCTGGATATATCGTGGGTGCAGGCGTCAAAATGTGATGGGGGTACAGATCAAAGCTCCTCGTGAACGTGGGAATGGGACCGGGGAGATCCTCCACAGAGAGCCCTGATGTGTGTGGTGCCCTACTTGTTCAGGTGCTGATTACATGTATTTTGGGGAATGAGTTCCTGTCCAGGTAGAGTAACGCTCAAGAAGAACAACTTTGAGGCTGGCCTTCGGACGCGTGGTAGTGGTGGAGATGCAGGTGACCTTGAGCTGCTTGCCATGAAGTCATGACGACTCTGGCAGCCAGCCACCTCATCACGGGAAATCTCGGCACGATTTCATTAGTCTTTTGCTAGCAATGTGTACACCGCCAGCTGAGAGAAGCTAACGGGCCTTTCCAGTAGAACAAGCCAGAACTCGAATGCTCTTGTCCTCTGATGCTCCTCCTCCTCCTCCTGGCATAAGTTAGAGCAGAAGAGAGGGCCCCATTGAGTGATGGGTGCAAGTTGCAGAGGGGTGAATCAAAGTGTCTCGATTTAGGAAAAATTGTTGAATTCATTCAGTATGATGTGGTGGGTAGAGTGGTGCCAGGTACGTTTGGAAGTGCCAGAAGTCCTGGGGCGTTCTTGCAACGCGAAGCCACACTGTTTGCGGGGCTGTGCTCAGACACGTGCTGGTCTCTCAGACTTGGTGTAAACAGTGTCTGCCTGGCTAGGGGGAGGCTCAAAAGGAACATCAGTTGTGGTGGCCTTTGGACCCGTTCTAGTGGTGGAGCTGCATGTGTCGTTGAGATGCTTGCCATGGCGAGAAGAGGGAATGGAGAGCGACCAGGATCCCTGCCCTTTTGAGGATGACGCCGGTGCTCGAATAATCCAAACAGTGTGGGCACCCACAGTTAAGGAAAGGGAAACACAGTTCCTATCAGGAAAAGCTCTAAAGGGAGGAAGATTTTCTCATGGTATCCTCATCCTTGTGGCAGTACACATAGAACCGTTGATGACATCCTCATAGAGGTGGGATGCAAGTCTGAGGGCAGTGGGTAAACACTGTCTAAGGCTATGGATAAATCTTGGGTAGAGCCTCCAGGTGTGGTCGGCATAGAGAAGCCAACTTCTCTACAGATGGGAAAGGAGACTCAGCAGGTCCCCCACCTTGAGGCCGTGCTGTGTGCAGTGCCCAGGCCGGAAAGGTGCCGTTTCCTAGACTAGGGGTAAACAGTGCCTTTCCGGGTCGAGTACTGTGCAAGTGGAGTATCGGTTGTGGTGCCTGTGGACGGGCGATGGGCATGGGGCTCCAGGTGGTCATACTTCCCGAAGTCAGGAAGGCTCTGGAAGCCACATAGATCTCAACCGCATCTTGATGATGATTTACCTGTTCCACCCCGAAAAACGTGAACATGTATAAAGTGAATAAGGTCAAGATAATTGCTCATAGAGTAGCAGAGAACAGAAAGCAAGATCATTTTTCCTGTGTTCACATAGTTCTCCAGATATGCATAGAGCAGCTGAGGGGATCCCCACGGGCGAGAGATGCAAGATGGCGGACAGTGGGTCGAGATATTTTGAAGGGGTAAGGATCAAGCCTGGGTACAGTCATCAGGATGTGATGGATAGAAGTAAGAAAGGTACATGTGTGAGTGAGAGGGAGGTAGGCGTGTCCTCCACCTCGAAGCTGTGCTGTGTGCGGTGCCCTGCCCGGACAGGTACTGTTCACGTATAGTAGTAGTGAACCGAGCCGTCTAGGTAGAGTAAGGCTCACAAGAACATCGTTGGTGGTGACCTCTAGACCAGTTATGTGGGTGGAGTTACAGGTGTCCTTGAGTTGGCTGCCTTGATATCCTAATGACTGTGGTAGCCATGTGTTGGGCTGGCATCCTCAGGATGAGTTAAGTGGTCCTTTCCTCCCAAGGTGAACACAAACAGTTTGCAGGAAGCAAGATCATTCCTATGAGAAGAAGCGAGAAGTACAATATGCGTTATTCTCGCGTGGTTCTGATACTTCTCAAGTAGGCATAGAGTGGGGTGGAGGTAGGTGTGGGTGTCCACTGAGGGAGGGTTGCAGGTTGGAAGGCAGTGGTTTGCTATCTTCTAGGGGTCTGGATATATCGTGGGTGCAGCCGTTAGGATTTGATGGGGAGACAGATCAAAGCTACTCGCGAGAGTGGGAAGGGGACCGGGGAGATCCTTCACTGAGAGCCCTGATGTGTGTGGTGCCCTGCCCGGACAGGTGCTGATTACTTGTATTTTGAGTAATTAGTCCCTGGCCAGGTAGAGTAACGCTCCACAAGAAGAAGTTTTAGGCTGGCCTTCGGATGGGTGGTAGTGGTGGAGCTGCAGTTGACTTGAGCTGGCTGCCGTGAATTCATGAGGACTCTGGCAGCCCCGTGACCTCGGGAAAACTCATGGCGATTTCATTAGTCTGTTCCTAGCAGTGTGAATACCCACAGGTGAGCGAAGCTAACTGGACTTTTCCAATAGAACAAGAGGGAACCCGAAGGATCTTGTCCTCTGATGCTCTTCATCTTCTTCCGAGGAAAACTTGGAGCCAAAGAGCAGATCCTCAGTGAGCGATGGATGCAAGTTGCAGGGCGGAAAATCAATGTGTCTCGATGCACGGAAAATTCTTCAATGTATTCAGTATGATGTGATGGGAACGAGGTGAACGCTCTATTTGGAAGTGCCAGAAGTACTGGGTAAGTCTTGCAATGCGAAGGCACGCTGTATGCGGGGCCGTGCCCAGACGGGTGATGATCTGTCAGACTTGGGCTTAACGCTGTCTGCCTGGGCAGAGCGTGGCTCCCAAGGAATATCACTTGTGGTGGCCTTTGGACCCGTTGTAGTGTTAGAGCTGCACATGTCTTTGAGTTGCTTGCCATGGCGAGAAGAGGGCCAGGGGTGCGACCAGGATCCCTGGCATTTTGAGGGTGAATCCGGTGCTCGAATATTCCTAGTAGTGTGGGCAGCCACAGTTTAGCAAAGGGAAACACAGTTCCTATCAGGAAAAGAGATAATCGGAGGAAGATTTTCCCATGGTATCCTCGTCTTTCTGCCAGTACTCATAAAACCGGCGATGAGATTCTCAGTGAGGTGGAATGCAAGTCTGAGGGCAGTGGGTCAGCACTGTCTACATCTATGGATACCTCTTGGGTACAGTCCTCAAGGTGTGGTCGGCATAGAGAAGAAAACTTCGCTATAGATTGGGAAGGAGACTCAGCATGTCCCCCACATTGAGGCCATGCTGCGTGCAGTGCCCAGCCCGGAAAGGTGCCGTTTACTAGTCTAGGGGTAAAGAGTGCCTTTGTGGGTAGAGTGCTGTGCAAGTGGGTTATCGGATGCGGTGGCCGTTGGCTAAGCGATGGGCGTGGGTCTACAGGTGATCTTCCTCCCAGAAGTCCGGAAGGCTGTGGAAGCCACGTAGACCTCAACCGCATCTTGCTGATGATTTACCTGTTCCACCCCGAGAAACTTGAACATGTGTAAAGTAAGTAAGGTAAAGATAATTGCTAATGGAGTAGCAGAGAACAGAAGCCCAGATCATGCATCCTGGTCCCCATTGTTCTCCAGATATGCATAGAGCCGTTGAGGTGATCCCCAAGGGGAAGAGAGGCAAGTTGGAGGCCAGTGGGTCTAGATATTTTGTAGCGTTAGAGATCAATCGAGATTAGAGCCATCAGGATGTGATGGTTAGACGTAAGAAAGGTACATGTGTGAGTGAGAAGGAGTTGGGCGTGTCCTCCACTTAGAAGCCGTGCTGTGTGCGGTGCCCTGTTCACCCAGGTGCTGTTGACATATACTACTAGGAAACGGTGCCCGTGTGGATAGAGTAAGAGTCACAAGAACATCGTTGGTGGTGGCCTCTGGAACAGTGAGGGGGGTGGATTTGCGGGCATCCTTGAGTTGGGTGCCTTGATACCCTAATGACCCTGGGAGCCCTCTGTGTTTCTGGCATCCTCAGGATGAGTTAGGTGGTCCTTTCCTCACAAAGTGAACACAAAGAGGTTGCAGGAAGGAAAATCATTCGTATGAAAAGAAGAGAGAAGTATAATATGCGTTTTTCTCGTGGAGTCCTGACACTTCTCTATTAGGCATAGAGCCGGGGTGGAGGTGGGTGCAGATATCCAGTGAGGGAAGGATGCAGGTTGGAAGGCAGCGGTTCGATATCCTCTAGGGGTCTGGATATATCGTGGGTGCAGGCGTCAAAATGTGATGGGGGTACAGATCAAAGCTCCTCGTGAACGTGGGAATGGGACCGGGGAGATCCTCCACAGAGAACCCTGATGTGTGTGGTGCCCTACTTGTTCAGGTGCTGATTACATGTATTTTGGGGAATGAGTTCCTGTCCAGGTAGAGTAACGCTCAAGAAGAACAACTTTGAGGCTGGCCTTCGGACGCGTGGTAGTGGTGGAGATGCAGGTGACCTTGAGCTGCTTGCCATGAAGTCATGACGACTCTGGCAGCCAGCCACCTCATCACGGGAAATCTCGGCACGATTTCATTAGTCTTTTGCTAGCAATGTGTACACCGCCAGCTGAGAGAAGCTAACGGGCCTTTCCAGTAGAACAAGCCAGAACTCGAATGCTCTTGTCCTCTGATGCTCCTCCTCCTCCTCCTGGCATAAGTTAGAGCAGAAGAGAGGGCCCCATTGAGTGATGGGTGCAAGTTGCAGAGGGGTGAATCAAAGTGTCTCGATTTAGGAAAAATTGTTGAATTCATTCAGTATGATGTGGTGGGTAGAGTGGTGCCAGGTACGTTTGGAAGTGCCAGAAGTCCTGGGGCGTTCTTGCAACGCGAAGCCACACTGTTTGCGGGGCTGTGCTCAGACACGTGCTGGTCTCTCAGACTTGGTGTAAACAGTGTCTGCCTGGCTAGGGGGAGGCTCAAAAGGAACATCAGTTGTGGTGGCCTTTGGACCCGTTCTAGTGGTGGAGCTGCATGTGTCGTTGAGATGCTTGCCATGGCGAGAAGAGGGAATGGAGAGCGACCAGGATCCCTGCCCTTTTGAGGATGACGCCGGTGCTCGAATAATCCAAACAGTGTGGGCACCCACAGTTAAGGAAAGGGAAACACAGTTCCTATCAGGAAAAGCTATAAAGGGAGGAAGATTTTCTCATGGTATCCTCATCCTTGTGGCAGTACACATAGAACCGTTGATGACATCCTCATAGAGGTGGGATGCAAGTCTGAGGGCAGTGGGTAAACACTGTCTAAGGCTATGGATAAATCTTGGGTAGAGCCTCCAGGTGTGGTCGGCATAGAGAAGCCAACTTCTCTACAGATGGGAAAGGAGACTCAGCAGGTCCCCCACCTTGAGGCCGTGCTGTGTGCAGTGCCCAGGCCGGAAAGGTGCCGTTTCCTAGACTAGGGGTAAACAGTGCCTTTCCGGGTCGAGTACTGTGCAAGTGGAGTATCGGTTGTGGTGCCTGTGGACGGGCGATGGGCATGGGGCTCCAGGTGGTCATACTTCCCGAAGTCAGGAAGGCTCTGGAAGCCACATAGATCTCAACCGCATCTTGATGATGATTTACCTGTTCCACCCCGAAAAACGTGAACATGTATAAAGTGAATAAGGTCAAGATAATTGCTCATAGAGTAGCAGAGAACAGAAAGCAAGATCATTTTTCCTGTGTTCACATAGTTCTCCAGATATGCATAGAGCAGCTGAGGGGATCCCCACGGGCGAGAGATGCAAGATGGCGGACAGTGGGTCGAGATATTTTGAAGGGGTAAGGATCAAGCCTGGGTACAGTCATCAGGATGTGATGGATAGAAGTAAGAAAGGTACATGTGTGAGTGAGAGGGAGGTAGGCGTGTCCTCCACCTCGAAGCTGTGCTGTGTGCGGTGCCCTGCCCGGACAGGTACTGTTCACGTATAGTAGTAGTGAACCGAGCCGTCTAGGTAGAGTAAGGCTCACAAGAACATCGTTGGTGGTGACCTCTAGACCAGTTATGTGGGTGGAGTTACAGGTGTCCTTGAGTTGGCTGCCTTGATATCCTAATGACTGTGGTAGCCATGTGTTGGGCTGGCATCCTCAGGATGAGTTAAGTGGTCCTTTCCTCCCAAGGTGAACACAAACAGTTTGCAGGAAGCAAGATCATTCCTATGAGAAGAAGCGAGAAGTACAATATGCGTTATTCTCGCGTGGTTCTGATACTTCTCAAGTAGGCATAGAGTGGGGTGGAGGTAGGAGTGGGTGTCCACTGAGGGAGGGTTGCAGGTTGGAAGGCAGTGGTTTGCTATCTTCTAGGGGTCTGGATATATCGTGGGTGCAGCCGTTAGGATTTGATGGGGAGACAGATCAAAGCTCCTCGCGAGAGTGGGAAGGGGACCGGGGAGATCCTTCACTGAGAGCCCTGATGTGTGTGGTGCCCTGCCCGGACAGGTGCTGATTACTTGTATTTTGAGTAATTAGTCCCTGGCCAGGTAGAGTAACGCTCCACAAGAAGAAGTTTTAGGCTGGCCTTCGGATGGGTGGTAGTGGTGGAGCTGCAGTTGACTTGAGCTGGCTGCCGTGAATTCATGAGGACTCTGGCAGCCCCGTGACCTCGGGAAAACTCATGGCGATTTCATTAGTCTGTTCCTAGCAGTGTGAATACCCACAGGTGAGCGAAGCTAACTGGACTTTTCCAATAGAACAAGAGGGAACCCGAAGGATCTTGTCCTCTGATGCTCTTCATCTTCTTCCGAGGAAAACTTGGAGCCAAAGAGCAGATCCTCAGTGAGCGATGGATGCAAGTTGCAGGGCGGAAAATCAATGTGTCTCGATGCACGGAAAATTCTTCAATGTATTCAGTATGATGTGATGGGAACGAGGTGAACGCTCTATTTGGAAGTGCCAGAAGTACTGGGTAAGTCTTCCAATGCGAAGGCACGCTGTATGCGGGGCCGTGCCCAGACGGGTGATGATCTGTCAGACTTGGGCTTAACGCTGTCTGCCTGGGCAGAGCGTGGCTCCCAAGGAATATCACTTGTGGTGGCCTTTGGACCCGTTGTAGTGTTAGAGCTGCACATGTCTTTGAGTTGCTTGCCATGGTGAGAAGAGGGCCAGGGGTGCGACCAGGATCCCTGGCATTTTGAGGGTGAATCCGGTGCTCGAATATTCCTAGTAGTGTGGGCAGCCACAGTTTAGCAAAGGGAAACACAGTTCCTATCAGGAAAAGAGATAATCGGAGGAAGATTTTCCCATGGTATCCTCGTCTTTCTGCCAGTACTCATAAAACCGGCGATGAGATTCTCAGTGAGGTGGAATGCAAGTCTGAGGGCAGTGGGTCAGCACTGTCTACATCTATGGATACCTCTTGGGTACAGTCCTCAAGGTGTGGTCGGCATAGAGAAGAAAACTTCGCTATAGATTGGGAAGGAGACTCAGCATGTCTCCCACATTGAGGCCATGCTGCGTGCAGTGCCCAGCCCGGAAAGGTGCCGTTTACTAGTCTAGGGGTAAAGAGTGCCTTTGTGGGTAGAGTGCTGTGCAAGTGGGTTATCGGATGCGGTGGCCGTTGGCTAAGCGATGGGCGTGGGTCTACAGGTGATCTTCCTCCCAGAAGTCCGGAAGGCTGTGGAAGCCACGTAGACCTCAACCGCATCTTGCTGATGATTTACCTGTTCCACCCCGAGAAACTTGAACATGTGTAAAGTAAGTAAGGTAAAGATAATTGCTAATGGAGTAGCAGAGAACAGAAGCCCAGATCATGCATCCTGGTCCCCATTGTTCTCCAGATATGCATAGAGCCGTTGAGGTGATCCCCAAGGGGAAGAGAGGCAAGTTGGAGGCCAGTGGGTCTAGATATTTTGTAGCGTTAGAGATCAATCGAGATTAGAGCCATCAGGATGTGATGGTTAGACGTAAGAAAGGTACATGTGTGAGTGAGAAGGAGTTGGGCGTGTCCTCCACTTAGAAGCCGTGCTGTGTGCGGTGCCCTGTTCACCCAGGTGCTGTTGACATATACTACTAGGAAACGGTGCCCGTGTGGATAGAGTAAGAGTCACAAGAACATCGTTGGTGGTGGCCTCTGGAACAGTGATGGGGGTGGATTTGCGGGCATCCTTGAGTTGGGTGCCTTGATACCCTAATGACCCTGGGAGCCCTCTGTGTTTCTGGCATCCTCAGGATGAGTTAGGTGGTCCTTTCCTCACAAAGTGAACACAAAGAGGTTGCAGGAAGGAAAATCATTCGTATGAAAAGAAGAGAGAAGTATAATATGCGTTTTTCTCGTGGAGTCCTGACACTTCTCTATTAGGCATAGAGCCGGGGTGGAGGTGGGTGCAGATATCCAGTGAGGGAAGGATGCAGGTTGGAAGGCAGCGGTTCGATATCCTCTAGGGGTCTGGATATATCGTGGGTGCAGGCGTCAAAATGTGATGGGGGTACAGATCAAAGCTCCTCGTGAACGTGGGAATGGGACCGGGGAGATCCTCCACAGAGAGCCCTGATGTGTGTGGTGCCCTACTTGTTCAGGTGCTGATTACATGTATTTTGGGGAATGAGTTCCTGTCCAGGTAGAGTAACGCTCAAGAAGAACAACTTTGAGGCTGGCCTTCGGACGCGTGGTAGTGGTGGAGATGCAGGTGACCTTGAGCTGCTTGCCATGAAGTCATGACGACTCTGGCAGCCAGCCACCTCATCACGGGAAATCTCGGCACGATTTCATTAGTCTTTTGCTAGCAATGTGTACACCGCCAGCTGAGAGAAGCTAACGGGCCTTTCCAGTAGAACAAGCCAGAACTCGAATGCTCTTGTCCTCTGATGCTCCTCCTCCTCCTCCTGGCATAAGTTAGAGCAGAAGAGAGGGCCCCATTGAGTGATGGGTGCAAGTTGCAGAGGGGTGAATCAAAGTGTCTCGATTTAGGAAAAATTGTTGAATTCATTCAGTATGATGTGGTGGGTAGAGTGGTGCCAGGTACGTTTGGAAGTGCCAGAAGTCCTGGGGCGTTCTTGCAACGCGAAGCCACACTGTTTGCGGGGCTGTGCTCAGACACGTGCTGGTCTCTCAGACTTGGTGTAAACAGTGTCTGCCTGGCTAGGGGGAGGCTCAAAAGGAACATCAGTTGTGGTGGCCTTTGGACCCGTTCTAGTGGTGGAGCTGCATGTGTCGTTGAGATGCTTGCCATGGCGAGAAGAGGGAATGGAGAGCGACCAGGATCCCTGCCCTTTTGAGGATGACGCCGGTGCTCGAATAATCCAAACAGTGTGGGCACCCACAGTTAAGGAAAGGGAAACACAGTTCCTATCAGGAAAAGCTATAAAGGGAGGAAGATTTTCTCATGGTATCCTCATCCTTGTGGCAGTACACATAGAACCGTTGATGACATCCTCATAGAGGTGGGATGCAAGTCTGAGGGCAGTGGGTAAACACTGTCTAAGGCTATGGATAAATCTTGGGTAGAGCCTCCAGGTGTGGTCGGCATAGAGAAGCCAACTTCTCTACAGATGGGAAAGGAGACTCAGCAGGTCCCCCACCTTGAGGCCGTGCTGTGTGCAGTGCCCAGGCCGGAAAGGTGCCGTTTCCTAGACTAGGGGTAAACAGTGCCTTTCCGGGTCGAGTACTGTGCAAGTGGAGTATCGGTTGTGGTGCCTGTGGACGGGCGATGGGCATGGGGCTCCAGGTGGTCATACTTCCCGAAGTCAGGAAGGCTCTGGAAGCCACATAGATCTCAACCGCATCTTGATGATGATTTACCTGTTCCACCCCGAAAAACGTGAACATGTATAAAGTGAATAAGGTCAAGATAATTGCTCATAGAGTAGCAGAGAACAGAAAGCAAGATCATTTTTCCTGTGTTCACATAGTTCTCCAGATATGCATAGAGCAGCTGAGGGGATCCCCACGGGCGAGAGATGCAAGATGGCGGACAGTGGGTCGAGATATTTTGAAGGGGTAAGGATCAAGCCTGGGTACAGTCATCAGGATGTGATGGATAGAAGTAAGAAAGGTACATGTGTGAGTGAGAGGGAGGTAGGCGTGTCCTCCACCTCGAAGCTGTGCTGTGTGCGGTGCCCTGCCCGGACAGGTACTGTTCACGTATAGTAGTAGTGAACCGAGCCGTCTAGGTAGAGTAAGGCTCACAAGAACATCGTTGGTGGTGACCTCTAGACCAGTTATGTGGGTGGAGTTACAGGTGTCCTTGAGTTGGCTGCCTTGATATCCTAATGACTGTGGTAGCCATGTGTTGGGCTGGCATCCTCAGGATGAGTTAAGTGGTCCTTTCCTCCCAAGGTGAACACAAACAGTTTGCAGGAAGCAAGATCATTCCTATGAGAAGAAGCGAGAAGTACAATATGCGTTATTCTCGCGTGGTTCTGATACTTCTCAAGTAGGCATAGAGTGGGGTGGAGGTAGGTGTGGGTGTCCACTGAGGGAGGGTTGCAGGTTGGAAGGCAGTGGTTTGCTATCTTCTAGGGGTCTGGATATATCGTGGGTGCAGCCGTTAGGATTTGATGGGGAGACAGATCAAAGCTCCTCGCGAGAGTGGGAAGGGGACCGGGGAGATCCTTCACTGAGAGCCCTGATGTGTGTGGTGCCCTGCCCGGACAGGTGCTGATTACTTGTATTTTGAGTAGTTAGTCCCTGGCCAGGTAGAGTAACGCTCCACAAGAAGAAGTTTTAGGCTGGCCTTCGGATGGGTGGTAGTGGTGGAGCTGCAGTTGACTTGAGCTGGCTGCCGTGAATTCATGAGGACTCTGGCAGCCCCGTGACCTCGGGAAAACTCATGGCGATTTCATTAGTCTGTTCCTAGCAGTGTGAATACCCACAGGTGAGCGAAGCTAACTGGACTTTTCCAATAGAACAAGAGGGAACCCGAAGGATCTTGTCCTCTGATGCTCTTCATCTTCTTCCGAGGAAAACTTGGAGCCAAAGAGCAGATCCTCAGTGAGCGATGGATGCAAGTTGCAGGGCGGAAAATCAATGTGTCTCGATGCACGGAAAATTCTTCAATGTATTCAGTATGATGTGATGGGAACGAGGTGAACGCTCTATTTGGAAGTGCCAGAAGTACTGGGTAAGTCTTCCAATGCGAAGGCACGCTGTATGCGGGGCCGTGCCCAGACGGGTGATGATCTGTCAGACTTGGGCTTAACGCTGTCTGCCTGGGCAGAGCGTGGCTCCCAAGGAATATCACTTGTGGTGGCCTTTGGACCCGTTGTAGTGTTAGAGCTGCACATGTCTTTGAGTTGCTTGCCATGGCGAGAAGAGGGCCAGGGGTGCGACCAGGATCCCTGGCATTTTGAGGGTGAATCCGGTGCTCGAATATTCCTAGTAGTGTGGGCAGCCACAGTTTAGCAAAGGGAAACACAGTTCCTATCAGGAAAAGAGATAATCGGAGGAAGATTTTCCCATGGTATCCTCGTCTTTCTGCCAGTACTCATAAAACCGGCGATGAGATTCTCAGTGAGGTGGAATGCAAGTCTGAGGGCAGTGGGTCAGCACTGTCTACATCTATGGATACCTCTTGGGTACAGTCCTCAAGGTGTGGTCGGCATAGAGAAGAAAACTTCGCTATAGATTGGGAAGGAGACTCAGCATGTCTCCCACATTGAGGCCATGCTGCGTGCAGTGCCCAGCCCGGAAAGGTGCCGTTTACTAGTCTAGGGGTAAAGAGTGCCTTTGTGGGTAGAGTGCTGTGCAAGTGGGTTATCGGATGCGGTGGCCGTTGGCTAAGCGATGGGCGTGGGTCTACAGGTGATCTTCCTCCCAGAAGTCCGGAAGGCTGTGGAAGCCACGTAGACCTCAACCGCATCTTGCTGATGATTTACCTGTTCCACCCCGAGAAACTTGAACATGTGTAAAGTAAGTAAGGTAAAGATAATTGCTAATGGAGTAGCAGAGAACAGAAGCCCAGATCATGCATCCTGGTCCCCATTGTTCTCCAGATATGCATAGAGCCGTTGAGGTGATCCCCAAGGGGAAGAGAGGCAAGTTGGAGGCCAGTGGGTCTAGATATTTTGTAGCGTTAGAGATCAATCGAGATTAGAGCCATCAGGATGTGATGGTTAGACGTAAGAAAGGTACATGTGTGAGTGAGAAGGAGTTGGGCGTGTCCTCCACTTAGAAGCCGTGCTGTGTGCGGTGCCCTGTTCACCCAGGTGCTGTTGACATATACTACTAGGAAACGGTGCCCGTGTGGATAGAGTAAGAGTCACAAGAACATCGTTGGTGGTGGCCTCTGGAACAGTGAGGGGGGTGGATTTGCGGGCATCCTTGAGTTGGGTGCCTTGATACCCTAATGACCCTGGGAGCCCTCTGTGTTTCTGGCATCCTCAGGATGAGTTAGGTGGTCCTTTCCTCACAAGGTGAACACAAAGAGGTTGCAGGAAGGAAAATCATTCGTATGAAAAGAAGAGAGAAGTATAATATGCGTTTTTCTCGTGGAGTCCTGACACTTCTCTATTAGGCATAGAGCCGGGGTGGAGGTGGGTGCAGATATCCAGTGAGGGAAGGATGCAGGTTGGAAGGCAGCGGTTCGATATCCTCTAGAGGTCTGGATATATCGTGGGTGCAGGCGTCAAAATGTGATGGGGGTACAGATCAAAGCTCCTCGTGAACGTGGGAATGGGACCGGGGAGATCCTCCACAGAGAGCCCTGATGTGTGTGGTGCCCTACTTGTACAGGTGCTGATTACATGTATTTTGGGGAATGAGTTCCTGTCCAGGTAGAGTAACGCTCAAGAAGAACAACTTTGAGGCTGGCCTTCGGACGCGTGGTAGTGGTGGAGATGCAGGTGACCTTGAGCTGCTTGCCATGAAGTCATGACGACTCTGGCAGCCAGCCACCTCATCACGGGAAATCTCGGCACGATTTCATTAGTCTTTTGCTAGCAATGTGTACACCGCCAGCTGAGAGAAGCTAACGGGCCTTTCCAGTAGAACAAGCCAGAACTCGAATGCTCTTGTCCTCTGATGCTCCTCCTCCTCCTCCTGGCATAAGTTAGAGCAGAAGAGAGGGCCCCATTGAGTGATGGGTGCAAGTTGCAGGGGGGTGAATCAAAGTGTCTCGATTTAGGAAAAATTGTTGAATTCATTCAGTATGATGTGGTGGGTAGAGTGGTGCCAGGTACGTTTGGAAGTGCCAGAAGTCCTGGGGCGTTCTTGCAACGCGAAGCCACACTGTTTGCGGGGCTGTGCTCAGACACGTGCTGGTCTCTCAGACTTGGTGTAAACAGTGTCTGCCTGGCTAGGGGGAGGCTCAAAAGGAACATCAGTTGTGGTGGCCTTTGGACCCGTTCTAGTGGTGGAGCTGCATGTGTCGTTGAGATGCTTGCCATGGCGAGAAGAGGGAATGGAGAGCGACCAGGATCCCTGCCCTTTTGAGGATGACGCCGGTGCTCGAATAATCCAAACAGTGTGGGCACCCACAGTTAAGGAAAGGGAAACACAGTTCCTATCAGGAAAAGCTATAAAGGGAGGAAGATTTTCTCATGGTATCCTCATCCTTGTGGCAGTACACATAGAACCGTTGATGACATCCTCATAGAGGTGGGATGCAAGTCTGAGGGCAGTGGGTAAACACTGTCTAAGGCTATGGATAAATCTTGGGTAGAGCCTCCAGGTGTGGTCGGCATAGAGAAGCCAACTTCTCTACAGATGGGAAAGGAGACTCAGCAGGTCCCCCACCTTGAGGCCGTGCTGTGTGCAGTGCCCAGGCCGGAAAGGTGCCGTTTCCTAGACTAGGGGTAAACAGTGCCTTTCCGGGTCGAGTACTGTGCAAGTGGAGTATCGGTTGTGGTGCCTGTGGACGGGCGATGGGCATGGGGCTCCAGGTGGTCATACTTCCCGAAGTCAGGAAGGCTCTGGAAGCCACATAGATCTCAACCGCATCTTGATGATGATTTACCTGTTCCACCCCGAAAAACGTGAACATGTATAAAGTGAATAAGGTCAAGATAATTGCTCATAGAGTAGCAGAGAACAGAAAGCAAGATCATTTTTCCTGTGTTCACATAGTTCTCCAGATATGCATAGAGCAGCTGAGGGGATCCCCACGGGCGAGAGATGCAAGATGGCGGACAGTGGGTCGAGATATTTTGAAGGGGTAAGGATCAAGCCTGGGTACAGTCATCAGGATGTGATGGATAGAAGTAAGAAAGGTACATGTGTGAGTGAGAGGGAGGTAGGCGTGTCCTCCACCTCGAAGCTGTGCTGTGTGCGGTGCCCTGCCCGGACAGGTACTGTTCACGTATAGTAGTAGTGAACCGAGCCGTCTAGGTAGAGTAAGGCTCACAAGAACATCGTTGGTGGTGACCTCTAGACCAGTTATGTGGGTGGAGTTACAGGTGTCCTTGAGTTGGCTGCCTTGATATCCTAATGACTGTGGTAGCCATGTGTTGGGCTGGCATCCTCAGGAGGAGTTAAGTGGTCCTTTCCTCCCAAGGTGAACACAAACAGTTTGCAGGAAGCAAGATCATTCCTATGAGAAGAAGCGAGAAGTACAATATGCGTTATTCTCGCGTGGTTCTGATACTTCTCAAGTAGGCATAGAGTGGGGTGGAGGTAGGTGTGGGTGTCCACTGAGGGAGGGTTGCAGGTTGGAAGGCAGTGGTTGGATATCTTCTAGGGGTCTGGATATATCGTGGGTGCAGCCGTTAGGATTTGATGGGGAGACAGATCAAAGCTACTCGCGAGAGTGGGAAGGGGACCGGGGAGATCCTTCACTGCGAGCCCTGATGTGTGTGGTGCCCTGCCCGGACAGCTGCTGATTACTTGTATTTTGAGTAGTTAGTCCCTGGCCAGGTAGAGTAACGCTCCACAAGAAGAAGTTTTAGGCTGGCCTTCGGATGGGTGGTAGTGGTGGAGCTGCAGTTGACTTGAGCTGGCTGCCGTGAATTCATGAGGACTCTGGCAGCCCCGTGACCTCGGGAATACTCATGGCGATTTCATTAGTCTGTTCCTAGCAGTGTGAATACCCACAGGTGAGCGAAGCTAACTGGACTTTTCCAATAGAACAAGAGGGAACCCGAAGGATCTTGTCCTCTGATGCTCTTCATCTTCTTCCGAGGAAAACTTGGAGCCAAAGAGCAGATCCTCAGTGAGCGATGGATGCAAGTTGCAGGGCGGAAAATCAATGTGTCTCGATGCACGGAAAATTCTTCAATGTATTCAGTATGATGTGATGGGAACGAGGTGAACGCTCTATTTGGAAGTGCCAGAAGTACTGGGTAAGTCTTGCAATGCGAAGGCACGCTGTATGCGGGGCCGTGCCCAGACGGGTGATGATCTGTCAGACTTGGGCTTAACGCTGTCTGCCTGGGCAGAGCGTGGCTCCCAAGGAATATCACTTGTGGTGGCCTTTGGACCCGTTGTAGTGTTAGAGCTGCACATGTCTTTGAGTTGCTTGCCATGGCGAGAAGAGGGCCAGGGGTGCGACCAGGATCCCTGGCATTTTGAGGGTGAATCCGGTGCTCGAATATTCCTAGTAGTGTGGGCAGCCACAGTTTAGCAAAGGGAAACACAGTTCCTATCAGGAAAAGAGATAATCGGAGGAAGATTTTCCCATGGTATCCTCGTCTTTCTGCCAGTACTCATAAAACCGGCGATGAGATTCTCAGTGAGGTGGAATGCAAGTCTGAGGGCAGTGGGTCAGCACTGTCTACATCTATGGATACCTCTTGGGTACAGTCATCAAGGTGTGGTCGGCATAGAGAAGAAAACTTCGCTATAGATTGGGAAGGAGACTCAGCATGTCCCCCACATTGAGGCCATGCTGCGTGCAGTGCCCAGCCCGGAAAGGTGCCGTTTACTAGTCTAGGGGTAAAGAGTGCCTTTGTGGGTAGAGTGCTGTGCAAGTGGGTTATCGGATGCGGTGGCCGTTGGCTAAGCGATGGGCGTGGGTCTACAGGTGATCTTCCTCCCAGAAGTCCGGAAGGCTGTGGAAGCCACGTAGACCTCAACCGCATCTTGCTGATGATTTACCTGTTCCACCCCGAGAAACTTGAACATGTGTAAAGTAAGTAAGGTAAAGATAATTGCTAATGGAGTAGCAGAGAACAGAAGCCCAGATCATGCATCCTGGTCCCCATTGTTCTCCAGATATGCATAGAGCCGTTGAGGTGATCCCCAAGGGGAAGAGAGGCAAGTTGGAGGCCAGTGGGTCTAGATATTTTGTAGCGTTAGAGATCAATCGAGATTAGAGCCATCAGGATGTGATGGTTAGACGTAAGAAAGGTACATGTGTGAGTGAGAAGGAGTTGGGCGTGTCCTCCACTTAGAAGCCGTGCTGTGTGCGGTGCCCTGTTCACCCAGGTGCTGTTGACATATACTACTAGGAAACGGTGCCCGTGTGGATAGAGTAAGAGTCACAAGAACATCGTTGGTGGTGGCCTCTGGAACAGTGATGGGGGTGGATTTGCGGGCATCCTTGAGTTGGGTGCCTTGATACCCTAATGACCCTGGGAGCCCTCTGTGTTTCTGGCATCCTCAGGATGAGTTAGGTGGTCCTTTCCTCACAAAGTGAACACAAAGAGGTTGCAGGAAGGAAAATCATTCGTATGAAAAGAAGAGAGAAGTATAATATGCGTTTTTCTCGTGGAGTCCTGACACTTCTCTATTAGGCATAGAGCCGGGGTGGAGGTGGGTGCAGATATCCAGTGAGGGAAGGATGCAGGTTGGAAGGCAGCGGTTCGATATCCTCTAGGGGTCTGGATATATCGTGGGTGCAGGCGTCAAAATGTGATGGGGGTACAGATCAAAGCTCCTCGTGAACGTGGGAATGGGACCGGGGAGATCCTCCACAGAGAGCCCTGATGTGTGTGGTGCCCTACTTGTTCAGGTGCTGATTACATGTATTTTGGGGAATGAGTTCCTGTCCAGGTAGAGTAACGCTCAAGAAGAACAACTTTGAGGCTGGCCTTCGGACGCGTGGTAGTGGTGGAGATGCAGGTGACCTTGAGCTGCTTGCCATGAAGTCATGACGACTCTGGCAGCCAGCCACCTCATCACGGGAAATCTCGGCACGATTTCATTAGTCTTTTGCTAGCAATGTGTACACCGCCAGCTGAGAGAAGCTAACGGGCCTTTCCAGTAGAACAAGCCAGAACTCGAATGCTCTTGTCCTCTGATGCTCCTCCTCCTCCTCCTGGCATAAGTTAGAGCAGAAGAGAGGGCCCCATTGAGTGATGGGTGCAAGTTGCAGAGGGGTGAATCAAAGTGTCTCGATTTAGGAAAAATTGTTGAATTCATTCAGTATGATGTGGTGGGTAGAGTGGTGCCAGGTACGTTTGGAAGTGCCAGAAGTCCTGGGGCGTTCTTGCAACGCGAAGCCACACTGTTTGCGGGGCTGTGCTCAGACACGTGCTGGTCTCTCAGACTTGGTGTAAACAGTGTCTGCCTGGCTAGGGGGAGGCTCAAAAGGAACATCAGTTGTGGTGGCCTTTGGACCCGTTCTAGTGGTGGAGCTGCATGTGTCGTTGAGATGCTTGCCATGGCGAGAAGAGGGAATGGAGAGCGACCAGGATCCCTGCCCTTTTGAGGATGACGCCGGTGCTCGAATAATCCAAACAGTGTGGGCACCCACAGTTAAGGAAAGGGAAACACAGTTCCTATCAGGAAAAGCTATAAAGGGAGGAAGATTTTCTCATGGTATCCTCATCCTTGTGGCAGTACACATAGAACCGTTGATGACATCCTCATAGAGGTGGGATGCAAGTCTGAGGGCAGTGGGTAAACACTGTCTAAGGCTATGGATAAATCTTGGGTAGAGCCTCCAGGTGTGGTCGGCATAGAGAAGCCAACTTCTCTACAGATGGGAAAGGAGACTCAGCAGGTCCCCCACCTTGAGGCCGTGCTGTGTGCAGTGCCCAGGCCGGAAAGGTGCCGTTTCCTAGACTAGGGGTAAACAGTGCCTTTCCGGGTCGAGTACTGTGCAAGTGGAGTATCGGTTGTGGTGCCTGTGGACGGGCGATGGGCATGGGGCTCCAGGTGGTCATACTTCCCGAAGTCAGGAAGGCTCTGGAAGCCACATAGATCTCAACCGCATCTTGATGATGATTTACCTGTTCCACCCCGAAAAACGTGAACATGTATAAAGTGAATAAGGTCAAGATAATTGCTCATAGAGTAGCAGAGAACAGAAAGCAAGATCATTTTTCCTGTGTTCACATAGTTCTCCAGATATGCATAGAGCAGCTGAGGGGATCCCCACGGGCGAGAGATGCAAGATGGCGGACAGTGGGTCGAGATATTTTGAAGGGGTAAGGATCAAGCCTGGGTACAGTCATCAGGATGTGATGGATAGAAGTAAGAAAGGTACATGTGTGAGTGAGAGGGAGGTAGGCGTGTCCTCCACCTCGAAGCTGTGCTGTGTGCGGTGCCCTGCCCGGACAGGTACTGTTCACGTATAGTAGTAGTGAACCGAGCCGTCTAGGTAGAGTAAGGCTCACAAGAACATCGTTGGTGGTGACCTCTAGACCAGTTATGTGGGTGGAGTTACAGGTGTCCTTGAGTTGGCTGCCTTGATATCCTAATGACTGTGGTAGCCATGTGTTGGGCTGGCATCCTCAGGATGAGTTAAGTGGTCCTTTCCTCCCAAGGTGAACACAAACAGTTTGCAGGAAGCAAGATCATTCCTATGAGAAGAAGCGAGAAGTACAATATGCGTTATTCTCGCGTGGTTCTGATACTTCTCAAGTAGGCATAGAGTGGGGTGGAGGTAGGTGTGGGTGTCCACTGAGGGAGGGTTGCAGGTTGGAAGGCAGTGGTTTGCTATCTTCTAGGGGTCTGGATATATCGTGGGTGCAGCCGTTAGGATTTGATGGGGAGACAGATCAAAGCTCCTCGCGAGAGTGGGAAGGGGACCGGGGAGATCCTTCACTGAGAGCCCTGATGTGTGTGGTGCCCTGCCCGGACAGGTGCTGATTACTTGTATTTTGAGTAGTTAGTCCCTGGCCAGGTAGAGTAACGCTCCACAAGAAGAAGTTTTAGGCTGGCCTTCGGATGGGTGGTAGTGGTGGAGCTGCAGTTGACTTGAGCTGGCTGCCGTGAATTCATGAGGACTCTGGCAGCCCCGTGACCTCGGGAAAACTCATGGCGATTTCATTAGTCTGTTCCTAGCAGTGTGAATACCCACAGGTGAGCGAAGCTAACTGGACTTTTCCAATAGAACAAGAGGGAACCCGAAGGATCTTGTCCTCTGATGCTCTTCATCTTCTTCCGAGGAAAACTTGGAGCCAAAGAGCAGATCCTCAGTGAGCGATGGATGCAAGTTGCAGGGCGGAAAATCAATGTGTCTCGATGCACGGAAAATTCTTCAATGTATTCAGTATGATGTGATGGGAACGAGGTGAACGCTCTATTTGGAAGTGCCAGAAGTACTGGGTAAGTCTTGCAATGCGAAGGCACGCTGTATGCGGGGCCGTGCCCAGACGGGTGATGATCTGTCAGACTTGGGCTTAACGCTGTCTGCCTGGGCAGAGCGTGGCTCCCAAGGAATATCACTTGTGGTGGCCTTTGGACCCGTTGTAGTGTTAGAGCTGCACATGTCTTTGAGTTGCTTGCCATGGCGAGAAGAGGGCCAGGGGTGCGACCAGGATCCCTGGCATTTTGAGGGTGAATCCGGTGCTCGAATATTCCTAGTAGTGTGGGCAGCCACAGTTTAGCAAAGGGAAACACAGTTCCTATCAGGAAAAGAGATAATCGGAGGAAGATTTTCCCATGGTATCCTCGTCTTTCTGCCAGTACTCATAAAACCGGCGATGAGATTCTCAGTGAGGTGGAATGCAAGTCTGAGGGCAGTGGGTCAGCACTGTCTACATCTATGGATACCTCTTGGGTACAGTCCTCAAGGTGTGGTCGGCATAGAGAAGAAAACTTCGCTATAGATTGGGAAGGAGACTCAGCATGTCTCCCACATTGAGGCCATGCTGCGTGCAGTGCCCAGCCCGGAAAGGTGCCGTTTACTAGTCTAGGGGTAAAGAGTGCCTTTGTGGGTAGAGTGCTGTGCAAGTGGGTTATCGGATGCGGTGGCCGTTGGCTAAGCGATGGGCGTGGGTCTACAGGTGATCTTCCTCCCAGAAGTCCGGAAGGCTGTGGAAGCCACGTAGACCTCAACCGCATCTTGCTGATGATTTACCTGTTCCACCCCGAGAAACTTGAACATGTGTAAAGTAAGTAAGGTAAAGATAATTGCTAATGGAGTAGCAGAGAACAGAAGCCCAGATCATGCATCCTGGTCCCCATTGTTCTCCAGATATGCATAGAGCCGTTGAGGTGATCCCCAAGGGGAAGAGAGGCAAGTTGGAGGCCAGTGGGTCTAGATATTTTGTAGCGTTAGAGATCAATCGAGATTAGAGCCATCAGGATGTGATGGTTAGACGTAAGAAAGGTACATGTGTGAGTGAGAAGGAGTTGGGCGTGTCCTCCACTTAGAAGCCGTGCTGTGTGCGGTGCCCTGTTCACCCAGGTGCTGTTGACATATACTACTAGGAAACGGTGCCCGTGTGGATAGAGTAAGAGTCACAAGAACATCGTTGGTGGTGGCCTCTGGAACAGTGAGGGGGGTGGATTTGCGGGCATCCTTGAGTTGGGTGCCTTGATACCCTAATGACCCTGGGAGCCCTCTGTGTTTCTGGCATCCTCAGGATGAGTTAGGTGGTCCTTTCCTCACAAAGTGAAGACAAAGAGGTTGCAGGAAGGAAAATCATTCGTATGAAAAGAAGAGAGAAGTATAATATGCGTTTTTCTCGTGGAGTCCTGACACTTCTCTATTAGGCATAGAGCCGGGGTGGAGGTGGGTGCAGATATCCAGTGAGGGAAGGATGCAGGTTGGAAGGCAGCGGTTCGATATCCTCTAGGGGTCTGGATATATCGTGGGTGCAGGCGTCAAAATGTGATGGGGGTACAGATCAAAGCTCCTCGTGAACGTGGGAATGGGACCGGGGAGATCCTCCACAGAGAACCCTGATGTGTGTGGTGCCCTACTTGTTCAGGTGCTGATTACATGTATTTTGGGGAATGAGTTCCTGTCCAGGTAGAGTAACGCTCAAGAAGAACAACTTTGAGGCTGGCCTTCGGACGCGTGGTAGTGGTGGAGATGCAGGTGACCTTGAGCTGCTTGCCATGAAGTCATGACGACTCTGGCAGCCAGCCACCTCATCACGGGAAATCTCGGCACGATTTCATTAGTCTTTTGCTAGCAATGTGTACACCGCCAGCTGAGAGAAGCTAACGGGCCTTTCCAGTAGAACAAGCCAGAACTCGAATGCTCTTGTCCTCTGATGCTCCTCCTCCTCCTCCTGGCATAAGTTAGAGCAGAAGAGAGGGCCCCATTGAGTGATGGGTGCAAGTTGCAGAGGGGTGAATCAAAGTGTCTCGATTTAGGAAAAATTGTTGAATTCATTCAGTATGATGTGGTGGGTAGAGTGGTGCCAGGTACGTTTGGAAGTGCCAGAAGTCCTGGGGCGTTCTTGCAACGCGAAGCCACACTGTTTGCGGGGCTGTGCTCAGACACGTGCTGGTCTCTCAGACTTGGTGTAAACAGTGTCTGCCTGGCTAGGGGGAGGCTCAAAAGGAACATCAGTTGTGGTGGCCTTTGGACCCGTTCTAGTGGTGGAGCTGCATGTGTCGTTGAGATGCTTGCCATGGCGAGAAGAGGGAATGGAGAGCGACCAGGATCCCTGCCCTTTTGAGGATGACGCCGGTGCTCGAATAATCCAAACAGTGTGGGCACCCACAGTTAAGGAAAGGGAAACACAGTTCCTATCAGGAAAAGCTATAAAGGGAGGAAGATTTTCTCATGGTATCCTCATCCTTGTGGCAGTACACATAGAACCGTTGATGACATCCTCATAGAGGTGGGATGCAAGTCTGAGGGCAGTGGGTAAACACTGTCTAAGGCTATGGATAAATCTTGGGTAGAGCCTCCAGGTGTGGTCGGCATAGAGAAGCCAACTTCTCTACAGATGGGAAAGGAGACTCAGCAGGTCCCCCACCTTGAGGCCGTGCTGTGTGCAGTGCCCAGGCCGGAAAGGTGCCGTTTCCTAGACTAGGGGTAAACAGTGCCTTTCCGGGTCGAGTACTGTGCAAGTGGAGTATCGGTTGTGGTGCCTGTGGACGGGCGATGGGCATGGGGCTCCAGGTGGTCATACTTCCCGAAGTCAGGAAGGCTCTGGAAGCCACATAGATCTCAACCGCATCTTGATGATGATTTACCTGTTCCACCCCGAAAAACGTGAACATGTATAAAGTGAATAAGGTCAAGATAATTGCTCATAGAGTAGCAGAGAACAGAAAGCAAGATCATTTTTCCTGTGTTCACATAGTTCTCCAGATATGCATAGAGCAGCTGAGGGGATCCCCACGGGCGAGAGATGCAAGATGGCGGACAGTGGGTCGAGATATTTTGAAGGGGTAAGGATCAAGCCTGGGTACAGTCATCAGGATGTGATGGATAGAAGTAAGAAAGGTACATGTGTGAGTGAGAGGGAGGTAGGCGTGTCCTCCACCTCGAAGCTGTGCTGTGTGCGGTGCCCTGCCCGGACAGGTACTGTTCACGTATAGTAGTAGTGAACCGAGCCGTCTAGGTAGAGTAAGGCTCACAAGAACATCGTTGGTGGTGACCTCTAGACCAGTTATGTGGGTGGAGTTACAGGTGTCCTTGAGTTGGCTGCCTTGATATCCTAATGACTGTGGTAGCCATGTGTTGGGCTGGCATCCTCAGGAGGAGTTAAGTGGTCCTTTCCTCCCAAGGTGAACACAAACAGTTTGCAGGAAGCAAGATCATTCCTATGAGAAGAAGCGAGAAGTACAATATGCGTTATTCTCGCGTGGTTCTGATACTTCTCAAGTAGGCATAGAGTGGGGTGGAGGTAGGTGTGGGTGTCCACTGAGGGAGGGTTGCAGGTTGGAAGGCAGTGGTTTGCTATCTTCTAGGGGTCTGGATATATCGTGGGTGCAGCCGTTAGGATTTGATGGGGAGACAGATCAAAGCTACTCGCGAGAGTGGGAAGGGGACCGGGGAGATCCTTCACTGAGAGCCCTGATGTGTGTGGTGCCCTGCCCGGACAGCTGCTGATTACTTGTATTTTGAGTAGTTAGTCCCTGGCCAGGTAGAGTAACGCTCCACAAGAAGAAGTTTTAGGCTGGCCTTCGGATGGGTGGTAGTGGTGGAGCTGCAGTTGACTTGAGCTGGCTGCCGTGAATTCATGAGGACTCTGGCAGCCCCGTGACCTCGGGAAAACTCATGGCGATTTCATTAGTCTGTTCCTAGCAGTGTGAATACCCACAGGTGAGCGAAGCTAACTGGACTTTTCCAATAGAACAAGAGGGAACCCGAAGGATCTTGTCCTCTGATGCTCTTCATCTTCTTCCGAGGAAAACTTGGAGCCAAAGAGCAGATCCTCAGTGAGCGATGGATGCAAGTTGCAGGGCGGAAAATCAATGTGTCTCGATGCACGGAAAATTCTTCAATGTATTCAGTATGATGTGATGGGAACGAGGTGAACGCTCTATTTGGAAGTGCCAGAAGTACTGGGTAAGTCTTGCAATGCGAAGGCACGCTGTATGCGGGGCCGTGCCCAGACGGGTGATGATCTGTCAGACTTGGGCTTAACGCTGTCTGCCTGGGCAGAGCGTGGCTCCCAAGGAATATCACTTGTGGTGGCCTTTGGACCCGTTGTAGTGTTAGAGCTGCACATGTCTTTGAGTTGCTTGCCATGGCGAGAAGAGGGCCAGGGGTGCGACCAGGATCCCTGGCATTTTGAGGGTGAATCCGGTGCTCGAATATTCCTAGTAGTGTGGGCAGCCACAGTTTAGCAAAGGGAAACACAGTTCCTATCAGGAAAAGAGATAATCGGAGGAAGATTTTCCCATGGTATCCTCGTCTTTCTGCCAGTACTCATAAAACCGGCGATGAGATTCTCAGTGAGGTGGAATGCAAGTCTGAGGGCAGTGGGTCAGCACTGTCTACATCTATGGATACCTCTTGGGTACAGTCCTCAAGGTGTGGTCGGCATAGAGAAGAAAACTTCGCTATAGATTGGGAAGGAGACTCAGCATGTCCCCCACATTGAGGCCATGCTGCGTGCAGTGCCCA
Source organism: Balaenoptera ricei (assembly GCF_028023285.1). Lineage (NCBI taxonomy): Eukaryota > Metazoa > Chordata > Mammalia > Artiodactyla > Balaenopteridae > Balaenoptera > Balaenoptera ricei. The sequence continues at coordinate 128,804,597 of NC_082660.1, read as the reverse complement.
GCCCGGAAAGGTGCCGTTTACTAGTCTAGGGGTAAAGAGTGCCTTTGTGGGTAGAGTGCTGTGCAAGTGGGTTATCGGATGCGGTGGCCGTTGGCTAAGCGATGGGCGTGGGTCTACAGGTGATCTTCCTCCCAGAAGTCCGGAAGGCTGTGGAAGCCACGTAGACCTCAACCGCATCTTGCTGATGATTTACCTGTTCCACCCCGAGAAACTTGAACATGTGTAAAGTAAGTAAGGTAAAGATAATTGCTAATGGAGTAGCAGAGAACAGAAGCCCAGATCATGCATCCTGGTCCCCATTGTTCTCCAGATATGCATAGAGCCGTTGAGGTGATCCCCAAGGGGAAGAGAGGCAAGTTGGAGGCCAGTGGGTCTAGATATTTTGTAGCGTTAGAGATCAATCGAGATTAGAGCCATCAGGATGTGATGGTTAGACGTAAGAAAGGTACATGTGTGAGTGAGAAGGAGTTGGGCGTGTCCTCCACTTAGAAGCCGTGCTGTGTGCGGTGCCCTGTTCACCCAGGTGCTGTTGACATATACTACTAGGAAACGGTGCCCGTGTGGATAGAGTAAGAGTCACAAGAACATCGTTGGTGGTGGCCTCTGGAACAGTGATGGGGGTGGATTTGCGGGCATCCTTGAGTTGGGTGCCTTGATACCCTAATGACCCTGGGAGCCCTCTGTGTTTCTGGCATCCTCAGGATGAGTTAGGTGGTCCTTTCCTCACAAAGTGAACACAAAGAGGTTGCAGGAAGGAAAATCATTCGTATGAAAAGAAGAGAGAAGTATAATATGCGTTTTTCTCGTGGAGTCCTGACACTTCTCTATTAGGCATAGAGCCGGGGTGGAGGTGGGTGCAGATATCCAGTGAGGGAAGGATGCAGGTTGGAAGGCAGCGGTTCGATATCCTCTAGGGGTCTGGATATATCGTGGGTGCAGGCGTCAAAATGTGATGGGGGTACAGATCAAAGCTCCTCGTGAACGTGGGAATGGGACCGGGGAGATCCTCCACAGAGAGCCCTGATGTGTGTGGTGCCCTACTTGTTCAGGTGCTGATTACATGTATTTTGGGGAATGAGTTCCTGTCCAGGTAGAGTAACGCTCAAGAAGAACAACTTTGAGGCTGGCCTTCGGACGCGTGGTAGTGGTGGAGATGCAGGTGACCTTGAGCTGCTTGCCATGAAGTCATGACGACTCTGGCAGCCAGCCACCTCATCACGGGAAATCTCGGCACGATTTCATTAGTCTTTTGCTAGCAATGTGTACACCGCCAGCTGAGAGAAGCTAACGGGCCTTTCCAGTAGAACAAGCCAGAACTCGAATGCTCTTGTCCTCTGATGCTCCTCCTCCTCCTCCTGGCATAAGTTAGAGCAGAAGAGAGGGCCCCATTGAGTGATGGGTGCAAGTTGCAGGGGGGTGAATCAAAGTGTCTCGATTTAGGAAAAATTGTTGAATTCATTCAGTATGATGTGGTGGGTAGAGTGGTGCCAGGTACGTTTGGAAGTGCCAGAAGTCCTGGGGCGTTCTTGCAACGCGAAGCCACACTGTTTGCGGGGCTGTGCTCAGACACGTGCTGGTCTCTCAGACTTGGTGTAAACAGTGTCTGCCTGGCTAGGGGGAGGCTCAAAAGGAACATCAGTTGTGGTGGCCTTTGGACCCGTTCTAGTGGTGGAGCTGCATGTGTCGTTGAGATGCTTGCCATGGCGAGAAGAGGGAATGGAGAGCGACCAGGATCCCTGCCCTTTTGAGGATGACGCCGGTGCTCGAATAATCCAAACAGTGTGGGCACCCACAGTTAAGGAAAGGGAAACACAGTTCCTATCAGGAAAAGCTATAAAGGGAGGAAGATTTTCTCATGGTATCCTCATCCTTGTGGCAGTACACATAGAACCGTTGATGACATCCTCATAGAGGTGGGATGCAAGTCTGAGGGCAGTGGGTAAACACTGTCTAAGGCTATGGATAAATCTTGGGTAGAGCCTCCAGGTGTGGTCGGCATAGAGAAGCCAACTTCTCTACAGATGGGAAAGGAGACTCAGCAGGTCCCCCACCTTGAGGCCGTGCTGTGTGCAGTGCCCAGGCCGGAAAGGTGCCGTTTCCTAGACTAGGGGTAAACAGTGCCTTTCCGGGTCGAGTACTGTGCAAGTGGAGTATCGGTTGTGGTGCCTGTGGACGGGCGATGGGCATGGGGCTCCAGGTGGTCATACTTCCCGAAGTCAGGAAGGCTCTGGAAGCCACATAGATCTCAACCGCATCTTGATGATGATTTACCTGTTCCACCCCGAAAAACGTGAACATGTATAAAGTGAATAAGGTCAAGATAATTGCTCATAGAGTAGCAGAGAACAGAAAGCAAGATCATTTTTCCTGTGTTCACATAGTTCTCCAGATATGCATAGAGCAGCTGAGGGGATCCCCACGGGCGAGAGATGCAAGATGGCGGACAGTGGGTCGAGATATTTTGAAGGGGTAAGGATCAAGCCTGGGTACAGTCATCAGGATGTGATGGATAGAAGTAAGAAAGGTACATGTGTGAGTGAGAGGGAGGTAGGCGTGTCCTCCACCTCGAAGCTGTGCTGTGTGCGGTGCCCTGCCCGGACAGGTACTGTTCACGTATAGTAGTAGTGAACCGAGCCGTCTAGGTAGAGTAAGGCTCACAAGAACATCGTTGGTGGTGACCTCTAGACCAGTTATGTGGGTGGAGTTACAGGTGTCCTTGAGTTGGCTGCCTTGATATCCTAATGACTGTGGTAGCCATGTGTTGGGCTGGCATCCTCAGGAGGAGTTAAGTGGTCCTTTCCTCCCAAGGTGAACACAAACAGTTTGCAGGAAGCAAGATCATTCCTATGAGAAGAAGCGAGAAGTACAATATGCGTTATTCTCGCGTGGTTCTGATACTTCTCAAGTAGGCATAGAGTGGGGTGGAGGTAGGTGTGGGTGTCCACTGAGGGAGGGTTGCAGGTTGGAAGGCAGTGGTTGGATATCTTCTAGGGGTCTGGATATATCGTGGGTGCAGCCGTTAGGATTTGATGGGGAGACAGATCAAAGCTACTCGCGAGAGTGGGAAGGGGACCGGGGAGATCCTTCACTGCGAGCCCTGATGTGTGTGGTGCCCTGCCCGGACAGGTGCTGATTACTTGTATTTTGAGTAGTTAGTCCCTGGCCAGGTAGAGTAACGCTCCACAAGAAGAAGTTTTAGGCTGGCCTTCGGATGGGTGGTAGTGGTGGAGCTGCAGTTGACTTGAGCTGGCTGCCGTGAATTCATGAGGACTCTGGCAGCCCCGTGACCTCGGGAAAACTCATGGCGATTTCATTAGTCTGTTCCTAGCAGTGTGAATACCCACAGGTGAGCGAAGCTAACTGGACTTTTCCAATAGAACAAGAGGGAACCCGAAGGATCTTGTCCTCTGATGCTCTTCATCTTCTTCCGAGGAAAACTTGGAGCCAAAGAGCAGATCCTCAGTGAGCGATGGATGCAAGTTGCAGGGCGGAAAATCAATGTGTCTCGATGCACGGAAAATTCTTCAATGTATTCAGTATGATGTGATGGGAACGAGGTGAACGCTCTATTTGGAAGTGCCAGAAGTACTGGGTAAGTCTTGCAATGCGAAGGCACGCTGTATGCGGGGCCGTGCCCAGACGGGTGATGATCTGTCAGACTTGGGCTTAACGCTGTCTGCCTGGGCAGAGCGTGGCTCCCAAGGAATATCACTTGTGGTGGCCTTTGGACCCGTTGTAGTGTTAGAGCTGCACATGTCTTTGAGTTGCTTGCCATGGCGAGAAGAGGGCCAGGGGTGCGACCAGGATCCCTGGCATTTTGAGGGTGAATCCGGTGCTCGAATATTCCTAGTAGTGTGGGCAGCCACAGTTTAGCAAAGGGAAACACAGTTCCTATCAGGAAAAGAGATAATCGGAGGAAGATTTTCCCATGGTATCCTCGTCTTTCTGCCAGTACTCATAAAACCGGCGATGAGATTCTCAGTGAGGTGGAATGCAAGTCTGAGGGCAGTGGGTCAGCACTGTCTACATCTATGGATACCTCTTGGGTACAGTCATCAAGGTGTGGTCGGCATAGAGAAGAAAACTTCGCTATAGATTGGGAAGGAGACTCAGCATGTCCCCCACATTGAGGCCATGCTGCGTGCAGTGCCCAGCCCGGAAAGGTGCCGTTTACTAGTCTAGGGGTAAAGAGTGCCTTTGTGGGTAGAGTGCTGTGCAAGTGGGTTATCGGATGCGGTGGCCGTTGGCTAAGCGATGGGCGTGGGTCTACAGGTGATCTTCCTCCCAGAAGTCCGGAAGGCTGTGGAAGCCACGTAGACCTCAACCGCATCTTGCTGATGATTTACCTGTTCCACCCCGAGAAACTTGAACATGTGTAAAGTAAGTAAGGTAAAGATAATTGCTAATGGAGTAGCAGAGAACAGAAGCCCAGATCATGCATCCTGGTCCCCATTGTTCTCCAGATATGCATAGAGCCGTTGAGGTGATCCCCAAGGGGAAGAGAGGCAAGTTGGAGGCCAGTGGGTCTAGATATTTTGTAGCGTTAGAGATCAATCGAGATTAGAGCCATCAGGATGTGATGGTTAGACGTAAGAAAGGTACATGTGTGAGTGAGAAGGAGTTGGGCGTGTCCTCCACTTAGAAGCCGTGCTGTGTGCGGTGCCCTGTTCACCCAGGTGCTGTTGACATATACTACTAGGAAACGGTGCCCGTGTGGATAGAGTAAGAGTCACAAGAACATCGTTGGTGGTGGCCTCTGGAACAGTGATGGGGGTGGATTTGCGGGCATCCTTGAGTTGGGTGCCTTGATACCCTAATGACCCTGGGAGCCCTCTGTGTTTCTGGCATCCTCAGGATGAGTTAGGTGGTCCTTTCCTCACAAAGTGAACACAAAGAGGTTGCAGGAAGGAAAATCATTCGTATGAAAAGAAGAGAGAAGTATAATATGCGTTTTTCTCGTGGAGTCCTGACACTTCTCTATTAGGCATAGAGCCGGGGTGGAGGTGGGTGCAGATATCCAGTGAGGGAAGGATGCAGGTTGGAAGGCAGCGGTTCGATATCCTCTAGGGGTCTGGATATATCGTGGGTGCAGGCGTCAAAATGTGATGGGGGTACAGATCAAAGCTCCTCGTGAACGTGGGAATGGGACCGGGGAGATCCTCCACAGAGAGCCCTGATGTGTGTGGTGCCCTACTTGTTCAGGTGCTGATTACATGTATTTTGGGGAATGAGTTCCTGTCCAGGTAGAGTAACGCTCAAGAAGAACAACTTTGAGGCTGGCCTTCGGACGCGTGGTAGTGGTGGAGATGCAGGTGACCTTGAGCTGCTTGCCATGAAGTCATGACGACTCTGGCAGCCAGCCACCTCATCACGGGAAATCTCGGCACGATTTCATTAGTCTTTTGCTAGCAATGTGTACACCGCCAGCTGAGAGAAGCTAACGGGCCTTTCCAGTAGAACAAGCCAGAACTCGAATGCTCTTGTCCTCTGATGCTCCTCCTCCTCCTCCTGGCATAAGTTAGAGCAGAAGAGAGGGCCCCATTGAGTGATGGGTGCAAGTTGCAGGGGGGTGAATCAAAGTGTCTCGATTTAGGAAAAATTGTTGAATTCATTCAGTATGATGTGGTGGGTAGAGTGGTGCCAGGTACGTTTGGAAGTGCCAGAAGTCCTGGGGCGTTCTTGCAACGCGAAGCCACACTGTTTGCGGGGCTGTGCTCAGACACGTGCTGGTCTCTCAGACTTGGTGTAAACAGTGTCTGCCTGGCTAGGGGGAGGCTCAAAAGGAACATCAGTTGTGGTGGCCTTTGGACCCGTTCTAGTGGTGGAGCTGCATGTGTCGTTGAGATGCTTGCCATGGCGAGAAGAGGGAATGGAGAGCGACCAGGATCCCTGCCCTTTTGAGGATGACGCCGGTGCTCGAATAATCCAAACAGTGTGGGCACCCACAGTTAAGGAAAGGGAAACACAGTTCCTATCAGGAAAAGCTATAAAGGGAGGAAGATTTTCTCATGGTATCCTCATCCTTGTGGCAGTACACATAGAACCGTTGATGACATCCTCATAGAGGTGGGATGCAAGTCTGAGGGCAGTGGGTAAACACTGTCTAAGGCTATGGATAAATCTTGGGTAGAGCCTCCAGGTGTGGTCGGCATAGAGAAGCCAACTTCTCTACAGATGGGAAAGGAGACTCAGCAGGTCCCCCACCTTGAGGCCGTGCTGTGTGCAGTGCCCAGGCCGGAAAGGTGCCGTTTCCTAGACTAGGGGTAAACAGTGCCTTTCCGGGTCGAGTACTGTGCAAGTGGAGTATCGGTTGTGGTGCCTGTGGACGGGCGATGGGCATGGGGCTCCAGGTGGTCATACTTCCCGAAGTCAGGAAGGCTCTGGAAGCCACATAGATCTCAACCGCATCTTGATGATGATTTACCTGTTCCACCCCGAAAAACGTGAACATGTATAAAGTGAATAAGGTCAAGATAATTGCTCATAGAGTAGCAGAGAACAGAAAGCAAGATCATTTTTCCTGTGTTCACATAGTTCTCCAGATATGCATAGAGCAGCTGAGGGGATCCCCACGGGCGAGAGATGCAAGATGGCGGACAGTGGGTCGAGATATTTTGAAGGGGTAAGGATCAAGCCTGGGTACAGTCATCAGGATGTGATGGATAGAAGTAAGAAAGGTACATGTGTGAGTGAGAGGGAGGTAGGCGTGTCCTCCACCTCGAAGCTGTGCTGTGTGCGGTGCCCTGCCCGGACAGGTACTGTTCACGTATAGTAGTAGTGAACCGAGCCGTCTAGGTAGAGTAAGGCTCACAAGAACATCGTTGGTGGTGACCTCTAGACCAGTTATGTGGGTGGAGTTACAGGTGTCCTTGAGTTGGCTGCCTTGATATCCTAATGACTGTGGTAGCCATGTGTTGGGCTGGCATCCTCAGGAGGAGTTAAGTGGTCCTTTCCTCCCAAGGTGAACACAAACAGTTTGCAGGAAGCAAGATCATTCCTATGAGAAGAAGCGAGAAGTACAATATGCGTTATTCTCGCGTGGTTCTGATACTTCTCAAGTAGGCATAGAGTGGGGTGGAGGTAGGTGTGGGTGTCCACTGAGGGAGGGTTGCAGGTTGGAAGGCAGTGGTTGGATATCTTCTAGGGGTCTGGATATATCGTGGGTGCAGCCGTTAGGATTTGATGGGGAGACAGATCAAAGCTACTCGCGAGAGTGGGAAGGGGACCGGGGAGATCCTTCACTGCGAGCCCTGATGTGTGTGGTGCCCTGCCCGGACAGCTGCTGATTACTTGTATTTTGAGTAGTTAGTCCCTGGCCAGGTAGAGTAACGCTCCACAAGAAGAAGTTTTAGGCTGGCCTTCGGATGGGTGGTAGTGGTGGAGCTGCAGTTGACTTGAGCTGGCTGCCGTGAATTCATGAGGACTCTGGCAGCCCCGTGACCTCGGGAAAACTCATGGCGATTTCATTAGTCTGTTCCTAGCAGTGTGAATACCCACAGGTGAGCGAAGCTAACTGGACTTTTCCAGTAGAACAAGAGGGAACCCGAAGGATCTTGTCCTCTGATGCTCTTCATCTTCTTCCGAGGAAAACTTGGAGCCAAAGAGCAGATCCTCAGTGAGCGATGGATGCAAGTTGCAGGGCGGAAAATCAATGTGTCTCGATGCACGGAAAATTCTTCAATGTATTCAGTATGATGTGATGGGAACGAGGTGAACGCTCTATTTGGAAGTGCCAGAAGTACTGGGTAAGTCTTGCAATGCGAAGGCACGCTGTATGCGGGGCCGTGCCCAGACGGGTGATGATCTGTCAGACTTGGGCTTAACGCTGTCTGCCTGGGCAGAGCGTGGCTCCCAAGGAATATCACTTGTGGTGGCCTTTGGACCCGTTGTAGTGTTAGAGCTGCACATGTCTTTGAGTTGCTTGCCATGGCGAGAAGAGGGCCAGGGGTGCGACCAGGATCCCTGGCATTTTGAGGGTGAATCCGGTGCTCGAATATTCCTAGTAGTGTGGGCAGCCACAGTTTAGCAAAGGGAAACACAGTTCCTATCAGGAAAAGAGATAATCGGAGGAAGATTTTCCCATGGTATCCTCGTCTTTCTGCCAGTACTCATAAAACCGGCGATGAGATTCTCAGTGAGGTGGAATGCAAGTCTGAGGGCAGTGGGTCAGCACTGTCTACATCTATGGATACCTCTTGGGTACAGTCCTCAAGGTGTGGTCGGCATAGAGAAGAAAACTTCGCTATAGATTGGGAAGGAGACTCAGCATGTCCCCCACATTGAGGCCATGCTGCGTGCAGTGCCCAGCCCGGAAAGGTGCCGTTTACTAGTCTAGGGGTAAAGAGTGCCTTTGTGGGTAGAGTGCTGTGCAAGTGGGTTATCGGATGCGGTGGCCGTTGGCTAAGCGATGGGCGTGGGTCTACAGGTGATCTTCCTCCCAGAAGTCCGGAAGGCTGTGGAAGCCACGTAGACCTCAACCGCATCTTGCTGATGATTTACCTGTTCCACCCCGAGAAACTTGAACATGTGTAAAGTAAGTAAGGTAAAGATAATTGCTAATGGAGTAGCAGAGAACAGAAGCCCAGATCATGCATCCTGGTCCCCATTGTTCTCCAGATATGCATAGAGCCGTTGAGGTGATCCCCAAGGGGAAGAGAGGCAAGTTGGAGGCCAGTGGGTCTAGATATTTTGTAGCGTTAGAGATCAATCGAGATTAGAGCCATCAGGATGTGATGGTTAGACGTAAGAAAGGTACATGTGTGAGTGAGAAGGAGTTGGGCGTGTCCTCCACTTAGAAGCCGTGCTGTGTGCGGTGCCCTGTTCACCCAGGTGCTGTTGACATATACTACTAGGAAACGGTGCCCGTGTGGATAGAGTAAGAGTCACAAGAACATCGTTGGTGGTGGCCTCTGGAACAGTGATGGGGGTGGATTTGCGGGCATCCTTGAGTTGGGTGCCTTGATACCCTAATGACCCTGGGAGCCCTCTGTGTTTCTGGCATCCTCAGGATGAGTTAGGTGGTCCTTTCCTCACAAAGTGAACACAAAGAGGTTGCAGGAAGGAAAATCATTCGTATGAAAAGAAGAGAGAAGTATAATATGCGTTTTTCTCGTGGAGTCCTGACACTTCTCTATTAGGCATAGAGCCGGGGTGGAGGTGGGTGCAGATATCCAGTGAGGGAAGGATGCAGGTTGGAAGGCAGCGGTTCGATATCCTCTAGGGGTCTGGATATATCGTGGGTGCAGGCGTCAAAATGTGATGGGGGTACAGATCAAAGCTCCTCGTGAACGTGGGAATGGGACCGGGGAGATCCTCCACAGAGAGCCCTGATGTGTGTGGTGCCCTACTTGTTCAGGTGCTGATTACATGTATTTTGGGGAATGAGTTCCTGTCCAGGTAGAGTAACGCTCAAGAAGAACAACTTTGAGGCTGGCCTTCGGACGCGTGGTAGTGGTGGAGATGCAGGTGACCTTGAGCTGCTTGCCATGAAGTCATGACGACTCTGGCAGCCAGCCACCTCATCACGGGAAATCTCGGCACGATTTCATTAGTCTTTTGCTAGCAATGTGTACACCGCCAGCTGAGAGAAGCTAACGGGCCTTTCCAGTAGAACAAGCCAGAACTCGAATGCTCTTGTCCTCTGATGCTCCTCCTCCTCCTCCTGGCATAAGTTAGAGCAGAAGAGAGGGCCCCATTGAGTGATGGGTGCAAGTTGCAGGGGGGTGAATCAAAGTGTCTCGATTTAGGAAAAATTGTTGAATTCATTCAGTATGATGTGGTGGGTAGAGTGGTGCCAGGTACGTTTGGAAGTGCCAGAAGTCCTGGGGCGTTCTTGCAACGCGAAGCCACACTGTTTGCGGGGCTGTGCTCAGACACGTGCTGGTCTCTCAGACTTGGTGTAAACAGTGTCTGCCTGGCTAGGGGGAGGCTCAAAAGGAACATCAGTTGTGGTGGCCTTTGGACCCGTTCTAGTGGTGGAGCTGCATGTGTCGTTGAGATGCTTGCCATGGCGAGAAGAGGGAATGGAGAGCGACCAGGATCCCTGCCCTTTTGAGGATGACGCCGGTGCTCGAATAATCCAAACAGTGTGGGCACCCACAGTTAAGGAAAGGGAAACACAGTTCCTATCAGGAAAAGCTATAAAGGGAGGAAGATTTTCTCATGGTATCCTCATCCTTGTGGCAGTACACATAGAACCGTTGATGACATCCTCATAGAGGTGGGATGCAAGTCTGAGGGCAGTGGGTAAACACTGTCTAAGGCTATGGATAAATCTTGGGTAGAGCCTCCAGGTGTGGTCGGCATAGAGAAGCCAACTTCTCTACAGATGGGAAAGGAGACTCAGCAGGTCCCCCACCTTGAGGCCGTGCTGTGTGCAGTGCCCTGCCCGGAAAGGTGCCGTTTCCTAGACTAGGGGTAAACAGTGCCTTTCTGGGTCGAGTACTGTGCAAGTGGAGTATCGGTTGTGGTGCCTGTGGACGGGCGATGGGCATGGGGCTCCAGGTGGTCATACTTCCCGAAGTCAGGAAGGCTCTGGAAGCCACATAGATCTCAACCGCATCTTGATGATGATTTACCTGTTCCACCCCGAAAAACGTGAACATGTATAAAGTGAATAAGGTCAAGATAATTGCTCATAGAGTAGCAGAGAACAGAAAGCAAGATCATTTTTCCTGTGTTCACATAGTTCTCCAGATATGCATAGAGCAGCTGAGGGGATCCCCACGGGCGAGAGATGCAAGATGGCGGACAGTGGGTCGAGATATTTTGAAGGGGTAAGGATCAAGCCTGGGTACAGTCATCAGGATGTGATGGATAGAAGTAAGAAAGGTACATGTGTGAGTGAGAGGGAGGTAGGCGTGTCCTCCACCTCGAAGCTGTGCTGTGTGCGGTGCCCTGCCCGGACAGGTACTGTTCACGTATAGTAGTAGTGAACCGAGCCGTCTAGGTAGAGTAAGGCTCACAAGAACATCGTTGGTGGTGACCTCTAGACCAGTTATGTGGGTGGAGTTACAGGTGTCCTTGAGTTGGCTGCCTTGATATCCTAATGACTGTGGTAGCCATGTGTTGGGCTGGCATCCTCAGGAGGAGTTAAGTGGTCCTTTCCTCCCAAGGTGAACACAAACAGTTTGCAGGAAGCAAGATCATTCCTATGAGAAGAAGCGAGAAGTACAATATGCGTTATTCTCGCGTGGTTCTGATACTTCTCAAGTAGGCATAGAGTGGGGTGGAGGTAGGTGTGGGTGTCCACTGAGGGAGGGTTGCAGGTTGGAAGGCAGTGGTTGGATATCTTCTAGGGGTCTGGATATATCGTGGGTGCAGCCGTTAGGATTTGATGGGGAGACAGATCAAAGCTACTCGCGAGAGTGGGAAGGGGACCGGGGAGATCCTTCACTGAGAGCCCTGATGTGTGTGGTGCCCTGCCCGGACAGCTGCTGATTACTTGTATTTTGAGTAGTTAGTCCCTGGCCAGGTAGAGTAACGCTCCACAAGAAGAAGTTTTAGGCTGGCCTTCGGATGGGTGGTAGTGGTGGAGCTGCAGTTGACTTGAGCTGGCTGCCGTGAATTCATGAGGACTCTGGCAGCCCCGTGACCTCGGGAAAACTCATGGCGATTTCATTAGTCTGTTCCTAGCAGTGTGAATACCCACAGGTGAGCGAAGCTAACTGGACTTTTCCAATAGAACAAGAGGGAACCCGAAGGTTCTTGTCCTCTGATGCTCTTCATCTTCTTCCGAGGAAAACTTGGAGCCAAAGAGCAGATCCTCAGTGAGCGATGGATGCAAGTTGCAGGGCGGAAAATCAATGTGTCTCGATGCACGGAAAATTCTTCAATGTATTCAGTATGATGTGATGGGAACGAGGTGAACGCTCTATTTGGAAGTGCCAGAAGTACTGGGTAAGTCTTCCAATGCGAAGGCACGCTGTATGCGGGGCCGTGCCCAGACGGGTGATGATCTGTCAGACTTGGGCTTAACGCTGTCTGCCTGGGCAGAGCGTGGCTCCCAAGGAATATCACTTGTGGTGGCCTTTGGACCCGTTGTAGTGTTAGAGCTGCACATGTCTTTGAGTTGCTTGCCATGGCGAGAAGAGGGCCAGGGGTGCGACCAGGATCCCTGGCATTTTGAGGGTGAATCCGGTGCTCGAATATTCCTAGTAGTGTGGGCAGCCACAGTTTAGCAAAGGGAAACACAGTTCCTATCAGGAAAAGAGATAATCGGAGGAAGATTTTCCCATGGTATCCTCGTCTTTCTGCCAGTACTCATAAAACCGGCGATGAGATTCTCAGTGAGGTGGAATGCAAGTCTGAGGGCAGTGGGTCAGCACTGTCTACATCTATGGATACCTCTTGGGTACAGTCCTCAAGGTGTGGTCGGCATAGAGAAGAAAACTTCGCTATAGATTGGGAAGGAGACTCAGCATGTCCCCCACATTGAGGCCATGCTGCGTGCAGTGCCCAGCCCGGAAAGGTGCCGTTTACTAGTCTAGGGGTAAAGAGTGCCTTTGTGGGTAGAGTGCTGTGCAAGTGGGTTATCGGATGCGGTGGCCGTTGGCTAAGCGATGGGCGTGGGTCTACAGGTGATCTTCCTCCCAGAAGTCCGGAAGGCTGTGGAAGCCACGTAGACCTCAACCGCATCTTGCTGATGATTTACCTGTTCCACCCCGAGAAACTTGAACATGTGTAAAGTAAGTAAGGTAAAGATAATTGCTAATGGAGTAGCAGAGAACAGAAGCCCAGATCATGCATCCTGGTCCCCATTGTTCTCCAGATATGCATAGAGCCGTTGAGGTGATCCCCAAGGGGAAGAGATGCAAGTTGGAGGCCAGTGGGTCTAGATATTTTGTAGCGTTAGAGATCAATCGAGATTAGAGCCATCAGGATGTGATGGTTAGACGTAAGAAAGGTACATGTGTGAGTGAGAAGGAGTTGGGCGTGTCCTCCACTTAGAAGCCGTGCTGTGTGCGGTGCCCTGTTCACCCAGGTGCTGTTGACATATACTACTAGTAAACGGTGCCCGTGTGGATAGAGTAAGAACATCGTTGGTGGTGGCCTCTGGAACAGTGATGGGGGTGGATTTGCGGGCATCCTTGAGTTGGGTGCCTTGATACCCTAATGACCCTGGGAGCCCTCTGTGTTTCTGGCATCCTCAGGATGAGTTAGGTGGTCCTTTCCTCACAAAGTGAACACAAAGAGGTTGCAGGAAGGAAAATCATTCGTATGAAAAGAAGAGAGAAGTATAATATGCGTTTTTCTCGTGGAGTCCTGACACTTCTCTATTAGGCATAGAGCCGGGGTGGAGGTGGGTGCAGATATCCAGTGAGGGAAGGATGCAGGTTGGAAGGCAGCGGTTCGATATCCTCTAGGGGTGTGGATATATCGTGGGTGCAGGCGTCAAAATGTGATGGGGGTACAGATCAAAGCTCCTCGTGAACGTGGGAATGGGACCGGGGAGATCCTCCACAGAGAGCCCTGATGTGTGTGGTGCCCTACTTGTACAGGTGCTGATTACATGTATTTTGGGGAATTAGTTCCTGTCCAGGTAGAGTAATGCTCAGGAAGAACAACTTTGAGGCTGGCCTTCGGACGCGTGTTAGTGGTGGAGATGCAGGTGACCTTGAGCTGATTGCCATGAAGTCATGACTCTGGCAGCCACCTCATCACGGGAAAATTCGGCACGATTTCATTAGTCTTTTGCTAGCAATGTGTACACCGCCAGCTGAGAGAAGCTAACGGGCCTTTCCAGTAGAACAAGCCAGAACTCGAATGCTCTTGTCCTCTGATGCTCCTCCTCCTCCTCCTGGCATAAGTTAGAGCAGAAGAGAGGGCCCCATTGAGTGATGGGTGCAAGTTGCAGGGGGGTGAATCAAAGTGTCTCGATTTAGGAAAAATTGTTGAATTCATTCAGTATGATGTGGTGGGTAGAGTGGTGCCAGGTACGTTTGGAAGTGCCAGAAGTCCTGGGGCGTTCTTGCAACGCGAAGCCACACTGTTTGCGGGGCTGTGCTCAGACACGTGCTGGTCTCTCAGACTTGGTGTAAACAGTGTCTGCGTGGCTAGGGGGAGGCTCAAAAGGAACATCAGTTGTGGTGGCCTTTGGACCCGTTCTAGTGGTGGAGCTGCATGTGTCGTTGAGATGCTTGCCATGGCGAGAAGAGGGAATGGAGAGCGACCAGGATCCCTGCCCTTTTGTGGATGACGCCGGTGCTCGAATAATCCAAACAGTGGGGGCACCCACAGTTTAGGAAAGGGAAACACAGTTCCTATCAGGAAAAGCTATAAAGGGAGGAAGATTTTCTCATGGTATCCTCATCCTTGTGGCAGTACACATAGAACCGTTGATGACATCCTCATAGAGGTGGGATGCAAGTCTGAGGGCAGTGGGTAAACACTGTCTAAGTCTATGGATAAATCTTGGGTAGAGTCTCCAGGTGTGGTCGGCATAGAGAAGCCAACTTCTCTACAGATGGGAAAGGAGACTCAGCAGGTCCCCCACCTTGAGGCCGTGCTGTGTGCAGTGCCCAGGCCGGAAAGGTGCCGTTTCCTAGACTAGGGGTAAACAGTGCCTTTCCGGGTCGAGTACTGTGCAAGTGGAGTATCGGTTGTGGTGCCTGTGGACGGGCGATGGGCATGGGGCTCCAGGTGGTCATACTTCCCGAAGTCAGGAAGGCTCTGGAAGCCACATAGATCTCAACCGCATCTTGATGATGATTTACCTGTTCCACCCCGAAAAACGTGAACATGTATAAAGTGAATAAGGTCAAGATAATTGCTCATAGAGTAGCAGAGAACAGAAAGCAAGATCATTTTTCCTGTGTTCACATAGTTCTCCAGATATGCATAGAGCAGCTGAGGGGATCCCCACGGGCGAGAGATGCAAGATGGCGGACAGTGGGTCGAGATATTTTGAAGGGGTAAGGATCAAGCCTGGGTACAGTCATCAGGATGTGATGGATAGAAGTAAGAAAGGTACATGTGTGAGTGAGAGGGAGGTAGGCGTGTCCTCCACCTCGAAGCTGTGCTGTGTGCGGTGCCCTGCCCGGACAGGTACTGTTCACGTATAGTAGTAGTGAACCGAGCCGTCTAGGTAGAGTAAGGCTCACAAGAACAGCGTTGGTGGTGACCTCTAGACCAGTTATGTGGGTGGAGTTACAGGTGTCCTTGAGTTGGCTGCCTTGATATCCTAATGACTGTGGTAGCCATGTGTTGGGCTGGCATCCTCAGGATGAGTTAAGTGGTCCTTTCCTCCCAAGGTGAACACAAACAGTTTGCAGGAAGCAAGATCATTCCTATGAGAAGAAGCGAGAAGTACAATATGCGTTATTCTCGCATGGTTCTGATACTTCTCAAGTAGGCATAGAGTGGGGTGGAGGTAGGTGTGGGTGTCCACTGAGGGAGGGTTGCAGGTTGGAAGGCAGTGGTTTGCTATCTTCTAGGGGTCTGGATATATCGTGGGTGCAGCCGTTAGGATTTGATGGGGAGACAGATCAAAGCTACTCGCGAGAGTGGGAAGGGGACCGGGGAGATCCTTCACTGAGAGCCCTGATGTGTGTGGTGCCCTGCCCGGACAGGTGCTGATTACTTGTATTTTGAGTAATTAGTCCCTGGCCAGGTAGAGTAACGCTCCACAAGAAGAAGTTTTAGGCTGGCCTTCGGATGGGTGGTAGTGGTGGAGCTGCAGTTGACTTGAGCTGGCTGCCGTGAATTCATGAGGACTCTGGCAGCCCCGTGACCTCGGGAAAACTCATGGCGATTTCATTAGTCTGTTCCTAGCAGTGTGAATACCCACAGGTGAGCGAAGCTAACTGGACTTTTCCAATAGAACAAGAGGGAACCCGAAGGATCTTGTCCTCTGATGCTCTTCATCTTCTTCCGAGGAAAACTTGGAGCCAAAGAGCAGATCCTCAGTGAGCGATGGATGCAAGTTGCAGGGCGGAAAATCAATGTGTCTCGATGCACGGAAAATTCTTCAATGTATTCAGTATGATGTGATGGGAACGAGGTGAACGCTCTATTTGGAAGTGCCAGAAGTACTGGGTAAGTCTTCCAATGCGAAGGCACGCTGTATGCGGGGCCGTGCCCAGACGGGTGATGATCTGTCAGACTTGGGCTTAACGCTGTCTGCCTGGGCAGAGCGTGGCTCCCAAGGAATATCACTTGTGGTGGCCTTTGGACCCGTTGTAGTGTTAGAGCTGCACATGTCTTTGAGTTGCTTGCCATGGCGAGAAGAGGGCCAGGGGTGCGACCAGGATCCCTGGCATTTTGAGGGTGAATCTGGTGCTCGAATATTCCTAGTAGTGTGGGCAGCCACAGTTTAGCAAAGGGAAACACAGTTCCTATCAGGAAAAGAGATAATCGGAGGAAGATTTTCCCATGGTATCCTCGTCTTTCTGCCAGTACTCATAAAACCGGCGATGAGATTCTCAGTGAGGTGGAATGCAAGTCTGAGGGCAGTGGGTCAGCACTGTCTACATCTATGGATACCTCTTGGGTACAGTCCTCAAGGTGTGGTCGGCATAGAGAAGAAAACTTCGCTATAGATTGGGAAGGAGACTCAGCATGTCCCCCACATTGAGGCCATGCTGCATGCAGTGCCCAGCCCGGAAAGGTGCCGTTTACTAGTCTAGGGGTAAAGAGTGCCTTTGTGGGTAGAGTGCTGTGCAAGTGGGTTATCGGATGCGGTGGCCGTTGGCTAAGCGATGGGCGTGGGTCTACAGGTGATCTTCCTCCCAGAAGTCCGGAAGGCTGTGGAAGCCACGTAGACCTCAACCGCATCTTGCTGATGATTTACCTGTTCCACCCCGAGAAACTTGAACATGTGTAAAGTAAGTAAGGTAAAGATAATTGCTAATGGAGTAGCAGAGAACAGAAGCCCAGATCATGCATCCTGGTCCCCATTGTTCTCCAGATATGCATAGAGCCGTTGAGGTGATCCCCAAGGGGAAGAGAGGCAAGTTGGAGGCCAGTGGGTCTAGATATTTTGTAGCGTTAGAGATCAATCGAGATTAGAGCCATCAGGATGTGATGGTTAGACGTAAGAAAGGTACATGTGTGAGTGAGAAGGAGTTGGGCGTGTCCTCCACTTAGAAGCCGTGCTGTGTGCGGTGCCCTGTTCACCCAGGTGCTGTTGACATATACTACTAGTAAACGGTGCCCGTGTGGATAGAGTAAGAGTCACAAGAACATCGTTGGTGGTGGCCTCTGGAAGAGTGATGGGGGTGGATTTGCGGGCATCCTTGAGTTGGGTGCCTTGATACCCTAATGACCCTGGGAGCCCTCTGTGTTTCTGGCATCCTCAGGATGAGTTAGGTGGTCCTTTCCTCACAAAGTGAACACAAAGAGGTTGCAGGAAGGAAAATCATTCCTATGAAAAGAAGAGAGAAGTATAATATGCGTTTTTCTCGTGGAGTCCTGACACTTCTCTATTAGGCATAGAGCCAGGGTGGAGGTGGGTGCAGATATCCAGTGAGGGAAGGATGCAGGTTGGAAGGCAGCGGTTCGATATCCTCTAGGGGTCTGGATATATCGTGGGTGCAGGCGTCAAAATGTGATGGGGGTACAGATCAAAGCTCCTCGTGAACGTGGGAATGGGACCGGGGAGATCCTCCACAGAGAGCCCTGATGTGTGTGGTGCCCTACTTGTACAGGTGCTGATTACATGTATTTTGGGGAATTAGTTCCTGTCCAGGTAGAGTAATGCTCAGGAAGAACAACTTTGAGGCTGGCCTTCGTACGCGTGGTAGTGGTGGAGATGCAGGTGACCTTGAGCTGCTTGCCATGAAGTCATGACGACTCTGGCAGCCAGCCACCTCATCACGGGAAATCTCGGCACGATTTCATTAGTCTTTTGCTAGCAATGTGTACACCGCCAGCTGAGAGAAGCTAACGGGCCTTTCCAGTAGAACAAGCCAGAACTCGAATGCTCTTGTCCTCTGATGCTCCTCCTCCTCCTCCTGGCATAAGTTAGAGCAGAAGAGAGGGCCCCATTGAGTGATGGGTGCAAGTTGCAGGGGGGTGAATCAAAGTGTCTCGATTTAGGAAAAATTGTTGAATTCATTCAGTATGATGTAGTGGGTAGAGTGGTGCCAGGTACGTTTGGAAGTGCCAGAAGTCCTGGGGCGTTCTTGCAACGCGAAGCCACACTGTTTGCGGGGCTGTGCTCAGACACGTGCTGGTCTCTCAGACTTGGTGTAAACAGTGTCTGCCTGGCTAGGGGGAGGCTCAAAAGGAACATCAGTTGTGGTGGCCTTTGGACCCGTTCTAGTGGTGGAGCTGCATGTGTCTTTGAGATGCTTGCCATGGCGAGAAGAGGGAATGGAGAGCGACCAGGATCCCTGCCCTTTTGAGGATGACGCCGGTGCTCGAATAATCCAAACAGTGTGGGCACCCACAGTTAAGGAAAGGGAAACACAGTTCCTATCAGGAAAAGCTATAAAGGGAGGAAGATTTTCTCATGGTATCCTCATCCTTGTGGCAGTACACATAGAACCGTTGATGACATCCTCATAGAGGTGGGATGCAAGTCTGAGGGCAGTGGGTAAACACTGTCTAAGGCTATGGATAAATCTTGGGTAGAGCCTCCAGGTGTGGTCGGCATAGAGAAGCCAACTTCTCTACAGATGGGAAAGGAGACTCAGCAGGTCCCCCACCTTGAGGCCGTGCTGTGTGCAGTGCCCAGGCCGGAAAGGTGCCGTTTCCTAGACTAGGGGTAAACAGTGCCTTTCCGGGTCGAGTACTGTGCAAGTGGAGTATCGGTTGTGGTGCCTGTGGACGGGCGATGGGCATGGGGCTCCAGGTGGTCATACTTCCCGAAGTCAGGAAGGCTCTGGAAGCCACATAGATCTCAACCGCATCTTGATGATGATTTACCTGTTCCACCCCGAAAAACGTGAACATGTATAAAGTGAATAAGGTCAAGATAATTGCTCATAGAGTAGCAGAGAACAGAAAGCAAGATCATTTTTCCTGTGTTCACATAGTTCTCCAGATATGCATGGAGCAGCTGAGGGGATCCCCACGGGCGAGAGATGCAAGATGGCGGACAGTGGGTCGAGATATTTTGAAGGGGTAAGGATCAAGCCTGGGTACAGTCATCAGGATGTGATGGATAGAAGTAAGAAAGGTACATGTGTGAGTGAGAGGGAGGTAGGCGTGTCCTCCACCTCGAAGCTGTGCTGTGTGCGGTGCCCTGCCCGGACAGGTACTGTTCACGTATAGTAGTAGTGAACCGAGCCGTCTAGGTAGAGTAAGGCTCACAAGAACATCGTTGGTGGTGACCTCTAGACCAGTTATGTGGGTGGAGTTACAGGTGTCCTTGAGTTGGCTGCCTTGATATCCTAATGACTGTGGTAGCCATGTGTTGGGCTGGCATCCTCAGGATGAGTTAAGTGGTCCTTTCCTCCCAAGGTTTGCAGGAAGCAAGATCATTCCTATGAGAAGAAGCGAGAAGTACAATATGCGTTATTCTCGCGTGGTTCTGATACTTCTCAAGTAGGCATAGAGTGGGGTGGAGGTAGGTGTGGGTGTCCACTGAGGGAGGGTTGCAGGTTGGAAGGCAGTGGTTGGATATCTTCTAGGGGTCTGGATATATCGTGGGTGCAGCCGTTAGGATTTGATGGGGAGACAGATCAAAGCTACTCGCGAGAGTGGGAAGGGGACCGGGGAGATCCTTCACTGAGAGCCCTGATGTGTGTGGTGCCCTGCCCGGACAGGTGCTGATTACTTGTATTTTGAGTAGTTAGTTCCTGGCCAGGTAGAGTAACGCTCCACAAGAAGAAGTTTTAGGCTGGCCTTCGGATGGGTGGTAGTGGTGGAGCTGCAGTTGACTTGAGCTGGCTGCCGTGAATTCATGAGGACTCTGGCAGCCCCGTGACCTCGGGAAAACTCATGGCGATTTCATTAGTCTGTTCCTAGCAGTGTGAATACCCACAGGTGAGCGAAGCTAACTGGACTTTTCCAATAGAACAAGAGGGAACCCGAAGGATCTTGTCCTCTGATGCTCTTCATCTTCTTCCGAGGAAAACTTGGAGCCAAAGAGCAGATCCTCAGTGAGCGATGGATGCAAGTTGCAGGGCGGAAAATCAATGTGTCTCGATGCACGGAAAATTCTTCAATGTATTCAGTATGATGTGATGGGAACGAGGTGAACGCTCTATTTGGAAGTGCCAGAAGTACTGGGTAAGTCTTCCAATGCGAAGGCACGCTGTATGCGGGGCCGTGCCCAGACGGGTGATGATCTGTCAGACTTGGGCTTAACGCTGTCTGCCTGGGCAGAGCGTGGCTCCCAAGGAATATCACTTGTGGTGGCCTTTGGACCCGTTGTAGTGTTAGAGCTGCACATGTCTTTGAGTTGCTTGCCATGGCGAGAAGAGGGCCAGGGGTGCGACCAGGATCCCTGGCATTTTGAGGGTGAATCCGGTGCTCGAATATTCCTAGTAGTGTGGGCAGCCACAGTTTAGCAAAGGGAAACACAGTTCCTATCAGGAAAAGAGATAATCGGAGGAAGATTTTCCCATGGTATCCTCGTCTTTCTGCCAGTACTCATAAAACCGGCGATGAGATTCTCAGTGAGGTGGAATGCAAGTCTGAGGGCAGTGGGTCAGCACTGTCTACATCTATGGATACCTCTTGGGTACAGTCCTCAAGGTGTGGTCGGCATAGAGAAGAAAACTTCGCTATAGATTGGGAAGGAGACTCAGCATGTCCCCCACATTGAGGCCATGCTGCGTGCAGTGCCCAGCCCGGAAAGGTGCCGTTTACTAGTCTAGGGGTAAAGAGTGCCTTTGTGGGTAGAGTGCTGTGCAAGTGGGTTATCGGATGCGGTGGCCGTTGGCTAAGCGATGGGCGTGGGTCTACAGGTGATCTTCCTCCCAGAAGTCCGGAAGGCTGTGGAAGCCACGTAGACCTCAACCGCATCTTGCTGATGATTTACCTGTTCCACCCCGAGAAACTTGAACATGTGTAAAGTAAGTAAGGTAAAGATAATTGCTAATGGAGTAGCAGAGAACAGAAGCCCAGATCATGCATCCTGGTCCCCATTGTTCTCCAGATATGCATAGAGCCGTTGAGGTGATCCCCAAGGGGAAGAGAGGCAAGTTGGAGGCCAGTGGGTCTAGATATTTTGTAGCGTTAGAGATCAATCGAGATTAGAGCCATCAGGATGTGATGGTTAGACGTAAGAAAGGTACATGTGTGAGTGAGAAGGAGTTGGGCGTGTCCTCCACTTAGAAGCCGTGCTGTGTGCGGTGCCCTGTTCACCCAGGTGCTGTTGACATATACTACTAGGAAACGGTGCCCGTGTGGATAGAGTAAGAACATCGTTGGTGGTGGCCTCTGGAACAGTGATGGGGGTGGATTTGCGGGCATCCTTGAGTTGGGTGCCTTGATACCCTAATGACCCTGGGAGCCCTCTGTGTTTCTGGCATCCTCAGGATGAGTTAGGTGGTCCTTTCCTCACAAAGTGAACACAAAGAGGTTGCAGGAAGGAAAATCATTCGTATGAAAAGAAGAGAGAAGTATAATATGCGTTTTTCTCGTGGAGTCCTGACACTTCTCTATTAGGCATAGAGCCGGGGTGGAGGTGGGTGCAGATATCCAGTGAGGGAAGGATGCAGGTTGGAAGGCAGCGGTTCGATATCCTCTAGGGGTGTGGATATATCGTGGGTGCAGGCATCAAAATGTGATGGGGGTACAGATCAAAGCTCCTCGTGAACGTGGGAATGGGACCGGGGAGATCCTCCACAGAGAGCCCTGATGTGTGTGGTGCCCTACTTGTACAGGTGCTGATTACATGTATTTTGGGGAATTAGTTCCTGTCCAGGTAGAGTAATGCTCAGGAAGAACAACTTTGAGGCTGGCCTTCGGACGCGTGTTAGTGGTGGAGATGCAGGTGACCTTGAGCTGATTGCCATGAAGTCATGACTCTGGCAGCCACCTCATCACGGGAAAATTCGGCACGATTTCATTAGTCTTTTGCTAGCAATGTGTACACCGCCAGCTGAGAGAAGCTAACGGGCCTTTCCAGTAGAACAAGCCAGAACTCGAATGCTCTTGTCCTCTGATGCTCCTCCTCCTCCTCCTGGCATAAGTTAGAGCAGAAGAGAGGGCCCCATTGAGTGATGGGTGCAAGTTGCAGGGGGGTGAATCAAAGTGTCTCGATTTAGGAAAAATTGTTGAATTCATTCAGTATGATGTGGTGGGTAGAGTGGTGCCAGGTACGTTTGGAAGTGCCAGAAGTCCTGGGGCGTTCTTGCAACGCGAAGCCACACTGTTTGCGGGGCTGTGCTCAGACACGTGCTGGTCTCTCAGACTTGGTGTAAACAGTGTCTGCGTGGCTAGGGGGAGGCTCAAAAGGAACATCAGTTGTGGTGGCCTTTGGACCCGTTCTAGTGGTGGAGCTGCATGTGTCGTTGAGATGCTTGCCATGGCGAGAAGAGGGAATGGAGAGCGACCAGGATCCCTGCCCTTTTGTGGATGACGCCGGTGCTCGAATAATCCAAACAGTGGGGGCACCCACAGTTTAGGAAAGGGAAACACAGTTCCTATCAGGAAAAGCTATAAAGGGAGGAAGATTTTCTCATGGTATCCTCATCCTTGTGGCAGTACACATAGAACCGTTGATGACATCCTCATAGAGGTGGGATGCAAGTCTGAGGGCAGTGGGTAAACACTGTCTAAGTCTATGGATAAATCTTGGGTAGAGTCTCCAGGTGTGGTCGGCATAGAGAAGCCAACTTCTCTACAGATGGGAAAGGAGACTCAGCAGGTCCCCCACCTTGAGGCCGTGCTGTGTGCAGTGCCCAGGCCGGAAAGGTGCCGTTTCCTAGACTAGGGGTAAACAGTGCCTTTCCGGGTCGAGTACTGTGCAAGTGGAGTATCGGTTGTGGTGCCTGTGGACGGGCGATGGGCATGGGGCTCCAGGTGGTCATACTTCCCGAAGTCAGGAAGGCTCTGGAAGCCACATAGATCTCAACCGCATCTTGATGATGATTTACCTGTTCCACCCCGAAAAACGTGAACATGTATAAAGTGAATAAGGTCAAGATAATTGCTCATAGAGTAGCAGAGAACAGAAAGCAAGATCATTTTTCCTGTGTTCACATAGTTCTCCAGATATGCATAGAGCAGCTGAGGGGATCCCCACGGGCGAGAGATGCAAGATGGCGGACAGTGGGTCGAGATATTTTGAAGGGGTAAGGATCAAGCCTGGGTACAGTCATCAGGATGTGATGGATAGAAGTAAGAAAGGTACATGTGTGAGTGAGAGGGAGGTAGGCGTGTCCTCCACCTCGAAGCTGTGCTGTGTGCGGTGCCCTGCCCGGACAGGTACTGTTCACGTATAGTAGTAGTGAACCGAGCCGTCTAGGTAGAGTAAGGCTCACAAGAACAGCGTTGGTGGTGACCTCTAGACCAGTTATGTGGGTGGAGTTACAGGTGTCCTTGAGTTGGCTGCCTTGATATCCTAATGACTGTGGTAGCCATGTGTTGGGCTGGCATCCTCAGGATGAGTTAAGTGGTCCTTTCCTCCCAAGGTGAACACAAACAGTTTGCAGGAAGCAAGATCATTCCTATGAGAAGAAGCGAGAAGTACAATATGCGTTATTCTCGCGTGGTTCTGATACTTCTCAAGTAGGCATAGAGTGGGGTGGAGGTAGGTGTGGGTGTCCACTGAGGGAGGGTTGCAGGTTGGAAGGCAGTGGTTTGCTATCTTCTAGGGGTCTGGATATATCGTGGGTGCAGCCGT
Source organism: Balaenoptera ricei (assembly GCF_028023285.1). Classification (NCBI taxonomy): domain Eukaryota; kingdom Metazoa; phylum Chordata; class Mammalia; order Artiodactyla; family Balaenopteridae; genus Balaenoptera; species Balaenoptera ricei. The sequence goes on along the minus strand of NC_082660.1, from coordinate 128,780,857 downwards.
TAGGATTTGATGGGGAGACAGATCAAAGCTACTCGCGAGAGTGGGAAGGGGACCGGGGAGATCCTTCACTGAGAGCCCTGATGTGTGTGGTGCCCTGCCCGGACAGGTGCTGATTACTTGTATTTTGAGTAATTAGTCCCTGGCCAGGTAGAGTAACGCTCCACAAGAAGAAGTTTTAGGCTGGCCTTCGGATGGGTGGTAGTGGTGGAGCTGCAGTTGACTTGAGCTGGCTGCCGTGAATTCATGAGGACTCTGGCAGCCCCGTGACCTCGGGAAAACTCATGGCGATTTCATTAGTCTGTTCCTAGCAGTGTGAATACCCACAGGTGAGCGAAGCTAACTGGACTTTTCCAATAGAACAAGAGGGAACCCGAAGGATCTTGTCCTCTGATGCTCTTCATCTTCTTCCGAGGAAAACTTGGAGCCAAAGAGCAGATCCTCAGTGAGCGATGGATGCAAGTTGCAGGGCGGAAAATCAATGTGTCTCGATGCACGGAAAATTCTTCAATGTATTCAGTATGATGTGATGGGAACGAGGTGAACGCTCTATTTGGAAGTGCCAGAAGTACTGGGTAAGTCTTCCAATGCGAAGGCACGCTGTATGCGGGGCCGTGCCCAGACGGGTGATGATCTGTCAGACTTGGGCTTAACGCTGTCTGCCTGGGCAGAGCGTGGCTCCCAAGGAATATCACTTGTGGTGGCCTTTGGACCCGTTGTAGTGTTAGAGCTGCACATGTCTTTGAGTTGCTTGCCATGGCGAGAAGAGGGCCAGGGGTGCGACCAGGATCCCTGGCATTTTGAGGGTGAATCTGGTGCTCGAATATTCCTAGTAGTGTGGGCAGCCACAGTTTAGCAAAGGGAAACACAGTTCCTATCAGGAAAAGAGATAATCGGAGGAAGATTTTCCCATGGTATCCTCGTCTTTCTGCCAGTACTCATAAAACCGGCGATGAGATTCTCAGTGAGGTGGAATGCAAGTCTGAGGGCAGTGGGTCAGCACTGTCTACATCTATGGATACCTCTTGGGTACAGTCCTCAAGGTGTGGTCGGCATAGAGAAGAAAACTTCGCTATAGATTGGGAAGGAGACTCAGCATGTCCCCCACATTGAGGCCATGCTGCGTGCAGTGCCCAGCCCGGAAAGGTGCCGTTTACTAGTCTAGGGGTAAAGAGTGCCTTTGTGGGTAGAGTGCTGTGCAAGTGGGTTATCGGATGCGGTGGCCGTTGGCTAAGCGATGGGCGTGGGTCTACAGGTGATCTTCCTCCCAGAAGTCCGGAAGGCTGTGGAAGCCACGTAGACCTCAACCGCATCTTGCTGATGATTTACCTGTTCCACCCCGAGAAACTTGAACATGTGTAAAGTAAGTAAGGTAAAGATAATTGCTAATGGAGTAGCAGAGAACAGAAGCCCAGATCATGCATCCTGGTCCCCATTGTTCTCCAGATATGCATAGAGCCGTTGAGGTGATCCCCAAGGGGAAGAGAGGCAAGTTGGAGGCCAGTGGGTCTAGATATTTTGTAGCGTTAGAGATCAATCGAGATTAGAGCCATCAGGATGTGATGGTTAGACGTAAGAAAGGTACATGTGTGAGTGAGAAGGAGTTGGGCGTGTCCTCCACTTAGAAGCCGTGCTGTGTGCGGTGCCCTGTTCACCCAGGTGCTGTTGACATATACTACTAGGAAACGGTGCCCGTGTGGATAGAGTAAGAGTCACAAGAACATCGTTGGTGGTGGCCTCTGGAACAGTGATGGGGGTGGATTTGCGGGCATCCTTGAGTTGGGTGCCTTGATACCCTAATGACCCTGGGAGCCCTCTGTGTTTCTGGCATCCTCAGGATGAGTTAGGTGGTCCTTTCCTCACAAAGTGAACACAAAGAGGTTGCAGGAAGGAAAATCATTCCTATGAAAAGAAGAGAGAAGTATAATATGCGTTTTTCTCGTGGAGTCCTGACACTTCTCTATTAGGCATAGAGCCAGGGTGGAGGTGGGTGCAGATATCCAGTGAGGGAAGGATGCAGGTTGGAAGGCAGCGGTTCGATATCCTCTAGGGGTCTGGATATATCGTGGGTGCAGGCGTCAAAATGTGATGGGGGTACAGATCAAAGCTCCTCGTGAACGTGGGAATGGGACCGGGGAGATCCTCCACAGAGAGCCCTGATGTGTGTGGTGCCCTACTTGTACAGGTGCTGATTACATGTATTTTGGGGAATTAGTTCCTGTCCAGGTAGAGTAATGCTCAGGAAGAACAACTTTGAGGCTGGCCTTCGTACGCGTGGTAGTGGTGGAGATGCAGGTGACCTTGAGCTGCTTGCCATGAAGTCATGACGACTCTGGCAGCCAGCCACCTCATCACGGGAAATCTCGGCACGATTTCATTAGTCTTTTGCTAGCAATGTGTACACCGCCAGCTGAGAGAAGCTAACGGGCCTTTCCAGTAGAACAAGCCAGAACTCGAATGCTCTTGTCCTCTGATGCTCCTCCTCCTCCTCCTGGCATAAGTTAGAGCAGAAGAGAGGGCCCCATTGAGTGATGGGTGCAAGTTGCAGGGGGGTGAATCAAAGTGTCTCGATTTAGGAAAAATTGTTGAATTCATTCAGTATGATGTGGTGGGTAGAGTGGTGCCAGGTACGTTTGGAAGTGCCAGAAGTCCTGGGGCGTTCTTGCAACGCGAAGCCACACTGTTTGCGGGGCTGTGCTCAGACACGTGCTGGTCTCTCAGACTTGGTGTAAACAGTGTCTGCCTGGCTAGGGGGAGGCTCAAAAGGAACATCAGTTGTGGTGGCCTTTGGACCCGTTCTAGTGGTGGAGCTGCATGTGTCTTTGAGATGCTTGCCATGGCGAGAAGAGGGAATGGAGAGCGACCAGGATCCCTGCCCTTTTGAGGATGACGCCGGTGCTCGAATAATCCAAACAGTGTGGGCACCCACAGTTAAGGAAAGGGAAACACAGTTCCTATCAGGAAAAGCTATAAAGGGAGGAAGATTTTCTCATGGTATCCTCATCCTTGTGGCAGTACACATAGAACCGTTGATGACATCCTCATAGAGGTGGGATGCAAGTCTGAGGGCAGTGGGTAAACACTGTCTAAGGCTATGGATAAATCTTGGGTAGAGCCTCCAGGTGTGGTCGGCATAGAGAAGCCAACTTCTCTACAGATGGGAAAGGAGACTCAGCAGGTCCCCCACCTTGAGGCCGTGCTGTGTGCAGTGCCCAGGCCGGAAAGGTGCCGTTTCCTAGACTAGGGGTAAACAGTGCCTTTCCGGGTCGAGTACTGTGCAAGTGGAGTATCGGTTGTGGTGCCTGTGGACGGGCGATGGGCATGGGGCTCCAGGTGGTCATACTTCCCGAAGTCAGGAAGGCTCTGGAAGCCACATAGATCTCAACCGCATCTTGATGATGATTTACCTGTTCCACCCCGAAAAACGTGAACATGTATAAAGTGAATAAGGTCAAGATAATTGCTCATAGAGTAGCAGAGAACAGAAAGCAAGATCATTTTTCCTGTGTTCACATAGTTCTCCAGATATGCATGGAGCAGCTGAGGGGATCCCCACGGGCGAGAGATGCAAGATGGCGGACAGTGGGTCGAGATATTTTGAAGGGGTAAGGATCAAGCCTGGGTACAGTCATCAGGATGTGATGGATAGAAGTAAGAAAGGTACATGTGTGAGTGAGAGGGAGGTAGGCGTGTCCTCCACCTCGAAGCTGTGCTGTGTGCAGTGTCCTGCCCGGACAGGTACTGTTCACGTATAGTAGTAGTGAACCGAGCCGTCTAGGTAGAGTAAGGCTCACAAGAACATCGTTGGTGGTGACCTCTAGACCAGTTATGTGGGTGGAGTTACAGGTGTCCTTGATTTGGCTGCCTTGATATCCTAATGACTGTGGTAGCCATGTGTTGGGCTGGCATCCTCAGGATGAGTTAAGTGGTCCTTTCCTCCCAAGGTGAACACAAACAGTTTGCAGGAAGCAAGATCATTCCTATGAGAAGAAGCGAGAAGTACAATATGCGTTATTCTCGCGTGGTTCTGATACTTCTCAAGTAGGCATAGAGTGGGGTGGAGGTAGGTGTGGGTGTCCACTGAGGGAGGGTTGCAGGTTGGAAGGCAGTGGTTTGCTATCTTCTAGGGGTCTGGATATATCGTGGGTGCAGCCGTTAGGATTTGATGGGGAGACAGATCAAAGCTACTCGCGAGAGTGGGAAGGGGACCGGGGAGATCCTTCACTGAGAGCCCTGATGTGTGTGGTGCCCTGCCCGGACAGGTGCTGATTACTTGTATTTTGAGTAGTTAGTTCCTGGCCAGGTAGAGTAACGCTCCACAAGAAGAAGTTTTAGGCTGGCCTTCGGATGGGTGGTAGTGGTGGAGCTGCAGTTGACTTGAGCTGGCTGCCGTGAATTCATGAGGACTCTGGCAGCCCCGTGACCTCGGGAAAACTCATGGCGATTTCATTAGTCTGTTCCTAGCAGTGTGAATACCCACAGGTGAGCGAAGCTAACTGGACTTTTCCAATAGAACAAGAGGGAACCCGAAGGATCTTGTCCTCTGATGCTCTTCATCTTCTTCCGAGGAAAACTTGGAGCCAAAGAGCAGATCCTCAGTGAGCGATGGATGCAAGTTGCAGGGCGGAAAATCAATGTGTCTCGATGCACGGAAAATTCTTCAATGTATTCAGTATGATGTGATGGGAACGAGGTGAACGCTCTATTTGGAAGTGCCAGAAGTACTGGGTAAGTCTTCCAATGCGAAGGCACGCTGTATGCGGGGCCGTGCCCAGACGGGTGATGATCTGTCAGACTTGGGCTTAACGCTGTCTGCCTGGGCAGAGCGTGGCTCCCAAGGAATATCACTTGTGGTGGCCTTTGGACCCGTTGTAGTGTTAGAGCTGCACATGTCTTTGAGTTGCTTGCCATGGCGAGAAGAGGGCCAGGGGTGCGACCAGGATCCCTGGCATTTTGAGGGTGAATCCGGTGCTCGAATATTCCTAGTAGTGTGGGCAGCCACAGTTTAGCAAAGGGAAACACAGTTCCTATCAGGAAAAGAGATAATCGGAGGAAGATTTTCCCATGGTATCCTCGTCTTTCTGCCAGTACTCATAAAACCGGCGATGAGATTCTCAGTGAGGTGGAATGCAAGTCTGAGGGCAATGGGTCAGCACTGTCTACATCTATGGATACCTCTTGGGTACAGTCCTCAAGGTGTGGTCGGCATAGAGAAGAAAACTTCGCTATAGATTGGGAAGGAGACTCAGCATGTCCCCCACATTGAGGCCATGCTGCGTGCAGTGCCCAGCCCGGAAAGGTGCCGTTTACTAGTCTAGGGGTAAAGAGTGCCTTTGTGGGTAGAGTGCTGTGCAAGTGGGTTATCGGATGCGGTGGCCGTTGGCTAAGCGATGGGCGTGGGTCTACAGGTGATCTTCCTCCCAGAAGTCCGGAAGGCTGTGGAAGCCACGTAGACCTCAACCGCATCTTGCTGATGATTTACCTGTTCCACCCCGAGAAACTTGAACATGTGTAAAGTAAGTAAGGTAAAGACAATTGCTAATGGAGTAGCAGAGAACAGAAGCCCAGATCATGCATCCTGGTCCCCACTGTTCTCCAGATATGCATAGAGCCGTTGAGGTGATCCCCAAGGGGAAGAGATGCAAGTTGGAGGCCAGTGGGTCTAGATATTTTGTAGCGTTAGAGATCAATCGAGATTAGAGCCATCAGGATGTGATGGTTAGACGTAAGAAAGGTACATGTGTGAGTGAGAAGGAGTTGGGCGTGTCCTCCACTTAGAAGCCGTGCTGTGTGCGGTGCCCTGTTCACCCAGGTGCTGTTGACATATACTACTAGTAAACGGTGCCCGTGTGGATAGAGTAAGAGTCACAAGAACATCGTTGGTGGTGGCCACTGGAACAGTGATGGGGGTGGATTTGCGGGCATCCTTGAGTTGGGTGCCTTGATACCCTAATGACCCTGGGAGCCCTCTGTGTTTCTGGCATCCTCAGGATGAGTTAGGTGGTCCTTTCCTCACAAAGTGAACACAAAGAGGTTGCAGGAAGGAAAATCATTCGTATGAAAAGAAGAGAGAAGTATAATATGCGTTTTTCTCGTGGAGTCCGGACACTTCTCTATTAGGCATAGAGCCGGGGTGGAGGTGGGTGCAGATATCCAGTGAGGGAAGGATGCAGGTTGGAAGGCAGCGGTTCGATATCCTCTAGGGGTGTGGATATATCGTGGGTGCAGGCGTCAAAATGTGATGGGGGTACAGATCAAAGCTCCTCGTGAACGTGGGAATGGGACCGGGGAGATCCTCCACAGAGAGCCCTGATGTGTGTGGTGCCCTACTTGTACAGGTGCTGATTACATGTATTTTGGGGAATGAGTTCCTGTCCAGGTAGAGTAATGCTCAGGAAGAACAACTTTGAGGCTGGCCTTCGGACGCGTGTTAGTGGTGGAGATGCAGGTGACCTTGAGCTGATTGCCATGAAGTCATGACTCTGGCAGCCACCTCATCACGGGAAAATTCGGCACGATTTCATTAGTCTTTTGCTAGCAATGTGTACACCGCCAGCTGAGAGAAGCTAACGGGCCTTTCCAGTAGAACAAGCCAGAACTCGAATGCTCTTGTCCTCTGATGCTCCTCCTCCTCCTCCTGGCATAAGTTAGAGCAGAAGAGAGGGCCCCATTGAGTGATGGGTGCAAGTTGCAGGGGGGTGAATCAAAGTGTCTCGATTTAGGAAAAATTGTTGAATTCATTCAGTATGATGTGGTGGGTAGAGTGGTGCCAGGTACGTTTGGAAGTGCCAGAAGTCCTGGGGCGTTCTTGCAACGTGAAGCCACACTGTTTGCGGGGCTGTGCTCAGACACGTGCTGGTCTCTCAGACTTGGTGTAAACAGTGTCTGCGTGGCTAGGGGGAGGCTCAAAAGGAACATCAGTTGTGGTGGCCTTTGGACCCGTTCTAGTGGTGGAGCTGCATGTGTCGTTGAGATGCTTGCCATGGCGAGAAGAGGGAATGGAGAGCGACCAGGATCCCTGCCCTTTTGTGGATGACGCCGGTGCTCGAATAATCCAAACAGTGGGGGCACCCACAGTTTAGGAAAGGGAAACACAGTTCCTATCAGGAAAAGCTATAAAGGGAGGAAGATTTTCTCATGGTATCCTCATCCTTGTGGCAGTACACATAGAACCGTTGATGACATCCTCATAGAGGTGGGATGCAAGTCTGAGGGCAGTGGGTAAACACTGTCTAAGTCTATGGATAAATCTTGGGTAGAGTCTCCAGGTGTGGTCGGCATAGAGAAGCCAACTTCTCTACAGATGGGAAAGGAGACTCAGCAGGTCCCCCACCTTGAGGCCGTGCTGTGTGCAGTGCCCAGGCCGGAAAGGTGCCGTTTCCTAGACTAGGGGTAAACAGTGCCTTTCCGGGTCGAGTACTGTGCAAGTGGAGTATCGGTTGTGGTGCCTGTGGACGGGCGATGGGCATGGGGCTCCAGGTGGTCATACTTCCCGAAGTCAGGAAGGCTCTGGAAGCCACATAGATCTCAACCGCATCTTGATGATGATTTACCTGTTCCACCCCGAAAAACGTGAACATGTATAAAGTGAATAAGGTCAAGATAATTGCTCATAGAGTAGCAGAGAACAGAAAGCAAGATCATTTTTCCTGTGTTCACATAGTTCTCCAGATATGCATAGAGCAGCTGAGGGGATCCCCACGGGCGAGAGATGCAAGATGGCGGACAGTGGGTCGAGATATTTTGAAGGGGTAAGGATCAAGCCTGGGTACAGTCATCAGGATGTGATGGATAGAAGTAAGAAAGGTACATGTGTGAGTGAGAGGGAGGTAGGCGTGTCCTCCACCTCGAAGCTGTGCTGTGTGCGGTGCCCTGCCCGGACAGGTACTGTTCACGTATAGTAGTAGTGAACCGAGCCGTCTAGGTAGAGTAAGGCTCACAAGAACAGCGTTGGTGGTGACCTCTAGACCAGTTATGTGGGTGGAGTTACAGGTGTCCTTGAGTTGGCTGCCTTGATATCCTAATGACTGTGGTAGCCATGTGTTGGGCTGGCATCCTCAGGATGAGTTAAGTGGTCCTTTCCTCCCAAGGTGAACACAAACAGTTTGCAGGAAGCAAGATCATTCCTATGAGAAGAAGCGAGAAGTACAATATGCGTTATTCTCGCGTGGTTCTGATACTTCTCAAGTAGGCATAGAGTGGGGTGGAGGTAGGTGTGGGTGTCCACTGAGGGAGGGTTGCAGGTTGGAAGGCAGTGGTTTGCTATCTTCTAGGGGTCTGGATATATCGTGGGTGCAGCCGTTAGGATTTGATGGGGAGACAGATCAAAGCTACTCGCGAGAGTGGGAAGGGGACCGGGGAGATCCTTCACTGAGAGCCCTGATGTGTGTGGTGCCCTGCCCGGACAGGTGCTGATTACTTGTATTTTGAGTAATTAGTCCCTGGCCAGGTAGAGTAACGCTCCACAAGAAGAAGTTTTAGGCTGGCCTTCGGATGGGTGGTAGTGGTGGAGCTGCAGTTGACTTGAGCTGGCTGCCGTGAATTCATGAGGACTCTGGCAGCCCCGTGACCTCGGGAAAACTCATGGCGATTTCATTAGTCTGTTCCTAGCAGTGTGAATACCCACAGGTGAGCGAAGCTAACTGGACTTTTCCAATAGAACAAGAGGGAACCCGAAGGATCTTGTCCTCTGATGCTCTTCATCTTCTTCCGAGGAAAACTTGGAGCCAAAGAGCAGATCCTCAGTGAGCGATGGATGCAAGTTGCAGGGCGGAAAATCAATGTGTCTCGATGCACGGAAAATTCTTCAATGTATTCAGTATGATGTGATGGGAACGAGGTGAACGCTCTATTTGGAAGTGCCAGAAGTACTGGGTAAGTCTTCCAATGTGAAGGCACGCTGTATGCGGGGCCGTGCCCAGACGGGTGATGATCTGTCAGACTTGGGCTTAACGCTGTCTGCCTGGGCAGAGCGTGGCTCCCAAGGAATATCACTTGTGGTGGCCTTTGGACCCGTTGTAGTGTTAGAGCTGCACATGTCTTTGAGTTGCTTGCCATGGCGAGAAGAGGGCCAGGGGTGCGACCAGGATCCCTGGCATTTTGAGGGTGAATCTGGTGCTCGAATATTCCTAGTAGTGTGGGCAGCCACAGTTTAGCAAAGGGAAACACAGTTCCTATCAGGAAAAGAGATAATCGGAGGAAGATTTTCCCATGGTATCCTCGTCTTTCTGCCAGTACTCATAAAACCGGCGATGAGATTCTCAGTGAGGTGGAATGCAAGTCTGAGGGCAGTGGGTCAGCACTGTCTACATCTATGGATACCTCTTGGGTACAGTCCTCAAGGTGTGGTCGGCATAGAGAAGAAAACTTCGCTATAGATTGGGAAGGAGACTCAGCATGTCCCCCACATTGAGGCCATGCTGCGTGCAGTGCCCAGCCCGGAAAGGTGCCGTTTACTAGTCTAGGGGTAAAGAGTGCCTTTGTGGGTAGAGTGCTGTGCAAGTGGGTTATCGGATGCGGTGGCCGTTGGCTAAGCGATGGGCGTGGGTCTACAGGTGATCTTCCTCCCAGAAGTCCGGAAGGCTGTGGAAGCCACGTAGACCTCAACCGCATCTTGCTGATGATTTACCTGTTCCACCCCGAGAAACTTGAACATGTGTAAAGTAAGTAAGGTAAAGATAATTGCTAATGGAGTAGCAGAGAACAGAAGCCCAGATCATGCATCCTGGTCCCCATTGTTCTCCAGATATGCATAGAGCCGTTGAGGTGATCCCCAAGGGGAAGAGAGGCAAGTTGGAGGCCAGTGGGTCTAGATATTTTGTAGCGTTAGAGATCAATCGAGATTAGAGCCATCAGGATGTGATGGTTAGACGTAAGAAAGGTACATGTGTGAGTGAGAAGGAGTTGGGCGTGTCCTCCACTTAGAAGCCGTGCTGTGTGCGGTGCCCTGTTCACCCAGGTGCTGTTGACATATACTACTAGGAAACGGTGCCCGTGTGGATAGAGTAAGAGTCACAAGAACATCGTTGGTGGTGGCCTCTGGAAGAGTGATGGGGGTGGATTTGCGGGCATCCTTGAGTTGGGTGCCTTGATACCCTAATGACCCTGGGAGCCCTCTGTGTTTCTGGCATCCTCAGGATGAGTTAGGTGGTCCTTTCCTCACAAAGTGAACACAAAGAGGTTGCAGGAAGGAAAATCATTCCTATGAAAAGAAGAGAGAAGTATAATATGCGTTTTTCTCGTGGAGTCCTGACACTTCTCTATTAGGCATAGAGCCAGGGTGGAGGTGGGTGCAGATATCCAGTGAGGGAAGGATGCAGGTTGGAAGGCAGCGGTTCGATATCCTCTAGGGGTCTGGATATATCGTGGGTGCAGGCGTCAAAATGTGATGGGGGTACAGATCAAAGCTCCTCGTGAACGTGGGAATGGGACCGGGGAGATCCTCCACAGAGAGCCCTGATGTGTGTGGTGCCCTACTTGTACAGGTGCTGATTACATGTATTTTGGGGAATTAGTTCCTGTCCAGGTAGAGTAATGCTCAGGAAGAACAACTTTGAGGCTGGCCTTCGTACGCGTGGTAGTGGTGGAGATGCAGGTGACCTTGAGCTGCTTGCCATGAAGTCATGACGACTCTGGCAGCCAGCCACCTCATCACGGGAAATCTCGGCACGATTTCATTAGTCTTTTGCTAGCAATGTGTACACCGCCAGCTGAGAGAAGCTAACGGGACTTTCCAGTAGAACAAGCCAGAACTCGAATGCTCTTGTCCTCTGATGCTCCTCCTCCTCCTCCTGGCATAAGTTAGAGCAGAAGAGAGGGCCCCATTGAGTGATGGGTGCAAGTTGCAGGGGGGTGAATCAAAGTGTCTCGATTTAGGAAAAATTGTTGAATTCATTCAGTATGATGTGGTGGGTAGAGTGGTGCCAGGTACGTTTGGAAGTGCCAGAAGTCCTGGGGCGTTCTTGCAACGCGAAGCCACACTGTTTGCGGGGCTGTGCTCAGACACGTGCTGGTCTCTCAGACTTGGTGTAAACAGTGTCTGCCTGGCTAGGGGGAGGCTCAAAAGGAACATCAGTTGTGGTGGCCTTTGGACCCGTTCTAGTGGTGGAGCTGCATGTGTCTTTGAGATGCTTGCCATGGCGAGAAGAGGGAATGGAGAGCGACCAGGATCCCTGCCCTTTTGAGGATGACGCCGGTGCTCGAATAATCCAAACAGTGTGGGCACCCACAGTTAAGGAAAGGGAAACACAGTTCCTATCAGGAAAAGCTATAAAGGGAGGAAGATTTTCTCATGGTATCCTCATCCTTGTGGCAGTACACATAGAACCGTTGATGACATCCTCATAGAGGTGGGATGCAAGTCTGAGGGCAGTGGGTAAACACTGTCTAAGGCTATGGATAAATCTTGGGTAGAGCCTCCAGGTGTGGTCGGCATAGAGAAGCCAACTTCTCTACAGATGGGAAAGGAGACTCAGCAGGTCCCCCACCTTGAGGCCGTGCTGTGTGCAGTGCCCAGGCCGGAAAGGTGCCGTTTCCTAGACTAGGGGTAAACAGTGCCTTTCCGGGTCGAGTACTGTGCAAGTGGAGTATCGGTTGTGGTGCCTGTGGACGGGCGATGGGCATGGGGCTCCAGGTGGTCATACTTCCCGAAGTCAGGAAGGCTCTGGAAGCCACATAGATCTCAACCGCATCTTGATGATGATTTACCTGTTCCACCCCGAAAAACGTGAACATGTATAAAGTGAATAAGGTCAAGATAATTGCTCATAGAGTAGCAGAGAACAGAAAGCAAGATCATTTTTCCTGTGTTCACATAGTTCTCCAGATATGCATAGAGCAGCTGAGGGGATCCCCACGGGCGAGAGATGCAAGATGGCGGACAGTGGGTCGAGATATTTTGAAGGGGTAAGGATCAAGCCTGGGTACAGTCATCAGGATGTGATGGATAGAAGTAAGAAAGGTACATGTGTGAGTGAGAGGGAGGTAGGCGTGTCCTCCACCTCGAAGCTGTGCTGTGTGCGGTGCCCTGCCCGGACAGGTACTGTTCACGTATAGTAGTAGTGAACCGAGCCGTCTAGGTAGAGTAAGGCTCACAAGAACATCGTTGGTGGTGACCTCTAGACCAGTTATGTGGGTGGAGTTACAGGTGTCCTTGAGTTGGCTGCCTTGATATCCTAATGACTGTGGTAGCCATGTGTTGGGCTGGCATCCTCAGGATGAGTTAAGTGGTCCTTTCCTCCCAAGGTGAACACAAACAGTTTGCAGGAAGCAAGATCATTCCTATGAGAAGAAGCGAGAAGTACAATATGCGTTATTCTCGCGTGGTTCTGATACTTCTCAAGTAGGCATAGAGTGGGGTGGAGGTAGGTGTGGGTGTCCACTGAGGGAGGGTTGCAGGTTGGAAGGCAGTGGTTTGCTATCTTCTAGGGGTCTGGATATATCGTGGGTGCAGCCGTTAGGATTTGATGGGGAGACAGATCAAAGCTACTCGCGAGAGTGGGAAGGGGACCGGGGAGATCCTTCACTGAGAGCCCTGATGTGTGTGGTGCCCTGCCCGGACAGGTGCTGATTACTTGTATTTTGAGTAGTTAGTTCCTGGCCAGGTAGAGTAACGCTCCACAAGAAGAAGTTTTAGGCTGGCCTTCGGATGGGTGGTAGTGGTGGAGCTGCAGTTGACTTGAGCTGGCTGCCGTGAATTCATGAGGACTCTGGCAGCCCCGTGACCTCGGGAAAACTCATGGCGATTTCATTAGTCTGTTCCTAGCAGTGTGAATACCCACAGGTGAGCGAAGCTAACTGGACTTTTCCAATAGAACAAGAGGGAACCCGAAGGATCTTGTCCTCTGATGCTCTTCATCTTCTTCCGAGGAAAACTTGGAGCCAAAGAGCAGATCCTCAGTGAGCGATGGATGCAAGTTGCAGGGCGGAAAATCAATGTGTCTCGATGCACGGAAAATTCTTCAATGTATTCAGTATGATGTGATGGGAACGAGGTGAACGCTCTATTTGGAAGTGCCAGAAGTACTGGGTAAGTCTTCCAATGCGAAGGCACGCTGTATGCGGGGCCGTGCCCAGACGGGTGATGATCTGTCAGACTTGGGCTTAACGCTGTCTGCCTGGGCAGAGCGTGGCTCCCAAGGAATATCACTTGTGGTGGCCTTTGGACCCGTTGTAGTGTTAGAGCTGCACATGTCTTTGAGTTGCTTGCCATGGCGAGAAGAGGGCCAGGGGTGCGACCAGGATCCCTGGCATTTTGAGGGTGAATCCGGTGCTCGAATATTCCTAGTAGTGTGGGCAGCCACAGTTTAGCAAAGGGAAACACAGTTCCTATCAGGAAAAGAGATAATCGGAGGAAGATTTTCCCATGGTATCCTCGTCTTTCTGCCAGTACTCATAAAACCGGCGATGAGATTCTCAGTGAGGTGGAATGCAAGTCTGAGGGCAATGGGTCAGCACTGTCTACATCTATGGATACCTCTTGGGTACAGTCCTCAAGGTGTGGTCGGCATAGAGAAGAAAACTTCGCTATAGATTGGGAAGGAGACTCAGCATGTCCCCCACATTGAGGCCATGCTGCGTGCAGTGCCCAGCCCGGAAAGGTGCCGTTTACTAGTCTAGGGGTAAAGAGTGCCTTTGTGGGTAGAGTGCTGTGCAAGTGGGTTATCGGATGCGGTGGCCGTTGGCTAAGCGATGGGCGTGGGTCTACAGGTGATCTTCCTCCCAGAAGTCCGGAAGGCTGTGGAAGCCACGTAGACCTCAACCGCATCTTGCTGATGATTTACCTGTTCCACCCCGAGAAACTTGAACATGTGTAAAGTAAGTAAGGTAAAGACAATTGCTAATGGAGTAGCAGAGAACAGAAGCCCAGATCATGCATCCTGGTCCCCACTGTTCTCCAGATATGCATAGAGCCGTTGAGGTGATCCCCAAGGGGAAGAGATGCAAGTTGGAGGCCAGTGGGTCTAGATATTTTGTAGCGTTAGAGATCAATCGAGATTAGAGCCATCAGGATGTGATGGTTAGACGTAAGAAAGGTACATGTGTGAGTGAGAAGGAGTTGGGCGTGTCCTCCACTTAGAAGCCGTGCTGTGTGCGGTGCCCTGTTCACCCAGGTGCTGTTGACATATACTACTAGTAAACGGTGCCCGTGTGGATAGAGTAAGAGTCACAAGAACATCGTTGGTGGTGGCCACTGGAACAGTGATGGGGGTGGATTTGCGGGCATCCTTGAGTTGGGTGCCTTGATACCCTAATGACCCTGGGAGCCCTCTGTGTTTCTGGCATCCTCAGGATGAGTTAGGTGGTCCTTTCCTCACAAAGTGAACACAAAGAGGTTGCAGGAAGGAAAATCATTCGTATGAAAAGAAGAGAGAAGTATAATATGCGTTTTTCTCGTGGAGTCCGGACACTTCTCTATTAGGCATAGAGCCGGGGTGGAGGTGGGTGCAGATATCCAGTGAGGGAAGGATGCAGGTTGGAAGGCAGCGGTTCGATATCCTCTAGGGGTCTGGATATATCGTGGGTGCAGGTGTCAAAATGTGATGGGGGTACAGATCAAAGCTCCTCGTGAACGTGGGAATGGGACCGGGGAGATCCTCCACAGAGAGCCCTGATGTGTGTGGTGCCCTACTTGTTCAGGTGCTGATTACATGTATTTTGGGGAATGAGTTCCTGTCCAGGTAGAGTAACGCTCAAGAAGAACAACTTTGAGGCTGGCCTTCGGACGCCTGGTAGTGGTGGAGATGCAGGTGACCTTGAGCTGCTTGCCATGAAGTCATGACGACTCTGGCAGCCAGCCACCTCATCACGGGAAATCTCGGCACGATTTCTTTAGTCTTTTGCTAGCAATGTGTACACCGCCAGCTGAGAGAAGCTAACGGGCCTTTCCAGTAGAACAAGCCAGAACTCGAATGCTCTTGTCCTCTGATGCTCCTCCTCCTCCTCCTGGCATAAGTTAGAGCAGAAGAGAGGGCCCCATTGAGTGATGGGTGCAAGTTGCAGGGGGGTGAATCAAAGTGTCTCGATTTAGGAAAAATTGTTGAATTCATTCAGTATGATGTGGTGGGTAGAGTGGTGCCAGGTACGTTTGGAAGTGCCAGAAGTCCTGGGGCGTTCTTGCAACGCGAAGCCACACTGTTTGCGGGGCTGTGCTCAGACACGTGCTGGTCTCTCAGACTTGGTGTAAACAGTGTCTGCCTGGCTAGGGGGAGGCTCAAAAGGAACATCAGTTGTGGTGGCCTTTGGACCCGTTCTAGTGGTGGAGCTGCATGTGTCGTTGAGATGCTTGCCATGGCGAGAAGAGGGAATGGAGAGCGACCAGGATCCCTGCCCTTTTGAGGATGACGCCGGTGCTCGAATAATCCAAACAGTGTGGGCACCCACAGTTAAGGAAAGGGAAACACAGTTCCTATCAGGAAAAGCTATAAAGGGAGGAAGATTTTCTCATGGTATCCTCATCCTTGTGGCAGTACACATAGAACCGTTGATGACATCCTCATAGAGGTGGGATGCAAGTCTGAGGGCAGTGGGTAAACACTGTCTAAGGCTATGGATAAATCTTGGGTAGAGCCTCCAGGTGTGGTCGGCATAGAGAAGCCAACTTCTCTACAGATGGGAAAGGAGACTCAGCAGGTCCCCCACCTTGAGGCCGTGCTGTGTGCAGTGCCCTGCCTGGAAAGGTGCCGTTTCCTAGACTAAGGGTAAACAGTGCCTTTCCGGGTCGAGTACTGTGCAAGTGGAGTATCGGTTGTGGTGCCTGTGGACGGGCGATGGGCATGGGGCTCCAGGTGGTCATACTTCCCGAAGTCAGGAAGGCTCTGGAAGCCACATAGATCTCAACCGCATCTTGATGATGATTTACCTGTTCCACCCCGAAAAACGTGAACATGTATAAAGTGAATAAGGTCAAGATAATTGCTCATAGAGTAGCAGAGAACAGAAAGCAAGATCATTTTTCCTGTGTTCACATAGTTCTCCAGATATGCATAGAGCAGCTGAGGGGATCCCCACGGGCGAGAGATGCAAGATGGCGGACAGTGGGTCGAGATATTTTGAAGGGGTAAGGATCAAGCCTGGGTACAGTCATCAGGATGTGATGGATAGAAGTAAGAAAGGTACATGTGTGAGTGAGAGGGAGGTAGGCGTGTCCTCCACCTCGAAGCTGTGCTGTGTGCAGTGCCCTGCCCGGACAGGTACTGTTCACGTATAGTAGTAGTGAACCGAGCCGTCTAGGTAGAGTAAGGCTCACAAGAACATCGTTGGTGGTGACCTCTAGACCAGTTATGTGGGTGGAGTTACAGGTGTCCTTGAGTTGGCTGCCTTGATATCCTAATGACTGTGGTAGCCATGTGTTGGGCTGGCATCCTCAGGATGAGTTAAGTGGTCCTTTCCTCCCAAGGTGAACACAAACAGTTTGCAGGAAGCAAGATCATTCCTATGAGAAGAAGCGAGAAGTACAATATGCGTTATTCTCGCGTGGTTCTGATACTTCTCAAGTAGGCATAGAGTGGGGTGGAGGTAGGTGTGGGTGTCCACTGAGGGAGGGTTGCAGGTTGGAAGGCAGTGGTTTGCTATCTTCTAGGGGTCTGGATATATCGTGGGTGCAGCCGTTAGGATTTGATGGGGAGACAGATCAAAGCTACTCGCGAGAGTGGGAAGGGGACCGGGGAGATCCTTCACTGAGAGCCCTGATGTGTGTGGTGCCCTGCCCGGACAGGTGCTGATTACTTGTATTTTGAGTAGTTAGTTCCTGGCCAGGTAGAGTAACGCTCCACAAGAAGAAGTTTTAGGCTGGCCTTCGGATGGGTGGTAGTGGTGGAGCTGCAGTTGACTTGAGCTGGCTGCCGTGAATTCATGAGGACTCTGGCAGCCCCGTGACCTCGGGAAAACTCATGGCGATTTCATTAGTCTGTTCCTAGCAGTGTGAATACCCACAGGTGAGCGAAGCTAACTGGACTTTTCCAATAGAACAAGAGGGAACCCGAAGGATCTTGTCCTCTGATGCTCTTCATCTTCTTCCGAGGAAAACTTGGAGCCAAAGAGCAGATCCTCAGTGAGCGATGGATGCAAGTTGCAGGGCGGAAAATCAATGTGTCTCGATGCACGGAAAATTCTTCAATGTATTCAGTATGATGTGATGGGAACGAGGTGAACGCTCTATTTGGAAGTGCCAGAAGTACTGGGTAAGTCTTCCAATGCGAAGGCACGCTGTATGCGGGGCCGTGCCCAGACGGGTGATGATCTGTCAGACTTGGGCTTAACGCTGTCTGCCTGGGCAGAGCGTGGCTCCCAAGGAATATCACTTGTGGTGGCCTTTGGACCCGTTGTAGTGTTAGAGCTGCACATGTCTTTGAGTTGCTTGCCATGGCGAGAAGAGGGCCAGGGGTGCGACCAGGATCCCTGGCATTTTGAGGGTGAATCCGGTGCTCGAATATTCCTAGTAGTGTGGGCAGCCACAGTTTAGCAAAGGGAAACACAGTTCCTATCAGGAAAAGAGATAATCGGAGGAAGATTTTCCCATGGTATCCTCGTCTTTCTGCCAGTACTCATAAAACCGGCGATGAGATTCTCAGTGAGGTGGAATGCAAGTCTGAGGGCAATGGGTCAGCACTGTCTACATCTATGGATACCTCTTGGGTACAGTCCTCAAGGTGTGGTCGGCATAGAGAAGAAAACTTCGCTATAGATTGGGAAGGAGACTCAGCATGTCCCCCACATTGAGGCCATGCTGCGTGCAGTGCCCAGCCCGGAAAGGTGCCGTTTACTAGTCTAGGGGTAAAGAGTGCCTTTGTGGGTAGAGTGCTGTGCAAGTGGGTTATCGGATGCGGTGGCCGTTGGCTAAGCGATGGGCGTGGGTCTACAGGTGATCTTCCTCCCAGAAGTCCGGAAGGCTGTGGAAGCCACGTAGACCTCAACCGCATCTTGCTGATGATTTACCTGTTCCACCCCGAGAAACTTGAACATGTGTAAAGTAAGTAAGGTAAAGACAATTGCTAATGGAGTAGCAGAGAACAGAAGCCCAGATCATGCATCCTGGTCCCCACTGTTCTCCAGATATGCATAGAGCCGTTGAGGTGATCCCCAAGGGGAAGAGATGCAAGTTGGAGGCCAGTGGGTCTAGATATTTTGTAGCGTTAGAGATCAATCGAGATTAGAGCCATCAGGATGTGATGGTTAGACGTAAGAAAGGTACATGTGTGAGTGAGAAGGAGTTGGGCGTGTCCTCCACTTAGAAGCCGTGCTGTGTGCGGTGCCCTGTTCACCCAGGTGCTGTTGACATATACTACTAGTAAACGGTGCCCGTGTGGATAGAGTAAGAGTCACAAGAACATCGTTGGTGGTGGCCACTGGAACAGTGATGGGGGTGGATTTGCGGGCATCCTTGAGTTGGGTGCCTTGATACCCTAATGACCCTGGGAGCCCTCTGTGTTTCTGGCATCCTCAGGATGAGTTAGGTGGTCCTTTCCTCACAAAGTGAACACAAAGAGGTTGCAGGAAGGAAAATCATTCGTATGAAAAGAAGAGAGAAGTATAATATGCGTTTTTCTCGTGGAGTCCTGACACTTCTCTATTAGGCATAGAGCCGGGGTGGAGGTGGGTGCAGATATCCAGTGAGGGAAGGATGCAGGTTGGAAGGCAGCGGTTCGATATCCTCTAGGGGTCTGGATATATCGTGGGTGCAGGTGTCAAAATGTGATGGGGGTACAGATCAAAGCTCCTCGTGAACGTGGGAATGGGACCGGGGAGATCCTCCACAGAGAGCCCTGATGTGTGTGGTGCCCTACTTGTTCAGGTGCTGATTACATGTATTTTGGGGAATGAGTTCCTGTCCAGGTAGAGTAACGCTCAAGAAGAACAACTTTGAGGCTGGCCTTCGTACGCCTGGTAGTGGTGGAGATGCAGGTGACCTTGAGCTGCTTGCCATGAAGTCATGACGACTCTGGCAGCCAGCCACCTCATCACGGGAAATCTCGGCACGATTTCTTTAGTCTTTTGCTAGCAATGTGTACACCGCCAGCTGAGAGAAGCTAACGGGCCTTTCCAGTAGAACAAGCCAGAACTCGAATGCTCTTGTCCTCTGATGCTCCTCCTCCTCCTCCTGGCATAAGTTAGAGCAGAAGAGAGGGCCCCATTGAGTGATGGGTGCAAGTTGCAGGGGGGTGAATCAAAGTGTCTCGATTTAGGAAAAATTGTTGAATTCATTCAGTATGATGTGGTGGGTAGAGTGGTGCCAGGTACGTTTGGAAGTGCCAGAAGTCCTGGGGCGTTCTTGCAACGCGAAGCCACACTGTTTGCGGGGCTGTGCTCAGACACGTGCTGGTCTCTCAGACTTGGTGTAAACAGTGTCTGCCTGGCTAGGGGGAGGCTCAAAAGGAACATCAGTTGTGGTGGCCTTTGGACCCGTTCTAGTGGTGGAGCTGCATGTGTCTTTGAGATGCTTGCCATGGCGAGAAGAGGGAATGGAGAGCGACCAGGATCCCTGCCCTTTTGAGGATGACGCCGGTGCTCGAATAATCCAAACAGTGTGGGCACCCACAGTTAAGGAAAGGGAAACACAGTTCCTATCAGGAAAAGCTATAAAGGGAGGAAGATTTTCTCATGGTATCCTCATCCTTGTGGCAGTACACATAGAACCGTTGATGACATCCTCATAGAGGTGGGATGCAAGTCTGAGGGCAGTGGGTAAACACTGTCTAAGGCTATGGATAAATCTTGGGTAGAGCCTCCAGGTGTGGTCGGCATAGAGAAGCCAGCTTCTCTACAGATGGGAAAGGAGACTCAGCAGGTCCCCCACCTTGAGGCCGTGCTGTGTGCAGTGCCCAGGCCGGAAAGGTGCCGTTTCCTAGACTAGGGGTAAACAGTGCCTTTCCGGGTCGAGTACTGTGCAAGTGGAGTATCGGTTGTGGTGCCTGTGGACGGGCGATGGGCATGGGGCTCCAGGTGGTCATACTTCCCGAAGTCAGGAAGGCTCTGGAAGCCACATAGATCTCAACCGCATCTTGATGATGATTTACCTGTTCCACCCCGAAAAACGTGAACATGTATAAAGTGAATAAGGTCAAGATAATTGCTCATAGAGTAGCAGAGAACAGAAAGCAAGATCATTTTTCCTGTGTTCACATAGTTCTCCAGATATGCATAGAGCAGCTGAGGGGATCCCCACGGGCGAGAGATGCAAGATGGCGGACAGTGGGTCGAGATATTTTGAAGGGGTAAGGATCAAGCCTGGGTACAGTCATCAGGATGTGATGGATAGAAGTAAGAAAGGTACATGTGTGAGTGAGAGGGAGGTAGGCGTGTCCTCCACCTCGAAGCTGTGCTGTGTGCGGTGCCCTGCCCGGACAGGTACTGTTCACGTATAGTAGTAGTGAACCGAGCCGTCTAGGTAGAGTAAGGCTCACAAGAACATCGTTGGTGGTGACCTCTAGACCAGTTATGTGGGTGGAGTTACAGGTGTCCTTGAGTTGGCTGCCTTGATATCCTAATGACTGTGGTAGCCATGTGTTGGGCTGGCATCCTCAGGATGAGTTAAGTGGTCCTTTCCTCCCAAGGTGAACACAAACAGTTTGCAGGAAGCAAGATCATTCCTATGAGAAGAAGCGAGAAGTACAATATGCGTTATTCTCGCGTGGTTCTGATACTTCTCAAGTAGGCATAGAGTGGGGTGGAGGTAGGTGTGGGTGTCCACTGAGGGAGGGTTGCAGGTTGGAAGGCAGTGGTTTGCTATCTTCTAGGGGTCTGGATATATCGTGGGTGCAGCCGTTAGGATTTGATGGGGAGACAGATCAAAGCTACTCGCGAGAGTGGGAAGGGGACCGGGGAGATCCTTCACTGAGAGCCCTGATGTGTGTGGTGCCCTGCCCGGACAGGTGCTGATTACTTGTATTTTGAGTAGTTAGTTCCTGGCCAGGTAGAGTAACGCTCCACAAGAAGAAGTTTTAGGCTGGCCTTCGGATGGGTGTTAGTGGTGGAGCTGCAGTTGACTTGAGCTGGCTGCCGTGAATTCATGAGGACTCTGGCAGCCCCGTGACCTCGGGAAAACTCATGGCGATTTCATTAGTCTGTTCCTAGCAGTGTGAATACCCACAGGTGAGCGAAGCTAACTGGACTTTTCCAATAGAACAAGAGGGAACCCGAAGGATCTTGTCCTCTGATGCTCTTCATCTTCTTCCGAGGAAAACTTGGAGCCAAAGAGCAGATCCTCAGTGAGCGATGGATGCAAGTTGCAGGGCGGAAAATCAATGTGTCTCGATGCACGGAAAATTCTTCAATGTATTCAGTATGATGTGATGGGAACGAGGTGAACGCTCTATTTGGAAGTGCCAGAAGTACTGGGTAAGTCTTCCAATGCGAAGGCACGCTGTATGCGGGGCCGTGCCCAGACGGGTGATGATCTGTCAGACTTGGGCTTAACGCTGTCTGCCTGGGCAGAGCGTGGCTCCCAAGGAATATCACTTGTGGTGGCCTTTGGACCCGTTGTAGTGTTAGAGCTGCACATGTCTTTGAGTTGCTTGCCATGGCGAGAAGAGGGCCAGGGGTGCGACCAGGATCCCTGGCATTTTGAGGGTGAATCCGGTGCTCGAATATTCCTAGTAGTGTGGGCAGCCACAGTTTAGCAAAGGGAAACACAGTTCCTATCAGGAAAAGAGATAATCGGAGGAAGATTTTCCCATGGTATCCTCGTCTTTCTGCCAGTACTCATAAAACCGGCGATGAGATTCTCAGTGAGGTGGAATGCAAGTCTGAGGGCAATGGGTCAGCACTGTCTACATCTATGGATACCTCTTGGGTACAGTCCTCAAGGTGTGGTCGGCATAGAGAAGAAAACTTCGCTATAGATTGGGAAGGAGACTCAGCATGTCCCCCACATTGAGGCCATGCTGCGTGCAGTGCCCAGCCCGGAAAGGTGCCGTTTACTAGTCTAGGGGTAAAGAGTGCCTTTGTGGGTAGAGTGCTGTGCAAGTGGGTTATCGGATGCGGTGGCCGTTGGCTAAGCGATGGGCGTGGGTCTACAGGTGATCTTCCTCCCAGAAGTCCGGAAGGCTGTGGAAGCCACGTAGACCTCAACCGCATCTTGCTGATGATTTACCTGTTCCACCCCGAGAAACTTGAACATGTGTAAAGTAAGTAAGGTAAAGACAATTGCTAATGGAGTAGCAGAGAACAGAAGCCCAGATCATGCATCCTGGTCCCCACTGTTCTCCAGATATGCATAGAGCCGTTGAGGTGATCCCCAAGGGGAAGAGATGCAAGTTGGAGGCCAGTGGGTCTAGATATTTTGTAGCGTTAGAGATCAATCGAGATTAGAGCCATCAGGATGTGATGGTTAGACGTAAGAAAGGTACATGTGTGAGTGAGAAGGAGTTGGGCGTGTCCTCCACTTAGAAGCCGTGCTGTGTGCGGTGCCCTGTTCACCCAGGTGCTGTTGACATATACTACTAGTAAACGGTGCCCGTGTGGATAGAGTAAGAGTCACAAGAACATCGTTGGTGGTGGCCACTGGAACAGTGATGGGGGTGGATTTGCGGGCATCCTTGAGTTGGGTGCCTTGATACCCTAATGACCCTGGGAGCCCTCTGTGTTTCTGGCATCCTCAGGATGAGTTAGGTGGTCCTTTCCTCACAAAGTGAACACAAAGAGGTTGCAGGAAGGAAAATCATTCGTATGAAAAGAAGAGAGAAGTATAATATGCGTTTTTCTCGTGGAGTCCGGACACTTCTCTATTAGGCATAGAGCCGGGGTGGAGGTGGGTGCAGATATCCAGTGAGGGAAGGATGCAGGTTGGAAGGCAGCGGTTCGATATCCTCTAGGGGTCTGGATATATCGTGGGTGCAGGTGTCAAAATGTGATGGGGGTACAGATCAAAGCTCCTCGTGAACGTGGGAATGGGACCGGGGAGATCCTCCACAGAGAGCCCTGATGTGTGTGGTGCCCTACTTGTTCAGGTGCTGATTACATGTATTTTGGGGAATGAGTTCCTGTCCAGGTAGAGTAACGCTCAAGAAGAACAACTTTGAGGCTGGCCTTCGGACGCCTGGTAGTGGTGGAGATGCAGGTGACCTTGAGCTGCTTGCCATGAAGTCATGACGACTCTGGCAGCCAGCCACCTCATCACGGGAAATCTCGGCACGATTTCTTTAGTCTTTTGCTAGCAATGTGTACACCGCCAGCTGAGAGAAGCTAACGGGCCTTTCCAGTAGAACAAGCCAGAACTCGAATGCTCTTGTCCTCTGATGCTCCTCCTCCTCCTCCTGGCATAAGTTAGAGCAGAAGAGAGGGCCCCATTGAGTGATGGGTGCAAGTTGCAGGGGGGTGAATCAAAGTGTCTCGATTTAGGAAAAATTGTTGAATTCATTCAGTATGATGTGGTGGGTAGAGTGGTGCCAGGTACGTTTGGAAGTGCCAGAAGTCCTGGGGCGTTCTTGCAACGCGAAGCCACACTGTTTGCGGGGCTGTGCTCAGACACGTGCTGGTCTCTCAGACTTGGTGTAAACAGTGTCTGCCTGGCTAGGGGGAGGCTCAAAAGGAACATCAGTTGTGGTGGCCTTTGGACCCGTTCTAGTGGTGGAGCTGCATGTGTCGTTGAGATGCTTGCCATGGCGAGAAGAGGGAATGGAGAGCGACCAGGATCCCTGCCCTTTTGAGGATGACGCCGGTGCTCGAATAATCCAAACAGTGTGGGCACCCACAGTTAAGGAAAGGGAAACACAGTTCCTATCAGGAAAAGCTATAAAGGGAGGAAGATTTTCTCATGGTATCCTCATCCTTGTGGCAGTACACATAGAACCGTTGATGACATCCTCATAGAGGTGGGATGCAAGTCTGAGGGCAGTGGGTAAACACTGTCTAAGGCTATGGATAAATCTTGGGTAGAGCCTCCAGGTGTGGTCGGCATAGAGAAGCCAACTTCTCTACAGATGGGAAAGGAGACTCAGCAGGTCCCCCACCTTGAGGCCGTGCTGTGTGCAGTGCCCTGCCTGGAAAGGTGCCGTTTCCTAGACTAGGGGTAAACAGTGCCTTTCCGGGTCGAGTACTGTGCAAGTGGAGTATCGGTTGTGGTGCCTGTGGACGGGCGATGGGCATGGGGCTCCAGGTGGTCATACTTCCCGAAGTCAGGAAGGCTCTGGAAGCCACATAGATCTCAACCGCATCTTGATGATGATTTACCTGTTCCACCCCGAAAAACGTGAACATGTATAAAGTGAATAAGGTCAAGATAATTGCTCATAGAGTAGCAGAGAACAGAAAGCAAGATCATTTTTCCTGTGTTCACATAGTTCTCCAGATATGCATAGAGCAGCTGAGGGGATCCCCACGGGCGAGAGATGCAAGATGGCGGACAGTGGGTCGAGATATTTTGAAGGGGTAAGGATCAAGCCTGGGTACAGTCATCAGGATGTGATGGATAGAAGTAAGAAAGGTACATGTGTGAGTGAGAGGGAGGTAGGCGTGTCCTCCACCTCGAAGCTGTGCTGTGTGCAGTGCCCTGCCCGGACAGGTACTGTTCACGTATAGTAGTAGTGAACCGAGCCGTCTAGGTAGAGTAAGGCTCACAAGAACATCGTTGGTGGTGACCTCTAGACCAGTTATGTGGGTGGAGTTACAGGTGTCCTTGAGTTGGCTGCCTTGATATCCTAATGACTGTGGTAGCCATGTGTTGGGCTGGCATCCTCAGGATGAGTTAAGTGGTCCTTTCCTCCCAAGGTGAACACAAACAGTTTGCAGGAAGCAAGATCATTCCTATGAGAAGAAGCGAGAAGTACAATATGCGTTATTCTCGCGTGGTTCTGATACTTCTCAAGTAGGCATAGAGTGGGGTGGAGGTAGGTGTGGGTGTCCACTGAGGGAGGGTTGCAGGTTGGAAGGCAGTGGTTTGCTATCTTCTAGGGGTCTGGATATATCGTGGGTGCAGCCGTTAGGATTTGATGGGGAGACAGATCAAAGCTACTCGCGAGAGTGGGAAGGGGACCGGGGAGATCCTTCACTGAGAGCCCTGATGTGTGTGGTGCCCTGCCCGGACAGGTGCTGATTACTTGTATTTTGAGTAGTTAGTTCCTGGCCAGGTAGAGTAACGCTCCACAAGAAGAAGTTTTAGGCTGGCCTTCGGATGGGTGGTAGTGGTGGAGCTGCAGTTGACTTGAGCTGGCTGCCGTGAATTCATGAGGACTCTGGCAGCCCCGTGACCTCGGGAAAACTCATGGCGATTTCATTAGTCTGTTCCTAGCAGTGTGAATACCCACAGGTGAGCGAAGCTAACTGGACTTTTCCAATAGAACAAGAGGGAACCCGAAGGATCTTGTCCTCTGATGCTCTTCATCTTCTTCCGAGGAAAACTTGGAGCCAAAGAGCAGATCCTCAGTGAGCGATGGATGCAAGTTGCAGGGCGGAAAATCAATGTGTCTCGATGCACGGAAAATTCTTCAATGTATTCAGTATGATGTGATGGGAACGAGGTGAACGCTCTATTTGGAAGTGCCAGAAGTACTGGGTAAGTCTTCCAATGCGAAGGCACGCTGTATGCGGGGCCGTGCCCAGACGGGTGATGATCTGTCAGACTTGGGCTTAACGCTGTCTGCCTGGGCAGAGCGTGGCTCCCAAGGAATATCACTTGTGGTGGCCTTTGGACCCGTTGTAGTGTTAGAGCTGCACATGTCTTTGAGTTGCTTGCCATGGCGAGAAGAGGGCCAGGGGTGCGACCAGGATCCCTGGCATTTTGAGGGTGAATCCGGTGCTCGAATATTCCTAGTAGTGTGGGCAGCCACAGTTTAGCAAAGGGAAACACAGTTCCTATCAGGAAAAGAGATAATCGGAGGAAGATTTTCCCATGGTATCCTCGTCTTTCTGCCAGTACTCATAAAACCGGCGATGAGATTCTCAGTGAGGTGGAATGCAAGTCTGAGGGCAATGGGTCAGCACTGTCTACATCTATGGATACCTCTTGGGTACAGTCCTCAAGGTGTGGTCGGCATAGAGAAGAAAACTTCGCTATAGATTGGGAAGGAGACTCAGCATGTCCCCCACATTGAGGCCATGCTGCGTGCAGTGCCCAGCCCGGAAAGGTGCCGTTTACTAGTCTAGGGGTAAAGAGTGCCTTTGTGGGTAGAGTGCTGTGCAAGTGGGTTATCGGATGCGGTGGCCGTTGGCTAAGCGATGGGCGTGGGTCTACAGGTGATCTTCCTCCCAGAAGTCCGGAAGGCTGTGGAAGCCACGTAGACCTCAACCGCATCTTGCTGATGATTTACCTGTTCCACCCCGAGAAACTTGAACATGTGTAAAGTAAGTAAGGTAAAGACAATTGCTAATGGAGTAGCAGAGAACAGAAGCCCAGATCATGCATCCTGGTCCCCACTGTTCTCCAGATATGCATAGAGCCGTTGAGGTGATCCCCAAGGGGAAGAGATGCAAGTTGGAGGCCAGTGGGTCTAGATATTTTGTAGCGTTAGAGATCAATCGAGATTAGAGCCATCAGGATGTGATGGTTAGACGTAAGAAAGGTACATGTGTGAGTGAGAAGGAGTTGGGCGTGTCCTCCACTTAGAAGCCGTGCTGTGTGCGGTGCCCTGTTCACCCAGGTGCTGTTGACATATACTACTAGTAAACGGTGCCCGTGTGGATAGAGTAAGAGTCACAAGAACATCGTTGGTGGTGGCCACTGGAACAGTGATGGGGGTGGATTTGCGGGCATCCTTGAGTTGGGTGCCTTGATACCCTAATGACCCTGGGAGCCCTCTGTGTTTCTGGCATCCTCAGGATGAGTTAGGTGGTCCTTTCCTCACAAAGTGAACACAAAGAGGTTGCAGGAAGGAAAATCATTCGTATGAAAAGAAGAGAGAAGTATAATATGCGTTTTTCTCGTGGAGTCCTGACACTTCTCTATTAGGCATAGAGCCGGGGTGGAGGTGGGTGCAGATATCCAGTGAGGGAAGGATGCAGGTTGGAAGGCAGCGGTTCGATATCCTCTAGGGGTCTGGATATATCGTGGGTGCAGGTGTCAAAATGTGATGGGGGTACAGATCAAAGCTCCTCGTGAACGTGGGAATGGGACCGGGGAGATCCTCCACAGAGAGCCCTGATGTGTGTGGTGCCCTACTTGTTCAGGTGCTGATTACATGTATTTTGGGGAATGAGTTCCTGTCCAGGTAGAGTAACGCTCAAGAAGAACAACTTTGAGGCTGGCCTTCGGACGCCTGGTAGTGGTGGAGATGCAGGTGACCTTGAGCTGCTTGCCATGAAGTCATGACGACTCTGGCAGCCAGCCACCTCATCACGGGAAATCTCGGCACGATTTCTTTAGTCTTTTGCTAGCAATGTGTACACCGCCAGCTGAGAGAAGCTAACGGGCCTTTCCAGTAGAACAAGCCAGAACTCGAATGCTCTTGTCCTCTGATGCTCCTCCTCCTCCTCCTGGCATAAGTTAGAGCAGAAGAGAGGGCCCCATTGAGTGATGGGTGCAAGTTGCAGGGGGGTGAATCAAAGTGTCTCGATTTAGGAAAAATTGTTGAATTCATTCAGTATGATGTGGTGGGTAGAGTGGTGCCAGGTACGTTTGGAAGTGCCAGAAGTCCTGGGGCGTTCTTGCAACGCGAAGCCACACTGTTTGCGGGGCTGTGCTCAGACACGTGCTGGTCTCTCAGACTTGGTGTAAACAGTGTCTGCCTGGCTAGGGGGAGGCTCAAAAGGAACATCAGTTGTGGTGGCCTTTGGACCCGTTCTAGTGGTGGAGCTGCATGTGTCGTTGAGATGCTTGCCATGGCGAGAAGAGGGAATGGAGAGCGACCAGGATCCCTGCCCTTTTGAGGATGACGCCGGTGCTCGAATAATCCAAACAGTGTGGGCACCCACAGTTAAGGAAAGGGAAACACAGTTCCTATCAGGAAAAGCTATAAAGGGAGGAAGATTTTCTCATGGTATCCTCATCCTTGTGGCAGTACACATAGAACCGTTGATGACATCCTCATAGAGGTGGGATGCAAGTCTGAGGGCAGTGGGTAAACACTGTCTAAGGCTATGGATAAATCTTGGGTAGAGCCTCCAGGTGTGGTCGGCATAGAGAAGCCAGCTTCTCTACAGATGGGAAAGGAGACTCAGCAGGTCCCCCACCTTGAGGCCGTGCTGTGTGCAGTGCCCTGCCCGGAAAGGTGCCGTTTCCTAGACTAGGGGTAAACAGTGCCTTTCCGGGTCGAGTACTGTGCAAGTGGAGTATCGGTTGTGGTGCCTGTGGACGGGCGATGGGCATGGGGCTCCAGGTGGTCATACTTCCCGAAGTCAGGAAGGCTCTGGAAGCCACATAGATCTCAACCGCATCTTGATGATGATTTACCTGTTCCACCCCGAAAAACGTGAACATGTATAAAGTGAATAAGGTCAAGATAATTGCTCATAGAGTAGCAGAGAACAGAAAGCAAGATCATTTTTCCTGTGTTCACATAGTTCTCCAGATATGCATAGAGCAGCTGAGGGGATCCCCACGGGCGAGAGATGCAAGATGGCGGACAGTGGGTCGAGATATTTTGAAGGGGTAAGGATCAAGCCTGGGTACAGTCATCAGGATGTGATGGATAGAAGTAAGAAAGGTACATGTGTGAGTGAGAGGGAGGTAGGCGTGTCCTCCACCTCGAAGCTGTGCTGTGTGCGGTGCCCTGCCCGGACAGGTACTGTTCACGTATAGTAGTAGTGAACCGAGCCGTCTAGGTAGAGTAAGGCTCACAAGAACATCGTTGGTGGTGACCTCTAGACCAGTTATGTGGGTGGAGTTACAGGTGTCCTTGAGTTGGCTGCCTTGATATCCTAATGACTGTGGTAGCCATGTGTTGGGCTGGCATCCTCAGGATGAGTTAAGTGGTCCTTTCCTCCCAAGGTGAACACAAACAGTTTGCAGGAAGCAAGATCATTCCTATGAGAAGAAGCGAGAAGTACAATATGCGTTATTCTCGCGTGGTTCTGATACTTCTCAAGTAGGCATAGAGTGGGGTGGAGGTAGGTGTGGGTGTCCACTGAGGGAGGGTTGCAGGTTGGAAGGCAGTGGTTTGCTATCTTCTAGGGGTCTGGATATATCGTGGGTGCAGCCGTTAGGATTTGATGGGGAGACAGATCAAAGCTACTCGCGAGAGTGGGAAGGGGACCGGGGAGATCCTTCACTGAGAGCCCTGATGTGTGTGGTGCCCTGCCCGGACAGGTGCTGATTACTTGTATTTTGAGTAGTTAGTTCCTGGCCAGGTAGAGTAACGCTCCACAAGAAGAAGTTTTAGGCTGGCCTTCGGATGGGTGGTAGTGGTGGAGCTGCAGTTGACTTGAGCTGGCTGCCGTGAATTCATGAGGACTCTGGCAGCCCCGTGACCTCGGGAAAACTCATGGCGATTTCATTAGTCTGTTCCTAGCAGTGTGAATACCCACAGGTGAGCGAAGCTAACTGGACTTTTCCAATAGAACAAGAGGGAACCCGAAGGATCTTGTCCTCTGATGCTCTTCATCTTCTTCCGAGGAAAACTTGGAGCCAAAGAGCAGATCCTCAGTGAGCGATGGATGCAAGTTGCAGGGCGGAAAATCAATGTGTCTCGATGCACGGAAAATTCTTCAATGTATTCAGTATGATGTGATGGGAACGAGGTGAACGCTCTATTTGGAAGTGCCAGAAGTACTGGGTAAGTCTTGCAATGCGAAGGCACGCTGTATGCGGGGCCGTGCCCAGACGGGTGATGATCTGTCAGACTTGGGCTTAACGCTGTCTGCCTGGGCAGAGCGTGGCTCCCAAGGAATATCACTTGTGGTGGCCTTTGGACCCGTTGTAGTGTTAGAGCTGCACATGTCTTTGAGTTGCTTGCCATGGCGAGAAGAGGGCCAGGGGTGCGACCAGGATCCCTGGCATTTTGAGGGTGAATCCGGTGCTCAAATATTCCTAGTAGTGTGGGCAGCCACAGTTTAGCAAAGGGAAACACAGTTCCTATCAGGAAAAGAGATAATCGGAGGAAGATTTTCCCATGGTATCCTCGTCTTTCTGCCAGTACTCATAAAACCGGCGATGAGATTCTCAGTGAGGTGGAATGCAAGTCTGAGGGCAATGGGTCAGCACTGTCTACATCTATGGATACCTCTTGGGTACAGTCCTCAAGGTGTGGTCGGCATAGAGAAGAAAACTTCGCTATAGATTGGGAAGGAGACTCAGCATGTCCCCCACATTGAGGCCATGCTGCGTGCAGTGCCCAGCCCGGAAAGGTGCCGTTTACTAGTCTAGGGGTAAAGAGTGCCTTTGTGGGTAGAGTGCTGTGCAAGTGGGTTATCGGATGCGGTGGCCGTTGGCTAAGCGATGGGCGTGGGTCTACAGGTGATCTTCCTCCCAGAAGTCCGGAAGGCTGTGGAAGCCACGTAGACCTCAACCGCATCTTGCTGATGATTTACCTGTTCCACCCCGAGAAACTTGAACATGTGTAAAGTAAGTAAGGTAAAGACAATTGCTAATGGAGTAGCAGAGAACAGAAGCCCAGATCATGCATCCTGGTCCCCACTGTTCTCCAGATATGCATAGAGCCGTTGAGGTGATCCCCAAGGGGAAGAGATGCAAGTTGGAGGCCAGTGGGTCTAGATATTTTGTAGCGTTAGAGATCAATCGAGATTAGAGCCATCAGGATGTGATGGTTAGACGTAAGAAAGGTACATGTGTGAGTGAGAAGGAGTTGGGCGTGTCCTCCACTTAGAAGCCGTGCTGTGTGCGGTGCCCTGTTCACCCAGGTGCTGTTGACATATACTACTAGTAAACGGTGCCCGTGTGGATAGAGTAAGAGTCACAAGAACATCGTTGGTGGTGGCCACTGGAACAGTGATGGGGGTGGATTTGCGGGCATCCTTGAGTTGGGTGCCTTGATACCCTAATAACCCTGGGAGCCCTCTGTGTTTCTGGCATCCTCAGGATGAGTTAGGTGGTCCTTTCCTCACAAAGTGAACACAAAGAGGTTGCAGGAAGGAAAATCATTCGTATGAAAAGAAGAGAGAAGTATAATATGCGTTTTTCTCGTGGAGTCCGGACACTTCTCTATTAGGCATAGAGCCGGGGTGGAGGTGGGTGCAGATATCCAGTGAGGGAAGGATGCAGGTTGGAAGGCAGCGGTTCGATATCCTCTAGGGGTCTGGATATATCGTGGGTGCAGGTGTCAAAATGTGATGGGGGTACAGATCAAAGCTCCTCGTGAACGTGGGAATGGGACCGGGGAGATCCTCCACAGAGAGCCCTGATGTGTGTGGTGCCCTACTTGTTCAGGTGCTGATTACATGTATTTTGGGGAATGAGTTCCTGTCCAGGTAGAGTAACGCTCAAGAAGAACAACTTTGAGGCTGGCCTTCGGACGCCTGGTAGTGGTGGAGATGCAGGTGACCTTGAGCTGCTTGCCATGAAGTCATGACGACTCTGGCAGCCAGCCACCTCATCACGGGAAATCTCGGCACGATTTCTTTAGTCTTTTGCTAGCAATGTGTACACCGCCAGCTGAGAGAAGCTAACGGGCCTTTCCAGTAGAACAAGCCAGAACTCGAATGCTCTTGTCCTCTGATGCTCCTCCTCCTCCTCCTGGCATAAGTTAGAGCAGAAGAGAGGGCCCCATTGAGTGATGGGTGCAAGTTGCAGGGGGGTGAATCAAAGTGTCTCGATTTAGGAAAAATTGTTGAATTCATTCAGTATGATGTGGTGGGTAGAGTGGTGCCAGGTACGTTTGGAAGTGCCAGAAGTCCTGGGGCGTTCTTGCAACGCGAAGCCACACTGTTTGCGGGGCTGTGCTCAGACACGTGCTGGTCTCTCAGACTTGGTGTAAACAGTGTCTGCCTGGCTAGGGGGAGGCTCAAAAGGAACATCAGTTGTGGTGGCCTTTGGACCCGTTCTAGTGGTGGAGCTGCATGTGTCGTTGAGATGCTTGCCATGGCGAGAAGAGGGAATGGAGAGCGACCAGGATCCCTGCCCTTTTGAGGATGACGCCGGTGCTCGAATAATCCAAACAGTGTGGGCACCCACAGTTAAGGAAAGGGAAACACAGTTCCTATCAGGAAAAGCTATAAAGGGAGGAAGATTTTCTCATGGTATCCTCATCCTTGTGGCAGTACACATAGAACCGTTGATGACATCCTCATAGAGGTGGGATGCAAGTCTGAGGGCAGTGGGTAAACACTGTCTAAGGCTATGGATAAATCTTGGGTAGAGCCTCCAGGTGTGGTCGGCATAGAGAAGCCAACTTCTCTACAGATGGGAAAGGAGACTCAGCAGGTCCCCCACCTTGAGGCCGTGCTGTGTGCAGTGCCCTGCCCGGAAAGGTGCCGTTTCCTAGACTAGGGGTAAACAGTGCCTTTCCGGGTCGAGTACTGTGCAAGTGGAGTATCGGTTGTGGTGCCTGTGGACGGGCGATGGGCATGGGGCTCCAGGTGGTCATACTTCCCGAAGTCAGGAAGGCTCTGGAAGCCACATAGATCTCAACCGCATCTTGATGATGATTTACCTGTTCCACCCCGAAAAACGTGAACATGTATAAAGTGAATAAGGTCAAGATAATTGCTCATAGAGTAGCAGAGAACAGAAAGCAAGATCATTTTTCCTGTGTTCACATAGTTCTCCAGATATGCATAGAGCAGCTGAGGGGATCCCCACGGGCGAGAGATGCAAGATGGCGGACAGTGGGTCGAGATATTTTGAAGGGGTAAGGATCAAGCCTGGGTACAGTCATCAGGATGTGATGGATAGAAGTAAGAAAGGTACATGTGTGAGTGAGAGGGAGGTAGGCGTGTCCTCCACCTCGAAGCTGTGCTGTGTGCGGTGCCCTGCCCGGACAGGTACTGTTCACGTATAGTAGTAGTGAACCGAGCCGTCTAGGTAGAGTAAGGCTCACAAGAACATCGTTGGTGGTGACCTCTAGACCAGTTATGTGGGTGGAGTTACAGGTGTCCTTGAGTTGGCTGCCTTGATATCCTAATGACTGTGGTAGCCATGTGTTGGGCTGGCATCCTCAGGATGAGTTAAGTGGTCCTTTCCTCCCAAGGTGAACACAAACAGTTTGCAGGAAGCAAGATCATTCCTATGAGAAGAAGCGAGAAGTACAATATGCGTTATTCTCGCGTGGTTCTGATACTTCTCAAGTAGGCATAGAGTGGGGTGGAGGTAGGTGTGGGTGTCCACTGAGGGAGGGTTGCAGGTTGGAAGGCAGTGGTTTGCTATCTTCTAGGGGTCTGGATATATCGTGGGTGCAGCCGTTAGGATTTGATGGGGAGACAGATCAAAGCTACTCGCGAGAGTGGGAAGGGGACCGGGGAGATCCTTCACTGAGAGCCCTGATGTGTGTGGTGCCCTGCCCGGACAGGTGCTGATTACTTGTATTTTGAGTAGTTAGTTCCTGGCCAGGTAGAGTAACGCTCCACAAGAAGAAGTTTTAGGCTGGCCTTCGGATGGGTGGTAGTGGTGGAGCTGCAGTTGACTTGAGCTGGCTGCCGTGAATTCATGAGGACTCTGGCAGCCCCGTGACCTCGGGAAAACTCATGGCGATTTCATTAGTCTGTTCCTAGCAGTGTGAATACCCACAGGTGAGCGAAGCTAACTGGACTTTTCCAATAGAACAAGAGGGAACCCGAAGGATCTTGTCCTCTGATGCTCTTCATCTTCTTCCGAGGAAAACTTGGAGCCAAAGAGCAGATCCTCAGTGAGCGATGGATGCAAGTTGCAGGGCGGAAAATCAATGTGTCTCGATGCACGGAAAATTCTTCAATGTATTCAGTATGATGTGATGGGAACGAGGTGAACGCTCTATTTGGAAGTGCCAGAAGTACTGGGTAAGTCTTCCAATGCGAAGGCACGCTGTATGCGGGGCCGTGCCCAGACGGGTGATGATCTGTCAGACTTGGGCTTAACGCTGTCTGCCTGGGCAGAGCGTGGCTCCCAAGGAATATCACTTGTGGTGGCCTTTGGACCCGTTGTAGTGTTAGAGCTGCACATGTCTTTGAGTTGCTTGCCATGGCGAGAAGAGGGCCAGGGGTGCGACCAGGATCCCTGGCATTTTGAGGGTGAATCCGGTGCTCGAATATTCCTAGTAGTGTGGGCAGCCACAGTTTAGCAAAGGGAAACACAGTTCCTATCAGGAAAAGAGATAATCGGAGGAAGATTTTCCCATGGTATCCTCGTCTTTCTGCCAGTACTCATAAAACCGGCGATGAGATTCTCAGTGAGGTGGAATGCAAGTCTGAGGGCAGTGGGTCAGCACTGTCTACATCTATGGATACCTCTTGGGTACAGTCCTCAAGGTGTGGTCGGCATAGAGAAGAAAACTTCGCTATAGATTGGGAAGGAGACTCAGCATGTCCCCCACATTGAGGCCATGCTGCGTGCAGTGCCCAGCCCGGAAAGGTGCCGTTTACTAGTCTAGGGGTAAAGAGTGCCTTTGTGGGTAGAGTGCTGTGCAAGTGGGTTATCGGATGCGGTGGCCGTTGGCTAAGCGATGGGCGTGGGTCTACAGGTGATCTTCCTCCCAGAAGTCCGGAAGGCTGTGGAAGCCACGTAGACCTCAACCGCATCTTGCTGATGATTTACCTGTTCCACCCCGAGAAACTTGAACATGTGTAAAGTAAGTAAGGTAAAGATAATTGCTAATGGAGTAGCAGAGAACAGAAGCCCAGATCATGCATCCTGGTCCCCATTGTTCTCCAGATATGCATAGAGCCGTTGAGGTGATCCCCAAGGGGAAGAGAGGCAAGTTGGAGGCCAGTGGGTCTAGATATTTTGTAGCGTTAGAGATCAATCGAGATTAGAGCCATCAGGATGTGATGGTTAGACGTAAGAAAGGTACATGTGTGAGTGAGAAGGAGTTGGGCGTGTCCTCCACTTAGAAGCCGTGCTGTGTGCGGTGCCCTGTTCACCCAGGTGCTGTTGACATATACTACTAGTAAACGGTGCCCGTGTGGATAGAGTAAGAGTCACAAGAACATCGTTGGTGGTGGCCTCTGGAACAGTGATGGGGGTGGATTTGCGGGCATCCTTGAGTTGGGTGCCTTGATACCCTAATGACCCTGGGAGCCCTCTGTGTTTCTGGCATCCTCAGGATGAGTTAGGTGGTCCTTTCCTCACAAAGTGAACACAAAGAGGTTGCAGGAAGGAAAATCATTCGTATGAAAAGAAGAGAGAAGTATAATATGCGTTTTTCTCGTGGAGTCCTGACACTTCTCTATTAGGCATAGAGCCGGGGTGGAGGTGGGTGCAGATATCCAGTGAGGGAAGGATGCAGGTTGGAAGGCAGCGGTTCGATATCCTCTAGGGGTGTGGATATATCGTGGGTGCAGGCGTCAAAATGTGATGGGGGTACAGATCAAAGCTCCTCGTGAACGTGGGAATGGGACCGGGGAGATCCTCCACAGAGAGCCCTGATGTGTGTGGTGCCCTACTTGTACAGGTGCTGATTACATGTATTTTGGGGAATTAGTTCCTGTCCAGGTAGAGTAATGCTCAGGAAGAACAACTTTGAGGCTGGCCTTCGGACGCGTGTTAGTGGTGGAGATGCAGGTGACCTTGAGCTGATTGCCATGAAGTCATGACTCTGGCAGCCACCTCATCACGGGAAAATTCGGCACGATTTCATTAGTCTTTTGCTAGCAATGTGTACACCGCCAGCTGAGAGAAGCTAACGGGCCTTTCCAGTAGAACAAGCCAGAACTCGAATGCTCTTGTCCTCTGATGCTCCTCCTCCTCCTCCTGGCATAAGTTAGAGCAGAAGAGAGGGCCCCATTGAGTGATGGGTGCAAGTTGCAGGGGGGTGAATCAAAGTGTCTCGATTTAGGAAAAATTGTTGAATTCATTCAGTATGATGTGGTGGGTAGAGTGGTGCCAGGTACGTTTGGAAGTGCCAGAAGTCCTGGGGCGTTCTTGCAACGCGAAGCCACACTGTTTGCGGGGCTGTGCTCAGACACGTGCTGGTCTCTCAGACTTGGTGTAAACAGTGTCTGCGTGGCTAGGGGGAGGCTCAAAAGGAACATCAGTTGTGGTGGCCTTTGGACCCGTTCTAGTGGTGGAGCTGCATGTGTCGTTGAGATGCTTGCCATGGCGAGAAGAGGGAATGGAGAGCGACCAGGATCCCTGCCCTTTTGTGGATGACGCCGGTGCTCGAATAATCCAAACAGTGGGGGCACCCACAGTTTAGGAAAGGGAAACACAGTTCCTATCAGGAAAAGCTATAAAGGGAGGAAGATTTTCTCATGGTATCCTCATCCTTGTGGCAGTACACATAGAACCGTTGATGACATCCTCATAGAGGTGGGATGCAAGTCTGAGGGCAGTGGGTAAACACTGTCTAAGTCTATGGATAAATCTTGGGTAGAGTCTCCAGGTGTGGTCGGCATAGAGAAGCCAACTTCTCTACAGATGGGAAAGGAGACTCAGCAGGTCCCCCACCTTGAGGCCGTGCTGTGTGCAGTGCCCAGGCCGGAAAGGTGCCGTTTCCTAGACTAGGGGTAAACAGTGCCTTTCCGGGTCGAGTACTGTGCAAGTGGAGTATCGGTTGTGGTGCCTGTGGACGGGCGATGGGCATGGGGCTCCAGGTGGTCATACTTCCCGAAGTCAGGAAGGCTCTGGAAGCCACATAGATCTCAACCGCATCTTGATGATGATTTACCTGTTCCACCCCGAAAAACGTGAACATGTATAAAGTGAATAAGGTCAAGATAATTGCTCATAGAGTAGCAGAGAACAGAAAGCAAGATCATTTTTCCTGTGTTCACATAGTTCTCCAGATATGCATAGAGCAGCTGAGGGGATCCCCACGGGCGAGAGATGCAAGATGGCGGACAGTGGGTCGAGATATTTTGAAGGGGTAAGGATCAAGCCTGGGTACAGTCATCAGGATGTGATGGATAGAAGTAAGAAAGGTACATGTGTGAGTGAGAGGGAGGTAGGCGTGTCCTCCACCTCGAAGCTGTGCTGTGTGCGGTGCCCTGCCCGGACAGGTACTGTTCACGTATAGTAGTAGTGAACCGAGCCGTCTAGGTAGAGTAAGGCTCACAAGAACATCGTTGGTGGTGACCTCTAGACCAGTTATGTGGGTGGAGTTACAGGTGTCCTTGAGTTGGCTGCCTTGATATCCTAATGACTGTGGTAGCCATGTGTTGGGCTGGCATCCTCAGGATGAGTTAAGTGGTCCTTTCCTCCCAAGGTGAACACAAACAGTTTGCAGGAAGCAAGATCATTCCTATGAGAAGAAGCGAGAAGTACAATATGCGTTATTCTCGCGTGGTTCTGATACTTCTCAAGTAGGCATAGAGTGGGGTGGAGGTAGGTGTGGGTGTCCACTGAGGGAGGGTTGCAGGTTGGAAGGCAGTGGTTTGCTATCTTCTAGGGGTCTGGATATATCGTGGGTGCAGCCGTTAGGATTTGATGGGGAGACAGATCAAAGCTACTCGCGAGAGTGGGAAGGGGACCGGGGAGATCCTTCACTGAGAGCCCTGATGTGTGTGGTGCCCTGCCCGGACAGGTGCTGATTACTTGTATTTTGAGTAATTAGTCCCTGGCCAGGTAGAGTAACGCTCCACAAGAAGAAGTTTTAGGCTGGCCTTCGGATGGGTGGTAGTGGTGGAGCTGCAGTTGACTTGAGCTGGCTGCCGTGAATTCATGAGGACTCTGGCAGCCCCGTGACCTCGGGAAAACTCATGGCGATTTCATTAGTCTGTTCCTAGCAGTGTGAATACCCACAGGTGAGCGAAGCTAACTGGACTTTTCCAATAGAACAAGAGGGAACCCGAAGGATCTTGTCCTCTGATGCTCTTCATCTTCTTCCGAGGAAAACTTGGAGCCAAAGAGCAGATCCTCAGTGAGCGATGGATGCAAGTTGCAGGGCGGAAAATCAATGTGTCTCGATGCACGGAAAATTCTTCAATGTATTCAGTATGATGTGATGGGAACGAGGTGAACGCTCTATTTGGAAGTGCCAGAAGTACTGGGTAAGTCTTCCAATGCGAAGGCACGCTGTATGCGGGGCCGTGCCCAGACGGGTGATGATCTGTCAGACTTGGGCTTAACGCTGTCTGCCTGGGCAGAGCGTGGCTCCCAAGGAATATCACTTGTGGTGGCCTTTGGACCCGTTGTAGTGTTAGAGCTGCACATGTCTTTGAGTTGCTTGCCATGGCGAGAAGAGGGCCAGGGGTGCGACCAGGATCCCTGGCATTTTGAGGGTGAATCCGGTGCTCGAATATTCCTAGTAGTGTGGGCAGCCACAGTTTAGCAAAGGGAAACACAGTTCCTATCAGGAAAAGAGATAATCGGAGGAAGATTTTCCCATGGTATCCTCGTCTTTCTGCCAGTACTCATAAAACCGGCGATGAGATTCTCAGTGAGGTGGAATGCAAGTCTGAGGGCAGTGGGTCAGCACTGTCTACATCTATGGATACCTCTTGGGTACAGTCCTCAAGGTGTGGTCGGCATAGAGAAGAAAACTTCGCTATAGATTGGGAAGGAGACTCAGCATGTCCCCCACATTGAGGCCATGCTGCGTGCAGTGCCCAGCCCGGAAAGGTGCCGTTTACTAGTCTAGGGGTAAAGAGTGCCTTTGTGGGTAGAGTGCTGTGCAAGTGGGTTATCGGATGCGGTGGCCGTTGGCTAAGCGATGGGCGTGGGTCTACAGGTGATCTTCCTCCCAGAAGTCCGGAAGGCTGTGGAAGCCACGTAGACCTCAACCGCATCTTGCTGATGATTTACCTGTTCCACCCCGAGAAACTTGAACATGTGTAAAGTAAGTAAGGTAAAGATAATTGCTAATGGAGTAGCAGAGAACAGAAGCCCAGATCATGCATCCTGGTCCCCATTGTTCTCCAGATATGCATAGAGCCGTTGAGGTGATCCCCAAGGGGAAGAGAGGCAAGTTGGAGGCCAGTGGGTCTAGATATTTTGTAGCGTTAGAGATCAATCGAGATTAGAGCCATCAGGATGTGATGGTTAGACGTAAGAAAGGTACATGTGTGAGTGAGAAGGAGTTGGGCGTGTCCTCCACTTAGAAGCCGTGCTGTGTGCGGTGCCCTGTTCACCCAGGTGCTGTTGACATATACTACTAGGAAACGGTGCCCGTGTGGATAGAGTAAGAGTCACAAGAACATCGTTGGTGGTGGCCTCTGGAAGAGTGATGGGGGTGGATTTGCGGGCATCCTTGAGTTGGGTGCCTTGATACCCTAATGACCCTGGGAGCCCTCTGTGTTTCTGGCATCCTCAGGATGAGTTAGGTGGTCCTTTCCTCACAAAGTGAACACAAAGAGGTTGCAGGAAGGAAAATCATTCCTATGAAAAGAAGAGAGAAGTATAATATGCGTTTTTCTCGTGGAGTCCTGACACTTCTCTATTAGGCATAGAGCCAGGGTGGAGGTGGGTGCAGATATCCAGTGAGGGAAGGATGCAGGTTGGAAGGCAGCGGTTCGATATCCTCTAGGGGTCTGGATATATCGTGGGTGCAGGCGTCAAAATGTGATGGGGGTACAGATCAAAGCTCCTCGTGAACGTGGGAATGGGACCGGGGAGATCCTCCACAGAGAGCCCTGATGTGTGTGGTGCCCTACTTGTACAGGTGCTGATTACATGTATTTTGGGGAATTAGTTCCTGTCCAGGTAGAGTAATGCTCAGGAAGAACAACTTTGAGGCTGGCCTTCGTACGCGTGGTAGTGGTGGAGATGCAGTTGACCTTGAGCTGCTTGCCATGAAGTCATGACGACTCTGGCAGCCAGCCACCTCATCACGGGAAATCTCGGCACGATTTCATTAGTCTTTTGCTAGCAATGTGTACACCGCCAGCTGAGAGAAGCTAACGGGCCTTTCCAGTAGAACAAGCCAGAACTCGAATGCTCTTGTCCTCTGATGCTCCTCCTCCTCCTCCTGGCATAAGTTAGAGCAGAAGAGAGGGCCCCATTGAGTGATGGGTGCAAGTTGCAGGGGGGTGAATCAAAGTGTCTCGATTTAGGAAAAATTGTTGAATTCATTCAGTATGATGTGGTGGGTAGAGTGGTGCCAGGTACGTTTGGAAGTGCCAGAAGTCCTGGGGCATTCTTGCAACGCGAAGCCACACTGTTTGCGGGGCTGTGCTCAGACACGTGCTGGTCTCTCAGACTTGGTGTAAACAGTGTCTGCCTGGCTAGGGGGAGGCTCAAAAGGAACATCAGTTGTGGTGGCCTTTGGACCCGTTCTAGTGGTGGAGCTGCATGTGTCTTTGAGATGCTTGCCATGGCGAGAAGAGGGAATGGAGAGCGACCAGGATCCCTGCCCTTTTGAGGATGACGCCGGTGCTCGAATAATCCAAACAGTGTGGGCACCCACAGTTAAGGAAAGGGAAACACAGTTCCTATCAGGAAAAGCTATAAAGGGAGGAAGATTTTCTCATGGTATCCTCATCCTTGTGGCAGTACACATAGAACCGTTGATGACATCCTCATAGAGGTGGGATGCAAGTCTGAGGGCAGTGGGTAAACACTGTCTAAGGCTATGGATAAATCTTGGGTAGAGCCTCCAGGTGTGGTCGGCATAGAGAAGCCAACTTCTCTACAGATGGGAAAGGAGACTCAGCAGGTCCCCCACCTTGAGGCCGTGCTGTGTGCAGTGCCCAGGCCGGAAAGGTGCCGTTTCCTAGACTAGGGGTAAACAGTGCCTTTCCGGGTCGAGTACTGTGCAAGTGGAGTATCGGTTGTGGTGCCTGTGGACGGGCGATGGGCATGGGGCTCCAGGTGGTCATACTTCCCGAAGTCAGGAAGGCTCTGGAAGCCACATAGATCTCAACCGCATCTTGATGATGATTTACCTGTTCCACCCCGAAAAACGTGAACATGTATAAAGTGAATAAGGTCAAGATAATTGCTCATAGAGTAGCAGAGAACAGAAAGCAAGATCATTTTTCCTGTGTTCACATAGTTCTCCAGATATGCATAGAGCAGCTGAGGGGATCCCCACGGGCGAGAGATGCAAGATGGCGGACAGTGGGTCGAGATATTTTGAAGGGGTAAGGATCAAGCCTGGGTACAGTCATCAGGATGTGATGGATAGAAGTAAGAAAGGTACATGTGTGAGTGAGAGGGAGGTAGGCGTGTCCTCCACCTCGAAGCTGTGCTGTGTGCGGTGCCCTGCCCGGACAGGTACTGTTCACGTATAGTAGTAGTGAACCGAGCCGTCTAGGTAGAGTAAGGCTCACAAGAACATCGTTGGTGGTGACCTCTAGACCAGTTATGTGGGTGGAGTTACAGGTGTCCTTGAGTTGGCTGCCTTGATATCCTAATGACTGTGGTAGCCATGTGTTGGGCTGGCATCCTCAGGATGAGTTAAGTGGTCCTTTCCTCCCAAGGTGAACACAAACAGTTTGCAGGAAGCAAGATCATTCCTATGAGAAGAAGCGAGAAGTACAATATGCGTTATT
This sequence comes from Balaenoptera ricei, assembly GCF_028023285.1. Lineage (NCBI taxonomy): Eukaryota > Metazoa > Chordata > Mammalia > Artiodactyla > Balaenopteridae > Balaenoptera > Balaenoptera ricei. The sequence goes on along the minus strand of NC_082660.1, from coordinate 128,739,481 downwards.
CTCGCGTGGTTCTGATACTTCTCAAGTAGGCATAGAGTGGGGTGGAGGTAGGTGTGGGTGTCCACTGAGGGAGGGTTGCAGGTTGGAAGGCAGTGGTTTGCTATCTTCTAGGGGTCTGGATATATCGTGGGTGCAGCCGTTAGGATTTGATGGGGAGACAGATCAAAGCTACTCGCGAGAGTGGGAAGGGGACCGGGGAGATCCTTCACTGAGAGCCCTGATGTGTGTGGTGCCCTGCCCGGACAGGTGCTGATTACTTGTATTTTGAGTAGTTAGTTCCTGGCCAGGTAGAGTAACGCTCCACAAGAAGAAGTTTTAGGCTGGCCTTCGGATGGGTGGTAGTGGTGGAGCTGCAGTTGACTTGAGCTGGCTGCCGTGAATTCATGAGGACTCTGGCAGCCCCGTGACCTCGGGAAAACTCATGGCGATTTCATTAGTCTGTTCCTAGCAGTGTGAATACCCACAGGTGAGCGAAGCTAACTGGACTTTTCCAATAGAACAAGAGGGAACCCGAAGGATCTTGTCCTCTGATGCTCTTCATCTTCTTCCGAGGAAAACTTGGAGCCAAAGAGCAGATCCTCAGTGAGCGATGGATGCAAGTTGCAGGGCGGAAAATCAATGTGTCTCGATGCACGGAAAATTCTTCAATGTATTCAGTATGATGTGATGGGAACGAGGTGAACGCTCTATTTGGAAGTGCCAGAAGTACTGGGTAAGTCTTCCAATGCGAAGGCACGCTGTATGCGGGGCCGTGCCCAGACGGGTGATGATCTGTCAGACTTGGGCTTAACGCTGTCTGCCTGGGCAGAGCGTGGCTCCCAAGGAATATCACTTGTGGTGGCCTTTGGACCCGTTGTAGTGTTAGAGCTGCACATGTCTTTGAGTTGCTTGCCATGGCGAGAAGAGGGCCAGGGGTGCGACCAGGATCCCTGGCATTTTGAGGGTGAATCCGGTGCTCGAATATTCCTAGTAGTGTGGGCAGCCACAGTTTAGCAAAGGGAAACACAGTTCCTATCAGGAAAAGAGATAATCGGAGGAAGATTTTCCCATGGTATCCTCGTCTTTCTGCCAGTACTCATAAAACCGGCGATGAGATTCTCAGTGAGGTGGAATGCAAGTCTGAGGGCAATGGGTCAGCACTGTCTACATCTATGGATACCTCTTGGGTACAGTCCTCAAGGTGTGGTCGGCATAGAGAAGAAAACTTCGCTATAGATTGGGAAGGAGACTCAGCATGTCCCCCACATTGAGGCCATGCTGCGTGCAGTGCCCAGCCCGGAAAGGTGCCGTTTACTAGTCTAGGGGTAAAGAGTGCCTTTGTGGGTAGAGTGCTGTGCAAGTGGGTTATCGGATGCGGTGGCCGTTGGCTAAGCGATGGGCGTGGGTCTACAGGTGATCTTCCTCCCAGAAGTCCGGAAGGCTGTGGAAGCCACGTAGACCTCAACCGCATCTTGCTGATGATTTACCTGTTCCACCCCGAGAAACTTGAACATGTGTAAAGTAAGTAAGGTAAAGACAATTGCTAATGGAGTAGCAGAGAACAGAAGCCCAGATCATGCATCCTGGTCCCCACTGTTCTCCAGATATGCATAGAGCCGTTGAGGTGATCCCCAAGGGGAAGAGATGCAAGTTGGAGGCCAGTGGGTCTAGATATTTTGTAGCGTTAGAGATCAATCGAGATTAGAGCCATCAGGATGTGATGGTTAGACGTAAGAAAGGTACATGTGTGAGTGAGAAGGAGTTGGGCGTGTCCTCCACTTAGAAGCCGTGCTGTGTGCGGTGCCCTGTTCACCCAGGTGCTGTTGACATATACTACTAGTAAACGGTGCCCGTGTGGATAGAGTAAGAGTCACAAGAACATCGTTGGTGGTGGCCACTGGAACAGTGATGGGGGTGGATTTGCGGGCATCCTTGAGTTGGGTGCCTTGATACCCTAATGACCCTGGGAGCCCTCTGTGTTTCTGCCATCCTCAGGATGAGTTAAGTGGTCCTTTCCTCACAAAGTGAACACAAAGAGGTTGCAGGAAGGAAAATCATTCGTATGAAAAGAAGAGAGAAGTATAATATGCGTTTTTCTCGTGGAGTCCTGACACTTCTCTATTAGGCATAGAGCCGGGGTGGAGGTGGGTGCAGATATCCAGTGAGGGAAGGATGCAGGTTGGAAGGCAGCGGTTCGATATCCTCTAGGGGTCTGGATATATCGTGGGTGCAGGTGTCAAAATGTGATGGGGGTACAGATCAAAGCTCCTCGTGAACGTGGGAATGGGACCGGGGAGATCCTCCACAGAGAGCCCTGATGTGTGTGGTGCCCTACTTGTTCAGGTGCTGATTACATGTATTTTGGGGAATGAGTTCCTGTCCAGGTAGAGTAACGCTCAAGAAAAACAACTTTGAGGCTGGCCTTCGGACGCCTGGTAGTGGTGGAGATGCAGGTGACCTTGAGCTGCTTGCCATGAAGTCATGACGACTCTGGCAGCCAGCCACCTCATCACGGGAAATCTCGGCACGATTTCTTTAGTCTTTTGCTAGCAATGTGTACACCGCCAGCTGAGAGAAGCTAACGGGCCTTTCCAGTAGAACAAGCCAGAACTCGAATGCTCTTGTCCTCTGATGCTCCTCCTCCTCCTCCTGGCATAAGTTAGAGCAGAAGAGAGGGCCCCATTGAGTGATGGGTGCAAGTTGCAGGGGGGTGAATCAAAGTGTCTCGATTTAGGAAAAATTGTTGAATTCATTCAGTATGATGTGGTGGGTAGAGTGGTGCCAGGTACGTTTGGAAGTGCCAGAAGTCCTGGGGCATTCTTGCAACGCGAAGCCACACTGTTTGCGGGGCTGTGCTCAGACACGTGCTGGTCTCTCAGACTTGGTGTAAACAGTGTCTGCCTGGCTAGGGGGAGGCTCAAAAGGAACATCAGTTGTGGTGGCCTTTGGACCCGTTCTAGTGGTGGAGCTGCATGTGTCTTTGAGATGCTTGCCATGGCGAGAAGAGGGAATGGAGAGCGACCAGGATCCCTGCCCTTTTGAGGATGACGCCGGTGCTCGAATAACCCAAACAGTGTGGGCACCCACAGTTAAGGAAAGGGAAACACAGTTCCTATCAGGAAAAGCTATAAAGGGAGGAAGATTTTCTCATGGTATCCTCATCCTTGTGGCAGTACACATAGAACCGTTGATGACATCCTCATAGAGGTGGGATGCAAGTCTGAGGGCAGTGGGTAAACACTGTCTAAGGCTATGGATAAATCTTGGGTAGAGCCTCCAGGTGTGGTCGGCATAGAGAAGCCAACTTCTCTACAGATGGGAAAGGAGACTCAGCAGGTCCCCCACCTTGAGGCCGTGCTGTGTGCAGTGCCCAGGCCGGAAAGGTGCCGTTTCCTAGACTAGGGGTAAACAGTGCCTTTCCGGGTCGAGTACTGTGCAAGTGGAGTATCGGTTGTGGTGCCTGTGGACGGGCGATGGGCATGGGGCTCCAGGTGGTCATACTTCCCGAAGTCAGGAAGGCTCTGGAAGCCACATAGATCTCAACCGCATCTTGATGATGATTTACCTGTTCCACCCCGAAAAACGTGAACATGTATAAAGTGAATAAGGTCAAGATAATTGCTCATAGAGTAGCAGAGAACAGAAAGCAAGATCATTTTTCCTGTGTTCACATAGTTCTCCAGATATGCATAGAGCAGCTGAGGGGATCCCCACGGGCGAGAGATGCAAGATGGCGGACAGTGGGTCGAGATATTTTGAAGGGGTAAGGATCAAGCCTGGGTACAGTCATCAGGATGTGATGGATAGAAGTAAGAAAGGTACATGTGTGAGTGAGAGGGAGGTAGGCGTGTCCTCCACCTCGAAGCTGTGCTGTGTGCGGTGCCCTGCCCGGACAGGTACTGTTCACGTATAGTAGTAGTGAACCGAGCCGTCTAGGTAGAGTAAGGCTCACAAGAACATCGTTGGTGGTGACCTCTAGACCAGTTATGTGGGTGGAGTTACAGGTGTCCTTGAGTTGGCTGCCTTGATATCCTAATGACTGTGGTAGCCATGTGTTGGGCTGGCATCCTCAGGATGAGTTAAGTGGTCCTTTCCTCCCAAGGTGAACACAAACAGTTTGCAGGAAGCAAGATCATTCCTATGAGAAGAAGCGAGAAGTACAATATGCGTTATTCTCGCGTGGTTCTGATACTTCTCAAGTAGGCATAGAGTGGGGTGGAGGTAGGTGTGGGTGTCCACTGAGGGAGGGTTGCAGGTTGGAAGGCAGTGGTTTGCTATCTTCTAGGGGTCTGGATATATCGTGGGTGCAGCCGTTAGGATTTGATGGGGAGACAGATCAAAGCTACTCGCGAGAGTGGGAAGGGGACCGGGGAGATCCTTCACTGAGAGCCCTGATGTGTGTGGTGCCCTGCCCGGACAGGTGCTGATTACTTGTATTTTGAGTAGTTAGTTCCTGGCCAGGTAGAGTAACGCTCCACAAGAAGAAGTTTTAGGCTGGCCTTCGGATGGGTGGTAGTGGTGGAGCTGCAGTTGACTTGAGCTGGCTGCCGTGAATTCATGAGGACTCTGGCAGCCCCGTGACCTCGGGAAAACTCATGGCGATTTCATTAGTCTGTTCCTAGCAGTGTGAATACCCACAGGTGAGCGAAGCTAACTGGACTTTTCCAATAGAACAAGAGGGAACCCGAAGGATCTTGTCCTCTGATGCTCTTCATCTTCTTCCGAGGAAAACTTGGAGCCAAAGAGCAGATCCTCAGTGAGCGATGGATGCAAGTTGCAGGGCGGAAAATCAATGTGTCTCGATGCACGGAAAATTCTTCAATGTATTCAGTATGATGTGATGGGAACGAGGTGAACGCTCTATTTGGAAGTGCCAGAAGTACTGGGTAAGTCTTGCAATGCGAAGGCACGCTGTATGCGGGGCCGTGCCCAGACGGGTGATGATCTGTCAGACTTGGGCTTAACGCTGTCTGCCTGGGCAGAGCGTGGCTCCCAAGGAATATCACTTGTGGTGGCCTTTGGACCCGTTGTAGTGTTAGAGCTGCACATGTCTTTGAGTTGCTTGCCATGGCGAGAAGAGGGCCAGGGGTGCGACCAGGATCCCTGGCATTTTGAGGGTGAATCCGGTGCTCGAATATTCCTAGTAGTGTGGGCAGCCACAGTTTAGCAAAGGGAAACACAGTTCCTATCAGGAAAAGAGATAATCGGAGGAAGATTTTCCCATGGTATCCTCGTCTTTCTGCCAGTACTCATAAAACCGGCGATGAGATTCTCAGTGAGGTGGAATGCAAGTCTGAGGGCAATGGGTCAGCACTGTCTACATCTATGGATACCTCTTGGGTACAGTCCTCAAGGTGTGGTCGGCATAGAGAAGAAAACTTCGCTATAGATTGGGAAGGAGACTCAGCATGTCCCCCACATTGAGGCCATGCTGCGTGCAGTGCCCAGCCCGGAAAGGTGCCGTTTACTAGTCTAGGGGTAAAGAGTGCCTTTGTGGGTAGAGTGCTGTGCAAGTGGGTTATCGGATGCGGTGGCCGTTGGCTAAGCGATGGGCGTGGGTCTACAGGTGATCTTCCTCCCAGAAGTCCGGAAGGCTGTGGAAGCCACGTAGACCTCAACCGCATCTTGCTGATGATTTACCTGTTCCACCCCGAGAAACTTGAACATGTGTAAAGTAAGTAAGGTAAAGACAATTGCTAATGGAGTAGCAGAGAACAGAAGCCCAGATCATGCATCCTGGTCCCCACTGTTCTCCAGATATGCATAGAGCCGTTGAGGTGATCCCCAAGGGGAAGAGATGCAAGTTGGAGGCCAGTGGGTCTAGATATTTTGTAGCGTTAGAGATCAATCGAGATTAGAGCCATCAGGATGTGATGGTTAGACGTAAGAAAGGTACATGTGTGAGTGAGAAGGAGTTGGGCGTGTCCTCCACTTAGAAGCCGTGCTGTGTGCGGTGCCCTGTTCACCCAGGTGCTGTTGACATATACTACTAGTAAACGGTGCCCGTGTGGATAGAGTAAGAGTCACAAGAACATCGTTGGTGGTGGCCACTGGAACAGTGATGGGGGTGGATTTGCGGGCATCCTTGAGTTGGGTGCCTTGATACCCTAATGACCCTGGGAGCCCTCTGTGTTTCTGCCATCCTCAGGATGAGTTAAGTGGTCCTTTCCTCACAAAGTGAACACAAAGAGGTTGCAGGAAGGAAAATCATTCGTATGAAAAGAAGAGAGAAGTATAATATGCGTTTTTCTCGTGGAGTCCTGACACTTCTCTATTAGGCATAGAGCCGGGGTGGAGGTGGGTGCAGATATCCAGTGAGGGAAGGATGCAGGTTGGAAGGCAGCGGTTCGATATCCTCTAGGGGTCTGGATATATCGTGGGTGCAGGTGTCAAAATGTGATGGGGGTACAGATCAAAGCTCCTCGTGAACGTGGGAATGGGACCGGGGAGATCCTCCACAGAGAGCCCTGATGTGTGTGGTGCCCTACTTGTTCAGGTGCTGATTACATGTATTTTGGGGAATGAGTTCCTGTCCAGGTAGAGTAACGCTCAAGAAGAACAACTTTGAGGCTGGCCTTCGGACGCCTGGTAGTGGTGGAGATGCAGGTGACCTTGAGCTGCTTGCCATGAAGTCATGACGACTCTGGCAGCCAGCCACCTCATCACGGGAAATCTCGGCACGATTTCTTTAGTCTTTTGCTAGCAATGTGTACACCGCCAGCTGAGAGAAGCTAACGGGCCTTTCCAGTAGAACAAGCCAGAACTCGAATGCTCTTGTCCTCTGATGCTCCTCCTCCTCCTCCTGGCATAAGTTAGAGCAGAAGAGAGGGCCCCATTGAGTGATGGGTGCAAGTTGCAGGGGGGTGAATCAAAGTGTCTCGATTTAGGAAAAATTGTTGAATTCATTCAGTATGATGTGGTGGTTAGAGTGGTGCCAGGTACGTTTGGAAGTGCCAGAAGTCCTGGGGCGTTCTTGCAACGCGAAGCCACACTGTTTGCGGGGCTGTGCTCAGACACGTGCTGGTCTCTCAGACTTGGTGTAAACAGTGTCTGCCTGGCTAGGGGGAGGCTCAAAAGGAACATCAGTTGTGGTGGCCTTTGGACCCGTTCTAGTGGTGGAGCTGCATGTGTCGTTGAGATGCTTGCCATGGCGAGAAGAGGGAATGGAGAGCGACCAGGATCCCTGCCCTTTTGAGGATGACGCCGGTGCTCGAATAATCCAAACAGTGTGGGCACCCACAGTTAAGGAAAGGGAAACACAGTTCCTATCAGGAAAAGCTATAAAGGGAGGAAGATTTTCTCATGGTATCCTCATCCTTGTGGCAGTACACATAGAACCGTTGATGACATCCTCATAGAGGTGGGATGCAAGTCTGAGGGCAGTGGGTAAACACTGTCTAAGGCTATGGATAAATCTTGGGTAGAGCCTCCAGGTGTGGTCGGCATAGAGAAGCCAACTTCTCTACAGATGGGAAAGGAGACTCAGCAGGTCCCCCACCTTGAGGCCGTGCTGTGTGCAGTGCCCTGCCCGGAAAGGTGCCGTTTCCTAGACTAGGGGTAAACAGTGCCTTTCCGGGTCGAGTACTGTGCAAGTGGAGTATCGGTTGTGGTGCCTGTGGACGGGCGATGGGCATGGGGCTCCAGGTGGTCATACTTCCCGAAGTCAGGAAGGCTCTGGAAGCCACATAGATCTCAACCGCATCTTGATGATGATTTACCTGTTCCACCCCGAAAAACGTGAACATGTATAAAGTGAATAAGGTCAAGATAATTGCTCATAGAGTAGCAGAGAACAGAAAGCAAGATCATTTTTCCTGTGTTCACATAGTTCTCCAGATATGCATAGAGCAGCTGAGGGGATCCCCACGGGCGAGAGATGCAAGATGGCGGACAGTGGGTCGAGATATTTTGAAGGGGTAAGGATCAAGCCTGGGTACAGTCATCAGGATGTGATGGATAGAAGTAAGAAAGGTACATGTGTGAGTGAGAGGGAGGTAGGCGTGTCCTCCACCTCGAAGCTGTGCTGTGTGCGGTGCCCTGCCCGGACAGGTACTGTTCACGTATAGTAGTAGTGAACCGAGCCGTCTAGGTAGAGTAAGGCTCACAAGAACATCGTTGGTGGTGACCTCTAGACCAGTTATGTGGGTGGAGTTACAGGTGTCCTTGAGTTGGCTGCCTTGATATCCTAATGACTGTGGTAGCCATGTGTTGGGCTGGCATCCTCAGGATGAGTTAAGTGGTCCTTTCCTCCCAAGGTGAACACAAACAGTTTGCAGGAAGCAAGATCATTCCTATGAGAAGAAGCGAGAAGTACAATATGCGTTATTCTCGCGTGGTTCTGATACTTCTCAAGTAGGCATAGAGTGGGGTGGAGGTAGGTGTGGGTGTCCACTGAGGGAGGGTTGCAGGTTGGAAGGCAGTGGTTTGCTATCTTCTAGGGGTCTGGATATATCGTGGGTGCAGCCGTTAGGATTTGATGGGGAGACAGATCAAAGCTACTCGCGAGAGTGGGAAGGGGACCGGGGAGATCCTTCACTGAGAGCCCTGATGTGTGTGGTGCCCTGCCCGGACAGGTGCTGATTACTTGTATTTTGAGTAGTTAGTCCCTGGCCAGGTAGAGTAACGCTCCACAAGAAGAAGTTTTAGGCTGGCCTTCGGATGGGTGGTAGTGGTGGAGCTGCAGTTGACTTGAGCTGGCTGCCGTGAATTCATGAGGACTCTGGCAGCCCCGTGACCTCGGGAAAACTCATGGCGATTTCATTAGTCTGTTCCTAGCAGTGTGAATACCCACAGGTGAGCGAAGCTAACTGGACTTTTCCAATAGAACAAGAGGGAACCCGAAGGATCTTGTCCTCTGATGCTCTTCATCTTCTTCCGAGGAAAACTTGGAGCCAAAGAGCAGATCCTCAGTGAGCGATGGATGCAAGTTGCAGGGCGGAAAATCAATGTGTCTCGATGCACGGAAAATTCTTCAATGTATTCAGTATGATGTGATGGGAACGAGGTGAACGCTCTATTTGGAAGTGCCAGAAGTACTGGGTAAGTCTTCCAATGCGAAGGCACGCTGTATGCGGGGCCGTGCCCAGACGGGTGATGATCTGTCAGACTTGGGCTTAACGCTGTCTGCCTGGGCAGAGCGTGGCTCCCAAGGAATATCACTTGTGGTGGCCTTTGGACCCGTTGTAGTGTTAGAGCTGCACATGTCTTTGAGTTGCTTGCCATGGCGAGAAGAGGGCCAGGGGTGCGACCAGGATCCCTGGCATTTTGAGGGTGAATCCGGTGCTCGAATATTCCTAGTAGTGTGGGCAGCCACAGTTTAGCAAAGGGAAACACAGTTCCTATCAGGAAAAGAGATAATCGGAGGAAGATTTTCCCATGGTATCCTCGTCTTTCTGCCAGTACTCATAAAACCGGCGATGAGATTCTCAGTGAGGTGGAATGCAAGTCTGAGGGCAGTGGGTCAGCACTGTCTACATCTATGGATACCTCTTGGGTACAGTCCTCAAGGTGTGGTCGGCATAGAGAAGAAAACTTCGCTATAGATTGGGAAGGAGACTCAGCATGTCCCCCACATTGAGGCCATGCTGCGTGCAGTGCCCAGCCCGGAAAGGTGCCGTTTACTAGTCTAGGGGTAAAGAGTGCCTTTGTGGGTAGAGTGCTGTGCAAGTGGGTTATCGGATGCGGTGGCCGTTGGCTAAGCGATGGGCGTGGGTCTACAGGTGATCTTCCTCCCAGAAGTCCGGAAGGCTGTGGAAGCCACGTAGACCTCAACCGCATCTTGCTGATGATTTACCTGTTCCACCCCGAGAAACTTGAACATGTGTAAAGTAAGTAAGGTAAAGATAATTGCTAATGGAGTAGCAGAGAACAGAAGCCCAGATCATGCATCCTGGTCCCCATTGTTCTCCAGATATGCATAGAGCCGTTGAGGTGATCCCCAAGGGGAAGAGAGGCAAGTTGGAGGCCAGTGGGTCTAGATATTTTGTAGCGTTAGAGATCAATCGAGATTAGAGCCATCAGGATGTGATGGTTAGACGTAAGAAAGGTACATGTGTGAGTGAGAAGGAGTTGGGCGTGTCCTCCACTTAGAAGCCGTGCTGTGTGCGGTGCCCTGTTCACCCAGGTGCTGTTGACATATACTACTAGGAAACGGTGCCCGTGTGGATAGAGTAAGAGTCACAAGAACATCGTTGGTGGTGGCCTCTGGAACAGTGATGGGGGTGGATTTGCGGGCATCCTTGAGTTGGGTGCCTTGATACCCTAATGACCCTGGGAGCCCTCTGTGTTTCTGGCATCCTCAGGATGAGTTAGGTGGTCCTTTCCTCACAAAGTGAACACAAAGAGGTTGCAGGAAGGAAAATCATTCGTATGAAAAGAAGAGAGAAGTATAATATGCGTTTTTCTCGTGGAGTCCTGACACTTCTCTATTAGGCATAGAGCCGGGGTGGAGGTGGGTGCAGATATCCAGTGAGGGAAGGATGCAGGTTGGAAGGCAGCGGTTCGATATCCTCTAGGGGTGTGGATATATCGTGGGTGCAGGCGTCAAAATGTGATGGGGGTACAGATCAAAGCTCCTCGTGAACGTGGGAATGGGACCGGGGAGATCCTCCACAGAGAGCCCTGATGTGTGTGGTGCCCTACTTGTTCAGGTGCTGATTACATGTATTTTGGGGAATGAGTTCCTGTCCAGGTAGAGTAACGCTCAAGAAGAACAACTTTGAGGCTGGCCTTCGGACGCGTGGTAGTGGTGGAGATGCAGGTGACCTTGAGCTGCTTGCCATGAAGTCATGACGACTCTGGCAGCCAGCCACCTCATCACGGGAAATCTCGGCACGATTTCATTAGTCTTTTGCTAGCAATGTGTACACCGCCAGCTGAGAGAAGCTAACGGGCCTTTCCAGTAGAACAAGCCAGAACTCGAATGCTCTTGTCCTCTGATGCTCCTCCTCCTCCTCCTGGCATAAGTTAGAGCAGAAGAGAGGGCCCCATTGAGTGATGGGTGCAAGTTGCAGGGGGGTGAATCAAAGTGTCTCGATTTAGGAAAAATTGTTGAATTCATTCAGTATGATGTGGTGGGTAGAGTGGTGCCAGGTACGTTTGGAAGTGCCAGAAGTCCTGGGGCGTTCTTGCAACGCGAAGCCACACTGTTTGCGGGGCTGTGCTCAGACACGTGCTGGTCTCTCAGACTTGGTGTAAACAGTGTCTGCCTGGCTAGGGGGAGGCTCAAAAGGAACATCAGTTGTGGTGGCCTTTGGACCCGTTCTAGTGGTGGAGCTGCATGTGTCGTTGAGATGCTTGCCATGGCGAGAAGAGGGAATGGAGAGCGACCAGGATCCCTGCCCTTTTGAGGATGACGCCGGTGCTCGAATAATCCAAACAGTGTGGGCACCCACAGTTAAGGAAAGGGAAACACAGTTCCTATCAGGAAAAGCTATAAAGGGAGGAAGATTTTCTCATGGTATCCTCATCCTTGTGGCAGTACACATAGAACCGTTGATGACATCCTCATAGAGGTGGGATGCAAGTCTGAGGGCAGTGGGTAAACACTGTCTAAGGCTATGGATAAATCTTGGGTAGAGCCTCCAGGTGTGGTCGGCATAGAGAAGCCAACTTCTCTACAGATGGGAAAGGAGACTCAGCAGGTCCCCCACCTTGAGGCCGTGCTGTGTGCAGTGCCCTGCCCGGAAAGGTGCCGTTTCCTAGACTAGGGGTAAACAGTGCCTTTCCGGGTCGAGTACTGTGCAAGTGGAGTATCGGTTGTGGTGCCTGTGGACGGGCGATGGGCATGGGGCTCCAGGTGGTCATACTTCCCGAAGTCAGGAAGGCTCTGGAAGCCACATAGATCTCAACCGCATCTTGATGATGATTTACCTGTTCCACCCCGAAAAACGTGAACATGTATAAAGTGAATAAGGTCAAGATAATTGCTCATAGAGTAGCAGAGAACAGAAAGCAAGATCATTTTTCCTGTGTTCACATAGTTCTCCAGATATGCATAGAGCAGCTGAGGGGATCCCCACGGGCGAGAGATGCAAGATGGCGGACAGTGGGTCGAGATATTTTGAAGGGGTAAGGATCAAGCCTGGGTACAGTCATCAGGATGTGATGGATAGAAGTAAGAAAGGTACATGTGTGAGTGAGAGGGAGGTAGGCGTGTCCTCCACCTCGAAGCTGTGCTGTGTGCGGTGCCCTGCCCGGACAGGTACTGTTCACGTATAGTAGTAGTGAACCGAGCCGTCTAGGTAGAGTAAGGCTCACAAGAACATCGTTGGTGGTGACCTCTAGACCAGTTATGTGGGTGGAGTTACAGGTGTCCTTGAGTTGGCTGCCTTGATATCCTAATGACTGTGGTAGCCATGTGTTGGGCTGGCATCCTCAGGATGAGTTAAGTGGTCCTTTCCTCCCAAGGTGAACACAAACAGTTTGCAGGAAGCAAGATCATTCCTATGAGAAGAAGCGAGAAGTACAATATGCGTTATTCTCGCGTGGTTCTGATACTTCTCAAGTAGGCATAGAGTGGGGTGGAGGTAGGTGTGGGTGTCCACTGAGGGAGGGTTGCAGGTTGGAAGGCAGTGGTTTGCTATCTTCTAGGGGTCTGGATATATCGTGGGTGCAGCCGTTAGGATTTGATGGGGAGACAGATCAAAGCTACTCGCGAGAGTGGGAAGGGGACCGGGGAGATCCTTCACTGAGAGCCCTGATGTGTGTGGTGCCCTGCCCGGACAGGTGCTGATTACTTGTATTTTGAGTAGTTAGTCCCTGGCCAGGTAGAGTAACGCTCCACAAGAAGAAGTTTTAGGCTGGCCTTCGGATGGGTGGTAGTGGTGGAGCTGCAGTTGACTTGAGCTGGCTGCCGTGAATTCATGAGGACTCTGGCAGCCCCGTGACCTCGGGAAAACTCATGGCGATTTCATTAGTCTGTTCCTAGCAGTGTGAATACCCACAGGTGAGCGAAGCTAACTGGACTTTTCCAATAGAACAAGAGGGAACCCGAAGGATCTTGTCCTCTGATGCTCTTCATCTTCTTCCGAGGAAAACTTGGAGCCAAAGAGCAGATCCTCAGTGAGCGATGGATGCAAGTTGCAGGGCGGAAAATCAATGTGTCTCGATGCACGGAAAATTCTTCAATGTATTCAGTATGATGTGATGGGAACGAGGTGAACGCTCTATTTGGAAGTGCCAGAAGTACTGGGTAAGTCTTCCAATGCGAAGGCACGCTGTATGCGGGGCCGTGCCCAGACGGGTGATGATCTGTCAGACTTGGGCTTAACGCTGTCTGCCTGGGCAGAGCGTGGCTCCCAAGGAATATCACTTGTGGTGGCCTTTGGACCCGTTGTAGTGTTAGAGCTGCACATGTCTTTGAGTTGCTTGCCATGGCGAGAAGAGGGCCAGGGGTGCGACCAGGATCCCTGGCATTTTGAGGGTGAATCCGGTGCTCGAATATTCCTAGTAGTGTGGGCAGCCACAGTTTAGCAAAGGGAAACACAGTTCCTATCAGGAAAAGAGATAATCGGAGGAAGATTTTCCCATGGTATCCTCGTCTTTCTGCCAGTACTCATAAAACCGGCGATGAGATTCTCAGTGAGGTGGAATGCAAGTCTGAGGGCAGTGGGTCAGCACTGTCTACATCTATGGATACCTCTTGGGTACAGTCCTCAAGGTGTGGTCGGCATAGAGAAGAAAACTTCGCTATAGATTGGGAAGGAGACTCAGCATGTCCCCCACATTGAGGCCATGCTGCGTGCAGTGCCCAGCCCGGAAAGGTGCCGTTTACTAGTCTAGGGGTAAAGAGTGCCTTTGTGGGTAGAGTGCTGTGCAAGTGGGTTATCGGATGCGGTGGCCGTTGGCTAAGCGATGGGCGTGGGTCTACAGGTGATCTTCCTCCCAGAAGTCCGGAAGGCTGTGGAAGCCACGTAGACCTCAACCGCATCTTGCTGATGATTTACCTGTTCCACCCCGAGAAACTTGAACATGTGTAAAGTAAGTAAGGTAAAGATAATTGCTAATGGAGTAGCAGAGAACAGAAGCCCAGATCATGCATCCTGGTCCCCATTGTTCTCCAGATATGCATAGAGCCGTTGAGGTGATCCCCAAGGGGAAGAGAGGCAAGTTGGAGGCCAGTGGGTCTAGATATTTTGTAGCGTTAGAGATCAATCGAGATTAGAGCCATCAGGATGTGATGGTTAGACGTAAGAAAGGTACATGTGTGAGTGAGAAGGAGTTGGGCGTGTCCTCCACTTAGAAGCCGTGCTGTGTGCGGTGCCCTGTTCACCCAGGTGCTGTTGACATATACTACTAGGAAACGGTGCCCGTGTGGATAGAGTAAGAGTCACAAGAACATCGTTGGTGGTGGCCTCTGGAACAGTGATGGGGGTGGATTTGCGGGCATCCTTGAGTTGGGTGCCTTGATACCCTAATGACCCTGGGAGCCCTCTGTGTTTCTGGCATCCTCAGGATGAGTTAGGTGGTCCTTTCCTCACAAAGTGAACACAAAGAGGTTGCAGGAAGGAAAATCATTCGTATGAAAAGAAGAGAGAAGTATAATATGCGTTTTTCTCGTGGAGTCCTGACACTTCTCTATTAGGCATAGAGCCGGGGTGGAGGTGGGTGCAGATATCCAGTGAGGGAAGGATGCAGGTTGGAAGGCAGCGGTTCGATATCCTCTAGGGGTGTGGATATATCGTGGGTGCAGGCGTCAAAATGTGATGGGGGTACAGATCAAAGCTCCTCGTGAACGTGGGAATGGGACCGGGGAGATCCTCCACAGAGAGCCCTGATGTGTGTGGTGCCCTACTTGTTCAGGTGCTGATTACATGTATTTTGGGGAATGAGTTCCTGTCCAGGTAGAGTAACGCTCAAGAAGAACAACTTTGAGGCTGGCCTTCGGACGCGTGGTAGTGGTGGAGATGCAGGTGACCTTGAGCTGCTTGCCATGAAGTCATGACGACTCTGGCAGCCAGCCACCTCATCACGGGAAATCTCGGCACGATTTCATTAGTCTTTTGCTAGCAATGTGTACACCGCCAGCTGAGAGAAGCTAACGGGCCTTTCCAGTAGAACAAGCCAGAACTCGAATGCTCTTGTCCTCTGATGCTCCTCCTCCTCCTCCTGGCATAAGTTAGAGCAGAAGAGAGGGCCCCATTGAGTGATGGGTGCAAGTTGCAGGGGGGTGAATCAAAGTGTCTCGATTTAGGAAAAATTGTTGAATTCATTCAGTATGATGTGGTGGGTAGAGTGGTGCCAGGTACGTTTGGAAGTGCCAGAAGTCCTGGGGCGTTCTTGCAACGCGAAGCCACACTGTTTGCGGGGCTGTGCTCAGACACGTGCTGGTCTCTCAGACTTGGTGTAAACAGTGTCTGCCTGGCTAGGGGGAGGCTCAAAAGGAACATCAGTTGTGGTGGCCTTTGGACCCGTTCTAGTGGTGGAGCTGCATGTGTCGTTGAGATGCTTGCCATGGCGAGAAGAGGGAATGGAGAGCGACCAGGATCCCTGCCCTTTTGAGGATGACGCCGGTGCTCGAATAATCCAAACAGTGTGGGCACCCACAGTTAAGGAAAGGGAAACACAGTTCCTATCAGGAAAAGCTATAAAGGGAGGAAGATTTTCTCATGGTATCCTCATCCTTGTGGCAGTACACATAGAACCGTTGATGACATCCTCATAGAGGTGGGATGCAAGTCTGAGGGCAGTGGGTAAACACTGTCTAAGGCTATGGATAAATCTTGGGTAGAGCCTCCAGGTGTGGTCGGCATAGAGAAGCCAACTTCTCTACAGATGGGAAAGGAGACTCAGCAGGTCCCCCACCTTGAGGCCGTGCTGTGTGCAGTGCCCTGCCTGGAAAGGTGCCGTTTCCTAGACTAGGGGTAAACAGTGCCTTTCCGGGTCGAGTACTGTGCAAGTGGAGTATCGGTTGTGGTGCCTGTGGACGGGCGATGGGCATGGGGCTCCAGGTGGTCATACTTCCCGAAGTCAGGAAGGCTCTGGAAGCCACATAGATCTCAACCGCATCTTGATGATGATTTACCTGTTCCACCCCGAAAAACGTGAACATGTATAAAGTGAATAAGGTCAAGATAATTGCTCATAGAGTAGCAGAGAACAGAAAGCAAGATCATTTTTCCTGTGTTCACATAGTTCTCCAGATATGCATAGAGCAGCTGAGGGGATCCCCACGGGCGAGAGATGCAAGATGGCGGACAGTGGGTCGAGATATTTTGAAGGGGTAAGGATCAAGCCTGGGTACAGTCATCAGGATGTGATGGATAGAAGTAAGAAAGGTACATGTGTGAGTGAGAGGGAGGTAGGCGTGTCCTCCACCTCGAAGCTGTGCTGTGTGCGGTGCCCTGCCCGGACAGGTACTGTTCACGTATAGTAGTAGTGAACCGAGCCGTCTAGGTAGAGTAAGGCTCACAAGAACATCGTTGGTGGTGACCTCTAGACCAGTTATGTGGGTGGAGTTACAGGTGTCCTTGAGTTGGCTGCCTTGATATCCTAATGACTGTGGTAGCCATGTGTTGGGCTGGCATCCTCAGGATGAGTTAAGTGGTCCTTTCCTCCCAAGGTGAACACAAACAGTTTGCAGGAAGCAAGATCATTCCTATGAGAAGAAGCGAGAAGTACAATATGCGTTATTCTCGCGTGGTTCTGATACTTCTCAAGTAGGCATAGAGTGGGGTGGAGGTAGGTGTGGGTGTCCACTGAGGGAGGGTTGCAGGTTGGAAGGCAGTGGTTTGCTATCTTCTAGGGGTCTGGATATATCGTGGGTGCAGCCGTTAGGATTTGATGGGGAGACAGATCAAAGCTACTCGCGAGAGTGGGAAGGGGACCGGGGAGATCCTTCACTGAGAGCCCTGATGTGTGTGGTGCCCTGCCCGGACAGGTGCTGATTACTTGTATTTTGAGTAGTTAGTCCCTGGCCAGGTAGAGTAACGCTCCACAAGAAGAAGTTTTAGGCTGGCCTTCGGATGGGTGGTAGTGGTGGAGCTGCAGTTGACTTGAGCTGGCTGCCGTGAATTCATGAGGACTCTGGCAGCCCCGTGACCTCGGGAAAACTCATGGCGATTTCATTAGTCTGTTCCTAGCAGTGTGAATACCCACAGGTGAGCGAAGCTAACTGGACTTTTCCAATAGAACAAGAGGGAACCCGAAGGATCTTGTCCTCTGATGCTCTTCATCTTCTTCCGAGGAAAACTTGGAGCCAAAGAGCAGATCCTCAGTGAGCGATGGATGCAAGTTGCAGGGCGGAAAATCAATGTGTCTCGATGCACGGAAAATTCTTCAATGTATTCAGTATGATGTGATGGGAACGAGGTGAACGCTCTATTTGGAAGTGCCAGAAGTACTGGGTAAGTCTTCCAATGCGAAGGCACGCTGTATGCGGGGCCGTGCCCAGACGGGTGATGATCTGTCAGACTTGGGCTTAACGCTGTCTGCCTGGGCAGAGCGTGGCTCCCAAGGAATATCACTTGTGGTGGCCTTTGGACCCGTTGTAGTGTTAGAGCTGCACATGTCTTTGAGTTGCTTGCCATGGCGAGAAGAGGGCCAGGGGTGCGACCAGGATCCCTGGCATTTTGAGGGTGAATCCGGTGCTCGAATATTCCTAGTAGTGTGGGCAGCCACAGTTTAGCAAAGGGAAACACAGTTCCTATCAGGAAAAGAGATAATCGGAGGAAGATTTTCCCATGGTATCCTCGTCTTTCTGCCAGTACTCATAAAACCGGCGATGAGATTCTCAGTGAGGTGGAATGCAAGTCTGAGGGCAGTGGGTCAGCACTGTCTACATCTATGGATACCTCTTGGGTACAGTCCTCAAGGTGTGGTCGGCATAGAGAAGAAAACTTCGCTATAGATTGGGAAGGAGACTCAGCATGTCCCCCACATTGAGGCCATGCTGCGTGCAGTGCCCAGCCCGGAACGGTGCCGTTTACTAGTCTAGGGATAAAGAGTGCCTTTGTGGGTAGAGTGCTGTGCAAGTGGGTTATCGGATGCGGTGGCCGTTGGCTAAGCGATGGGCGTGGGTCTACAGGTGATCTTCCTCCCAGAAGTCCGGAAGGCTGTGGAAGCCACGTAGACCTCAACCGCATCTTGCTGATGATTTACCTGTTCCACCCCGAGAAACTTGAACATGTGTAAAGTAAGTAAGGTAAAGATAATTGCTAATGGAGTAGCAGAGAACAGAAGCCCAGATCATGCATCCTGGTCCCCATTGTTCTCCAGATATGCATAGAGCCGTTGAGGTGATCCCCAAGGGGAAGAGAGGCAAGTTGGAGGCCAGTGGGTCTAGATATTTTGTAGCGTTAGAGATCAATCGAGATTAGAGCCATCAGGATGTGATGGTTAGACGTAAGAAAGGTACATGTGTGAGTGAGAAGGAGTTGGGCGTGTCCTCCACTTAGAAGCCGTGCTGTGTGCGGTGCCCTGTTCACCCAGGTGCTGTTGACATATACTACTAGGAAACGGTGCCCGTGTGGATAGAGTAAGAGTCACAAGAACATCGTTGGTGGTGGCCTCTGGAACAGTGATGGGGGTGGATTTGCGGGCATCCTTGAGTTGGGTGCCTTGATACCCTAATGACCCTGGGAGCCCTCTGTGTTTCTGGCATCCTCAGGATGAGTTAGGTGGTCCTTTCCTCACAAAGTGAACACAAAGAGGTTGCAGGAAGGAAAATCATTCGTATGAAAAGAAGAGAGAAGTATAATATGCGTTTTTCTCGTGGAGTCCTGACACTTCTCTATTAGGCATAGAGCCGGGGTGGAGGTGGGTGCAGATATCCAGTGAGGGAAGGATGCAGGTTGAAAGGCAGCGGTTCGATATCCTCTAGGGGTCTGGATATATCGTGGGTGCAGGCGTCAAAATGTGATGGGGGTACAGATCAAAGCTCCTCGTGAACGTGGGAATGGGACCGGGGAGATCCTCCACAGAGAGCCCTGATGTGTGTGGTGCCCTACTTGTACAGGTGCTGATTACATGTATTTTGGGGAATGAGTTCCTGTCCAGGTAGAGTAACGCTCAAGAAGAACAACTTTGAGGCTGGCCTTCGGACGCGTGGTAGTGGTGGAGATGCAGGTGACCTTGAGCTGCTTGCCATGAAGTCATGACGACTCTGGCAGCCAGCCACCTCATCACGGGAAATCTCGGCACGATTTCATTAGTCTTTTGCTAGCAATGTGTACACCGCCAGCTGAGAGAAGCTAACGGGCCTTTCCAGTAGAACAAGCCAGAACTCGAATGCTCTTGTCCTCTGATGCTCCTCCTCCTCCTCCTGGCATAAGTTAGAGCAGAAGAGAGGGCCCCATTGAGTGATGGGTGCAAGTTGCAGGGGGGTGAATCAAAGTGTCTCGATTTAGGAAAAATTGTTGAATTCATTCAGTATGATGTGGTGGGTAGAGTGGTGCCAGGTACGTTTGGAAGTGCCAGAAGTCCTGGGGCGTTCTTGCAACGCGAAGCCACACTGTTTGCGGGGCTGTGCTCAGACACGTGCTGGTCTCTCAGACTTGGTGTAAACAGTGTCTGCGTGGCTAGGGGGAGGCTCAAAAGGAACATCAGTTGTGGTGGCCTTTGGACCCGTTCTAGTGGTGGAGCTGCATGTGTCGTTGAGATGCTTGCCATGGCGAGAAGAGGGAATGGAGAGCGACCAGGATCCCTGCCCTTTTGAGGATGACGCCGGTGCTCGAATAATCCAAACAGTGTGGGCACCCACAGTTAAGGAAAGGGAAACACAGTTCCTATCAGGAAAAGCTCTAAAGGGAGGAAGATTTTCTCATGGTATCCTCATCCTTGTGGCAGTACACATAGAACCGTTGATGACATCCTCATAGAGGTGGGATGCAAGTCTGAGGGCAGTGGGTAAACACTGTCTAAGGCTATGGATAAATCTTGGGTAGAGCCTCCAGGTGTGGTCGGCATAGAGAAGCCAACTTCTCTACAGATGGGAAAGGAGACTCAGCAGGTCCCCCACCTTGAGGCCGTGCTGTGTGCAGTGCCCTGCCTGGAAAGGTGCCGTTTCCTAGACTAGGGGTAAACAGTGCCTTTCCGGGTCGAGTACTGTGCAAGTGGAGTATCGGTTGTGGTGCCTGTGGACGGGCGATGGGCATGGGGCTCCAGGTGGTCATACTTCCCGAAGTCAGGAAGGCTCTGGAAGCCACATAGATCTCAACCGCATCTTGATGATGATTTACCTGTTCCACCCCGAAAAACGTGAACATGTATAAAGTGAATAAGGTCAAGATAATTGCTCATAGAGTAGCAGAGAACAGAAAGCAAGATCATTTTTCCTGTGTTCACATAGTTCTCCAGATATGCATAGAGCAGCTGAGGGGATCCCCACGGGCGAGAGATGCAAGATGGCGGACAGTGGGTCGAGATATTTTGAAGGGGTAAGGATCAAGCCTGGGTACAGTCATCAGGATGTGATGGATAGAAGTAAGAAAGGTACATGTGTGAGTGAGAGGTAGGTAGGCGTGTCCTCCACCTCGAAGCTGTGCTGTGTGCGGTGCCCTGCCCGGACAGGTACTGTTCACGTATAGTAGTAGTGAACCGAGCCGTCTAGGTAGAGTAAGGCTCACAAGAACATCGTTGGTGGTGACCTCTAGACCAGTTATGTGGGTGGAGTTACAGGTGTCCTTGAGTTGGCTGCCTTGATATCCTAATGACTGTGGTAGCCATGTGTTGGGCTGGCATCCTCAGGATGAGTTAAGTGGTCCTTTCCTCCCAAGGTGAACACAAACAGTTTGCAGGAAGCAAGATCATTCCTATGAGAAGAAGCGAGAAGTACAATATGCGTTATTCTCGCGTGGTTCTGATACTTCTCAAGTAGGCATAGAGTGGGGTGGAGGTAGGTGTGGGTGTCCACTGAGGGAGGGTTGCAGGTTGGAAGGCAGTGGTTTGCTATCTTCTAGGGGTCTGGATATATCGTGGGTGCAGCCGTTAGGATTTGATGGGGAGACAGATCAAAGCTACTCGCGAGAGTGGGAAGGGGACCGGGGAGATCCTTCACTGAGAGCCCTGATGTGTGTGGTGCCCTGCCCGGACAGGTGCTGATTACTTGTATTTTGAGTAGTTAGTCCCTGGCCAGGTAGAGTAACGCTCCACAAGAAGAAGTTTTAGGCTGGCCTTCGGATGGGTGGTAGTGGTGGAGCTGCAGTTGACTTGAGCTGGCTGCCGTGAATTCATGAGGACTCTGGCAGCCCCGTGACCTCGGGAAAACTCATGGCGATTTCATTAGTCTGTTCCTAGCAGTGTGAATACCCACAGGTGAGCGAAGCTAACTGGACTTTTCCAATAGAACAAGAGGGAACCCGAAGGATCTTGTCCTCTGATGCTCTTCATCTTCTTCCGAGGAAAACTTGGAGCCAAAGAGCAGATCCTCAGTGAGCGATGGATGCAAGTTGCAGGGCGGAAAATCAATGTGTCTCGATGCACGGAAAATTCTTCAATGTATTCAGTATGATGTGATGGGAACGAGGTGAACGCTCTATTTGGAAGTGCCAGAAGTACTGGGTAAGTCTTGCAATGCGAAGGCACGCTGTATGCGGGGCCGTGCCCAGACGGGTGATGATCTGTCAGACTTGGGCTTAACGCTGTCTGCCTGGGCAGAGCGTGGCTCCCAAGGAATATCACTTGTGGTGGCCTTTGGACCCGTTGTAGTGTTAGAGCTGCACATGTCTTTGAGTTGCTTGCCATGGCGAGAAGAGGGCCAGGGGTGCGACCAGGATCCCTGGCATTTTGAGGGTGAATCCGGTGCTCGAATATTCCTAGTAGTGTGGGCAGCCACAGTTTAGCAAAGGGAAACACAGTTCCTATCAGGAAAAGAGATAATCGGAGGAAGATTTTCCCATGGTATCCTCGTCTTTCTGCCAGTACTCATAAAACCGGCGATGAGATTCTCAGTGAGGTGGAATGCAAGTCTGAGGGCAGTGGGTCAGCACTGTCTACATCTATGGATACCTCTTGGGTACAGTCCTCAAGGTGTGGTCGGCATAGAGAAGAAAACTTCGCTATAGATTGGGAAGGAGACTCAGCATGTCCCCCACATTGAGGCCATGCTGCGTGCAGTGCCCAGCCCGGAAAGGTGCCGTTTACTAGTCTAGGGGTAAAGAGTGCCTTTGTGGGTAGAGTGCTGTGCAAGTGGGTTATCGGATGCGGTGGCCGTTGGCTAAGCGATGGGCGTGGGTCTACAGGTGATCTTCCTCCCAGAAGTCCGGAAGGCTGTGGAAGCCACGTAGACCTCAACCGCATCTTGCTGATGATTTACCTGTTCCACCCCGAGAAACTTGAACATGTGTAAAGTAAGTAAGGTAAAGATAATTGCTAATGGAGTAGCAGAGAACAGAAGCCCAGATCATGCATCCTGGTCCCCATTGTTCTCCAGATATGCATAGAGCCGTTGAGGTGATCCCCAAGGGGAAGAGAGGCAAGTTGGAGGCCAGTGGGTCTAGATATTTTGTAGCGTTAGAGATCAATCGAGATTAGAGCCATCAGGATGTGATGGTTAGACGTAAGAAAGGTACATGTGTGAGTGAGAAGGAGTTGGGCGTGTCCTCCACTTAGAAGCCGTGCTGTGTGCGGTGCCCTGTTCACCCAGGTGCTGTTGACATATACTACTAGGAAACGGTGCCCGTGTGGATAGAGTAAGAGTCACAAGAACATCGTTGGTGGTGGCCTCTGGAACAGTGATGGGGGTGGATTTGCGGGCATCCTTGAGTTGGGTGCCTTGATACCCTAATGACCCTGGGAGCCCTCTGTGTTTCTGGCATCCTCAGGATGAGTTAGGTGGTCCTTTCCTCACAAAGTGAACACAAAGAGGTTGCAGGAAGGAAAATCATTCGTATGAAAAGAAGAGAGAAGTATAATATGCGTTTTTCTCGTGGAGTCCTGACACTTCTCTATTAGGCATAGAGCCGGGGTGGAGGTGGGTGCAGATATCCAGTGAGGGAAGGATGCAGGTTGGAAGGCAGCGGTTCGATATCCTCTAGGGGTGTGGATATATCGTGGGTGCAGGCGTCAAAATGTGATGGGGGTACAGATCAAAGCTCCTCGTGAACGTGGGAATGGGACCGGGGAGATCCTCCACAGAGAGCCCTGATGTGTGTGGTGCCCTACTTGTTCAGGTGCTGATTACATGTATTTTGGGGAATGAGTTCCTGTCCAGGTAGAGTAACGCTCAAGAAGAACAACTTTGAGGCTGGCCTTCGGACGCGTGGTAGTGGTGGAGATGCAGGTGACCTTGAGCTGCTTGCCATGAAGTCATGACGACTCTGGCAGCCAGCCACCTCATCACGGGAAATCTCGGCACGATTTCATTAGTCTTTTGCTAGCAATGTGTACACCGCCAGCTGAGAGAAGCTAACGGGCCTTTCCAGTAGAACAAGCCAGAACTCGAATGCTCTTGTCCTCTGATGCTCCTCCTCCTCCTCCTGGCATAAGTTAGAGCAGAAGAGAGGGCCCCATTGAGTGATGGGTGCAAGTTGCAGGGGGGTGAATCAAAGTGTCTCGATTTAGGAAAAATTGTTGAATTCATTCAGTATGATGTGGTGGGTAGAGTGGTGCCAGGTACGTTTGGAAGTGCCAGAAGTCCTGGGGCGTTCTTGCAACGCGAAGCCACACTGTTTGCGGGGCTGTGCTCAGACACGTGCTGGTCTCTCAGACTTGGTGTAAACAGTGTCTGCCTGGCTAGGGGGAGGCTCAAAAGGAACATCAGTTGTGGTGGCCTTTGGACCCGTTCTAGTGGTGGAGCTGCATGTGTCGTTGAGATGCTTGCCATGGCGAGAAGAGGGAATGGAGAGCGACCAGGATCCCTGCCCTTTTGAGGATGACGCCGGTGCTCGAATAATCCAAACAGTGTGGGCACCCACAGTTAAGGAAAGGGAAACACAGTTCCTATCAGGAAAAGCTATAAAGGGAGGAAGATTTTCTCATGGTATCCTCATCCTTGTGGCAGTACACATAGAACCGTTGATGACATCCTCATAGAGGTGGGATGCAAGTCTGAGGGCAGTGGGTAAACACTGTCTAAGGCTATGGATAAATCTTGGGTAGAGCCTCCAGGTGTGGTCGGCATAGAGAAGCCAACTTCTCTACAGATGGGAAAGGAGACTCAGCAGGTCCCCCACCTTGAGGCCGTGCTGTGTGCAGTGCCCTGCCCGGAAAGGTGCCGTTTCCTAGACTAGGGGTAAACAGTGCCTTTCTGGGTCGAGTACTGTGCAAGTGGAGTATCGGTTGTGGTGCCTGTGGACGGGCGATGGGCATGGGGCTCCAGGTGGTCATACTTCCCGAAGTCAGGAAGGCTCTGGAAGCCACATAGATCTCAACCGCATCTTGATGATGATTTACCTGTTCCACCCCGAAAAACGTGAACATGTATAAAGTGAATAAGGTCAAGATAATTGCTCATAGAGTAGCAGAGAACAGAAAGCAAGATCATTTTTCCTGTGTTCACATAGTTCTCCAGATATGCATAGAGCAGCTGAGGGGATCCCCACGGGCGAGAGATGCAAGATGGCGGACAGTGGGTCGAGATATTTTGAAGGGGTAAGGATCAAGCCTGGGTACAGTCATCAGGATGTGATGGATAGAAGTAAGAAAGGTACATGTGTGAGTGAGAGGGAGGTAGGCGTGTCCTCCACCTCGAAGCTGTGCTGTGTGCGGTGCCCTGCCCGGACAGGTACTGTTCACGTATAGTAGTAGTGAACCGAGCCGTCTAGGTAGAGTAAGGCTCACAAGAACATCGTTGGTGGTGACCTCTAGACCAGTTATGTGGGTGGAGTTACAGGTGTCCTTGAGTTGGCTGCCTTGATATCCTAATGACTGTGGTAGCCATGTGTTGGGCTGGCATCCTCAGGAGGAGTTAAGTGGTCCTTTCCTCCCAAGGTGAACACAAACAGTTTGCAGGAAGCAAGATCATTCCTATGAGAAGAAGCGAGAAGTACAATATGCGTTATTCTCGCGTGGTTCTGATACTTCTCAAGTAGGCATAGAGTGGGGTGGAGGTAGGTGTGGGTGTCCACTGAGGGAGGGTTGCAGGTTGGAAGGCAGTGGTTGGATATCTTCTAGGGGTCTGGATATATCGTGGGTGCAGCCGTTAGGATTTGATGGGGAGACAGATCAAAGCTACTCGCGAGAGTGGGAAGGGGACCGGGGAGATCCTTCACTGAGAGCCCTGATGTGTGTGGTGCCCTGCCCGGACAGCTGCTGATTACTTGTATTTTGAGTAGTTAGTCCCTGGCCAGGTAGAGTAACGCTCCACAAGAAGAAGTTTTAGGCTGGCCTTCGGATGGGTGGTAGTGGTGGAGCTGCAGTTGACTTGAGCTGGCTGCCGT